>NC_043717.1:33858300-33877785 GCF_006229205.1 Suricata suricatta
CCCCCCCCCCCCCCCCCCGTCGCCCTGTCACCCCATACCTTGCCCTATGCATCTCTTCCATCTGACTTCTCTGGAATTCTATCCTTTTATAATAAACCAGTGATCTAGTAAGTAAAATGTTTCTCCACGTTCTGTGAGCCATTCTAGGAAATGAATTGAACCCAAGGAGTAGAGTGTTGGAACCTAGCTGGCCAGTTAGAAGTAACAGGTAACGTAGACTTGGAACTGATCTTTGAACTGAGTTATTAAGCACTCCTATCTAGAGCCAGTTGGTCAGAAGGACAGGTAATAACCTGACTTTGCAACTGGCCTCTGAACTGAGGTTTGTGTGTGTTTGGGGGGTGGGAGGCAGTCTTGTAGGACTGAATCCTTAACCTGTGGAATCTGATACTCCTTCCAGGTAGTTAGAGTCAGAATTGAGTTGAATTCTCAGACACCCTATTGGTTTCTGAGAATTGTTCACTAGTGTGGGGAAACCTGCCCCCACTCTACAAATTGGAAATTGCGTTTCAGAATACCCCAAGACAAGAATACTAAGAGGGTGCCAATGCTCTTACTACAGGACTCATTATATCTGCCTTATCCTACATTTCCCATCTGGCACTGCTCTGGGCTCCTTTAGCAGAAGATAACGCGGGTAAGAGAGGTGTTAGCTCTAACCACGCCACAAACCACTAGGCGCCTTCTGCACCCTGCTCAGTGTGCCCTCAGGGGCTACCAAGGCAGTAGTATAATTGAGCTGGAGCTACCAGTACCCCCAGGGAGGCTTCAGAGACGCTGCCATGTCTGTGGCATCCAGCTGAGAGTAGTGTGTCATGGAGTCTGTTGGATTGGACTTGTTCCTGAGTGCATGTGACAACCCCTAGCAAGTCCTGGAAATAATCAGGTATGTTTTCTGGGGCTTTGAGGTCCTTGTGCGACCAGGCAGCTGGGCAGTTAGGTTATGCCTAGCTTTTGTTTTATGCAACCAACAGTGGACCTGGTTGCAGTGGAGTGGCAACTGCAGGCTGTCTAGCTAGATTGTTTCTTTCAGTTCCTCCTCAGTGTACCCCCCCCCCAGGTGGGCTGGGAATCCATGATGTACTTTGTAAATATCTGAAATGTGTAAATCCAAAACACTATGTAAATATCTGAAAAGACAGGTTTTTCAGGGAGAGGAAGGAACCAGCAAAGGCCAAAGATCTGAGGTGGGAATATGCTTATCATGTTCAGGGAATGGTAAGGAGGCTGGTTGGTACAGAGTGAGGGGGGCAAGAAGGAACCGACACTAGAGAGTGAATGGTGGGCGTACCATGTCCACTTTCCCAGATCGCATCCCGCCCAGGCATTGTTTTAAACCTGGGTCTTGGTTTCTTTGGTGATTCATTTCCCTCAAAACCTCAGTAGTCCTCTGATCTATTCGTTTTGGATGTTGCCAGAGTTCTTTCCTGGGCCTAGCTGTAAAGTCTACCTTACAAATTTGCCTCCTCATTCCTGTGCTGCTCCCTTTTGAAATGAACAGTGGCTGCCTTGATGACATTTCAGTCTGATTTTTGCTTAGGGCAGAGTCTCCCTGTTTATTTTTTTATTTTTATTATTTTAATGTTTCTTTTTGAGAGAGCGCGCGCATGCGCGTAATGGGGACAGCAGGCTCCGTGGAGAGTGAGCAAAGCAATGGAGTTTGTTGAGGGAAAGTACAAAGCCCTCAAGAGTGAGAGGGGTCCCGACCGGGTAGCCCCTGAAGATTTCTGTCCCTGACTTTTTTGGGGGACCTTATCAGAAAGTTTGTGAGACTCTTTGCATGGCACCTAGCCCCGGTGGGTCTGGAATATGTGTATCCTTTTTCTTTTTACAACCCCCTCTGCTTTTTCAAGCCTCCCACCTGAAGCTGCAGTCTGCCTCCCTGAAGGTCCCTTATCTCTCCCTGCCTAATGTGAACCCTTTCTCTATTCAAGATCATGACCTGAGCCGAAGTCAGACGCTTACCCAGTAGAGCCACCCAGGCACCCTAGAGTCCCCCTGGTTAAGGAGTTTTACAAGTCTTTGTGTCAAGAGGTGACCCTATTGCAGCTGCTAAGCTGGTACGAGGTAATGGTTTTTAGATGGTATATTACTTACAGAGACAAGGTAAGATCAGACCAGCATGGTGTCCTCTCCCCATGTCCCTAGTCCCACAGGGTAACACTGAACATGAGGAACCAAATGACAGACCACCAGAGTGGTAAGTCACTCTGCTGTGCAGCCCCGCAAGTTTTAGAGAAGGCCACAGAAGCTTGCAGCTGGATCCCAGCGGGGAGGTAGGGAGGCTAGAAAGCACTGCCCTCCCCCAGACCAGGGAGAGGGATAAGAAACAGTCTCTTGGCAGTCTTCCACAAGATAGGGATGAGAACCAACACTGTATGTAGCAGCTGCCTGTTCTTATCTCCCCTTGTTCCAGGAGGAATCACAGAGGATTCTGCCCAAGGCTTGAATCAGACTGCAGATGCCTTGTTTGTGTGGCTTGCATGGAGATGTGCAGAGTCATCGGTCTGTCAGGATGGAGCTCCCCTACTCTTAACGTTACACAAAGGCTTTTTCAGTATTCTCTTATTTGGGAGGCAGAGGCGCAGTCCGCTTTTCTAATCTTGCATCCCCAAATTTCTTATTTCGTTTCTGCACCTTAACCCGCCAATTCTTGCCTGAGCTTTTTTCTTTCTTGTAATGCCTTGCTTAAATACAGCAGGTCACCATCAGCACATGCTGACATCACTTTCCGCCATCCTTTCCTAAAGCTGTAGGCTCCAAAGGCACTTGGCCTGACTTCCTTCTATTACAGGTACCACTTGCTATTGAACAAGTCTCCATCTTTATTTTTTTTTAACGTTTTTTTTCTTTGACTCTCCATCTTTCTAGCCTCCAATATCATTTTCTCGTTCCCTGGTTCAAACAAAAATTTCTTTATTGCTCATCCTATCCTACCCAGTGGGTGAACAGGTCATTGGGACAGCCCTCCGTGCTTTCATTCTGAAAAGAGGCTTTGCTGGCTTCAACACATGGCTACCAAGGTCATCGTTAGGGTGAAGGTTCTGAGCCATTTCTGTTACAGCAAGCTGCAAGTGGAGAAAAACACATAGGAGTATTGCTTGGGAGGTTCACACAGACAGGCTGAAAATGGTACAGGAAATCTGTTGTCGAATTCCATGCGGCCACACCTAACTGCAAGCGAGGCTGGGAAATGTCTGTCCAGGAAGAAGTGGAGAGAGCAGGGATTAGGTGAGTGGCGAGGAGTCTCTGCCACAGCGTGTTGTGGAATAGTGTATTGATAGTGCAGGTGGTGAGCAGTGGCTGAATTCTGGATTTCTCCAGAAGGTAGGGACCCCGGAATTTGTTGACACCAAGGTTTTTGGCCTGAAAAATTAGAATAGAGTTGCTGTATGCCAAGATGGTAAAGTCTACAAGAACTCAGTTTTAAGCATGTGATTTTTAAGGTCCTTGTGAGCATCCACGTGGATACACTAAATAGCAGTGTGAGATGCAGGTTTCCAGTTCAAAGGAGTGATCGGGACTGAATATATAAATGTGGGACCCCTCAGTACATGCGTGGTATTTAAAGCTATTAAACAACACTAACTGCAAAACTATATACAGTAATACTGAATTTCATTTATTCTACAAAGCACATTTTTTTTACATCTAAAGATCTTTGAAATTGGAATGTGGCTTACAACACTAAATACAGGCTTCAGTTATGATTGACAGTGTTTTCTTTGTTAGAAGCATTTAAAATAATGATGTGTCAGGCACCTGGGTGGCTCAGTTGGTGAAGTGTCCAACTTCGGCTCAGGTCTTAATCTCTCAGCTTGTGAATTTTCACCCCGCGTCAGGCTCTGTGCTGACATCTCAGAGCCTGGAGCCTGCTTCATGTTCTGTGTCTTCCTCTCTTTCTCAAAAATAAATAAATGTTGAAAAAGTTTTTTTTTAAATAATGATATGTCTTATAATTGGTGGCACCCCAGATTCAATGAAACCATAATAATAATAGTAAAAATGATAAGGATATCGAGCATTTAATAGTGTGCATCAGACAATGTCAAGCTACTTCCGTGATTATCTTGACGTGTAGTCATAGGAATGTTAAGAGCTCAGATACTGGGGCATGACTGCATGGGTCTGAATTCTGGCTCTGAGATTACAAACCATATGCCCTTGGCCAAATGCTTAATCTGTTTGTGCCCCCTGGGTGTCATATGTAAGAGGTGAGTCACTGGGTTCTACTGTAGCTGAGACTATACTGTATGTTAACTAATTTGAGAATAAAAAAAATCTGTGCCCTAGTTTCCCCATCTCTAAAATGGGATGATAACAGTACCTAACTTAGAGGTTTATTATGAGTATTAAAGGAACTAGCACATGTGAAGTTCTTAAAACAGTGCTTAACACATGGTAGCTGCCAAATTATTAACATTATTAACAAAATTAACATTGTTAGAACTGTGGAAATTGTATGTGTATGTAAAAATTCATCAAGCATGAAATCTTGCCATTTGCAACAACATGAATGGAGCTAGAGAGTATTAATGCAAAGCGAAATAAGTCAGAGAAAGACAAATAACAATATGGTTTCACTCATGTGGAATTTAAGAAACAAACACGCAAAGAGAAAAAAATGGAGAGGCAAACCAAGAAACAGACTCTTAACTACAGAGAACAAACTGGTAGCCAGAGGGGAGGTGGGTAGGAAAATGGGTGAAATAGATGATGAAGATCAAGGAGTGTGCTTGTAATCAGCAGCGGGTGTTGTATAGATGTGTTCAGTCACTATATTGTATACCTGAAACTAATATAACACTATGTTATCTAACTGGAATTTAAATAACTTCTTATTAAAAAAAAAAAAAAAAAGAACAGGGACACCTGTGCAGCTCAGTCAAGGGCATCCAGCCCTTGATTTTGGCTCAGGTCATGATCCCACGGTTGTGGGATCAAGCTCTGAGTTGGGCTCCTTGCTGATTGTGGAGCCTGCTTGATATTCTCTCTCGCTCTCTCCCTCCCTCCCTCCCCCCTTTCTCTCCCGCTCTGCTGCTCTCCCTCACTCATGCTCTCTCTAAAATGATTAAAAACAATAAAAATAATAAAAAAATAACATTCCAACCAAAAAAATTCAAGATATACTCTTTAATGCATTTTACTCACATGGCTATATGTATTTTACACCTCAGTAAAAGAAGAAAACAAACCAAAACAAAAGTTTAGAGAAAAAGAGATCATCTGTCTTGTAAATAAGAAAAAAGTTTGTGTAGAACAATATTCATAGAGATATTTTTGTCTGAAATTACTATAGTTTCTCTAGCTTTCTTTCAATTAGTGTCAGCATAGTACATCTTTTTCTGTCCCTTTACTTTTAATTTATCTGTGTCTTTATATTTAAAGTGGGTTTCCTATCGGCAACAAATAGTTTGGGTTTTTTTTTTTTTTAATCCACTCTAACAGTTTCTTTCATTTGGTATATTTAAACCATTGATGCTTACTGATCCAGTTGGGTTAATATTTGTCATATTTGTTCCTGTTTTCCATTCACTGTCCTCATTCTTTGTTTTTTGTTTTTTTGTTTTCTACTTTTTTCTGCATTTTCTTTTAAATGAGGTATAATTGACCTATAACATTATATTAGTCTCAAGTGTGTAACATGATTTACTCTGTGTAAATATTGTGAAATGATCACCACAATAAATCTAGCCAACATCCATCACCATACATAGTTAATTTTTTTCTTATGAGAACTTTTAAGATTTACTTTAACTCTCTTTACTCTCTTTAAATATCTGATACAATATTACTATTATTATTAGTAGTAGTTTATTTTAAAGAGAGAGAGAGAGCATGAGAGGGGGAGAAGAGCAGAGGAAGAGAGAGAGAATCTTAGGCAGGTTCCACACTCAGAGTAGAGTCCACGCAAGGCTCCATTCCAAAATGCTCATGTCATGACCTGAGCCGAAATCAAGAGTCAGATGCTCAACTGACTGAGCCACCCAGATGCCCTTCCAATATAATATTAAGTATAATCTTCATGCTGTAAACTATGTTCCTATCCCTTATTTATTTTATAACTGGAAGTTTATACCTTTTGACACCCTTTGCCCATTTTGCCCTGCCTCCCATCCTCCTACCTCTGACAACCACGAATCTAGTCTCTGTATCTATGGGTTTTTGTTTTTTTTTCTTTTAAGATTCTACATATAAATGAGATCATACAGTCTTTGTCTTTTTCTGTCTTATTTTACTTTTGCCCTCAGGGTCCATCCATAATAATGTCGCACGATGGCAAGATTTCATTCTTTTTATGGCTGGATAATATTCCATCTTCTGTGTGTGTGCACACCTATCACATTTTCTTTATTCATTCACTGATGGACACTTAGGTTGTTTCCATATCTTGGCTATTGCAAATAATGGTGCCGTGACCATGGGGGTGCTGTATTCTCAGGTTTTAACAGGACATTTTGTTGATTGTGTTTTCTTTCATCTCTTAGTATATCAATTATACTCCTTTTTTAAATGATTGCCCAAGAGTGTGCAATATACATGTGAAATTAGTCCATATCCATTTTCAAGTAACACTATCATTTCATGGATAGTGCAAGTTCCTTATAACAGAATATTCCTAATTCCTCCCTTCTGTTTCTTATAACATTGCTGTTGTTTATTCACTTATCTGTAAGCTTATTAAATGTCGTTATTGCTATTATTATTGCTAACATTGTCACTATTATTATTTTGAACAAACTGTGAACTGTTAGATCCATTAAGAATAAAAAATTATTTTACTTTACCTACATTTATTTCTTGTTTAGTGTTCTTCCTTACTTTGTGTCGGTCCAATTTCCTGATCTCTATATTTTTATTTTTTTCTGAAGCACTTTTAACAGGTCTGTTCACAACAAATCCCCTCAATTTTTGTTTGAGAGTGTTTATTTCCTCTGCACTTCAGAAGAATGATTGGCTGGATATAGAATTCTGCGTTGGTGTTTTTTTTCTTTCAACACTTAAAGTATTTCTCTTTACTCTTCTCTCTCTTTGCTTGCTTGGTTTCTGAAGAGAACTCTAATGTAGTTTTTTTTTTTTTTTTTTTGCTCCTCTGTAGGTAAAGTGTTTTTCTTTTTCTTCTGGCTTCTTTTAAGATTTTATCTTGTCTTTGATTTTCTATAGTTTGAGGAGGATATGGCTAGGTATACATTTATTGGCATTTATCATGCTTGGTATTCTCTGAGCTTCCTGGATCTATGGTTTTGTCATTAATATTAGAAAATTCTCAGCCATTATTACTTTAAATATCCCTTCTGTTCCTTTCTCTCTTTTTTTTCCTTCTGTTATTCCCATTATGAATTTTGCAATTTTCTCTTTGCATTTCAGTTTTGGAAGTTTGTGTTAATATATATTCAGTCTCACTCATTCTTTGGCTATGTCTGTTCTATTAATGAACCCATCAAAGGCTTCCTTCTTTTTTCTTAATGTTTATTTATTTTTGATAGATAGAGTATTAGCAGGGGAGGGGCAGAGAGAGAGGGAGACACAGAATCCAAAGAAGGCTCCAGGCTCTGACCTGTCAGTACAGAGCCCGACAGTGGGCTCGAATTCACAAACCACAAGATCATCACCTGAGCTAAAGTTGGACGCTTAACTGACTGAGCCACCCAGGCGCCCCTTTTTTCTTTTTTTTTTTTAATGTTTATTTACTTATTTTTGAGAGAGAGAGAGAGAAAGTGGGGGAGGGGCAGGGAGAAAGAGGGAAAGAGAGAGAATCCCAGGCAGGCTCCACACTGTCGGCACCAAGCCAGATGCAGGGCTCTGTCTCAGGATCTCAAGATCATGACCTGAGCCGAAATCAAGAGTTGGACCCTTGACAGACTGAGCCACCCAGGCGTCTCTCAAAACCATTCTTTGATGTTACAGTGTGTTTCTAGCATTTCCTTTTGATTCTTAAGAGTTTCCAACTCTGTGCTTATGTTACTTATCTGTTCTTACATGTTGTTCACTTTTCCCACTAGAACTCTTAGCATATTAATCCTAGGCTTTCAAAATTCCTGGTTTCATAATTCTCACATCTCTTCCATGTCTGAGTTTCCTTCTGATGCTTGCTCTGTCTCCTCATACTGTGGTTGTTTTTTTTTTTTTTTTTGTCTTTTGATATGCCTTGTAATTTTTGGTTGAACATTGGAGATGACATACTGGGGAAAAGAAACTGTAGAAATGGACCTTTAGTGATGTGGTAATGAGGGGGGTACATTCTCTAGCCATATGATTAGGCCTCAGGCTTTAGTGAGCCTGGGCCCCTGAACTGTGCCTATTACAAGTGCTTCTCATTTCTTTCCTTTCCCTCCATTTGAGGTGAAGCAGAAAGGATAGAGGGGGCCGAGGCTGGAGTTGATATTTCCTTTCCCCCTTGTAAAAGGCTAGAGTGAACCCCCCTCACCCGCTTAGGCTTACTCTCTCTCTACTGATAGGCAGGAGGTGTATTTCTCTTGACAACATGGTGGAGCTCCTAGAGGTAAAATTATGGAGTTTCTACCCCATAATCGGACTGGACCTTCCCCAACACACACACACACACACACACACACACACACACACTCACATACTCCTGGTGTCTTAAATTCTAGCTTGTCCACACTGAGTCTCCAGTGATTCATCATTACAGTTTAAATTTTCTTAGCCTCGTCCTGGTTCAAGCTTTAGGCTTCTGTTTCTGCCATAGTAAACAGTAATTGTCTGTATGTTCCTGTCTCTCAATTTTGGGGGTCAACAGTTAGTTCTGTGACCTCAAATTGCTGATGGATCTAAGAAGAGTTGTTGATTTTCCATCTGCTCAACTTTTCTGGTAAGGATGCTATAATGATTTCCAAGCTTTTTACATGTTGGACCAGAAACTGGAAGCAGCATTTTCTTATAACAGCAAATGATTAAAAACATGACAAATGTGTATCATCTATCAGGAATGGACTGGCTATTTAAATTTAAGAAAAGAATTTTTTTATAGTTTATTTTTGAGACAGAGCACGAATGGGGGAGGGGCAGAGAGAGAGGGAGACACAGAATCTCAAAGAGGCTCCAGGCTCTGAGGTGTCAGCACAGAACCTGACGCGGGGCTGGAACCCATGAATCGTGAGATCATGACCAGAGCTGAAGTCGGATGCTTAACCTACTGAGTCACCCAGGTGCCCCAAGGACTGGCTATTTAAATTATCATGCATACACCCAATGGAATACTGTGTAATCAAAAAGGTCAGCTCTGGATGTCTTGATATGGAAAGATTTGCAAGATATTTTAAGAGACAAAATGTAAGGTACAGAAAATAAATACCCTGAATGAATGTTCTTTGCTAAATGTTCTCTGAAGGGAATAAATGTTTGTTTTGAAGAAGGACAGGTACCCATACTACTCTCTTCAAAATAAGTAAAGGAAATGTAATTTCAAAAGATCAGCAGAAAATACACCAAGATTATAGCAATCACGTTTTAGCATTATAGGGGTTTTTGTTTTCCAATTTTCCAAACTTTCTTAATTTGGTTACATTATTTCTATAATTTTTTAAGATGAGTATTCATTCATAAGAAAAATCTGGAAGATAATACACAAAAATGATGATAGTGGTTATTGGTTTTTGTGATGGAAGTGTTGGAGACCACCCTAACCAGGGAACTAGGACAATAGACAGTGGGAGATGAGGCAACAGAAAATTTTCCACTGTTTGTGAACCCTAGCAATAACAAGAAACGAGCAGAAGGGCGAAAAGAAATGTAACAACTTTGTAACCTTGAGTCTTGAACAAACAAGACTAGCACATTGTCTTTGCAATCTGCTTCTGCGCATGCTTGCTTGCCTGCTAAATTTGTTTTGCAGGACTCTGCATCAGGTAACCACTCCCCTTTTATTGGGAAAGTTCTTGCTTCTGTAAAACCGCTTGCTCCTACCCTCTGTGCTGTGATTGATCATTTCAAACCTCATCGGAGACAAAGAACTCTAAAACCGATAGGTTCCTGCCAAAAGTAATATGTTATGTGTAAAAATACTGGTTACTATAAGGTGCTGTAATTGGCTGACTGATAAATGACGTGCTCACAAAACCCTTAAAAACCCCATGCTCCAACCTGGTGGTGCGCTCCCTGGGTACTTTCATCACCCCGGGGGGAGCCCGTTCGGCCAAACTAAAATAATCTGTAATAAAGCTCTCAAAAACTCTCTGGCTGTTGCCTGAGTGAGTTCGATCTCAGTGGGTTATAACAGAAGTAAGGAGTTTCTCCCATTTGCCATTTTGTAATTTTATATTACATATAAAATAATGTTTATTTGCAACACACACACAGGTTTTATTTTTTTTAAGCATCTGGTGTCCAGGTTAGGCTTGGACCAGGTTGGTTATACCACCTGTTACACCAGCATTCCTAGCACACATTTAAACACTATTACAGGGGCTCCTGGGTGGCTCAGTCGGTTGGTTAAGCGTCTGACTTTGGCTTAGGTCCTATCTCGTGGGTCGTGAGTTCGAGCCCCACATCAGGCTCTGTGCTGACAGCTCTGAGCCTGGATTCTGCTTCGGATTCTGTGTCTCCTTCTCTCTGTCCCTCACCCCCCCCCAAAAATAAACATAAAAAAGAAGCTATTATAAATCACTATTTTGATACACTGTCCCTTACTTGTTGAAGGGCTTGAAAAGCAGAAAAAACTGGCTGATTTGCAAACAATGTAGTTATTCTCCAGTCCTTGAGCACATTGAGTGCAGCAACTGTAAGGATGCAGGTCTGAATTCGACTTCTCAGAATCATTAGATAATAGAAGGGCACATGTTGCCCAAGGAAGGAGGGACCACCCTTGTAACACCCAATCAGGAAAGGCCAGCTAACATCTTTAACATTTCTAAGGGCGGGCCTAAAGATGGAGGCTATAAGATAATCACCTATTGCTTAAGACTAGTCACGCTGTACGTGAGGGTCCTGGGCCCACTCTGATTGGTTAATTCTCTAAATGTTGTGATTGGCTCCCACCAAAAGTATCAATGAATGGTTAAACCTGCTGTCAATATACTGTGTCACCATTTCCTGTAACTCCCCCTTCCCAAAAAAGCCCCTACCTCGCTGTGTTCGGGGCTCTCAGCATGAATCATCCACTGCGCCGGTAAAGTCTGCAAGCCTGAGATTAGGCTCGGCCAGCCTAAGCTCTTAATAAAACTGCCCTTTGCTTTTGCATGCGTGACTCGGTCTCCCTGGTAGTCTCTGGTTTTGGGGGGCGATATTAAAATCTGGGTATAACACAACAACAAATAACACCTGCAAATGGCTACTTGAGTTTGCAAACCCAAGAGCAGAACACTGATATCCTCTGTATTACCTAGATCAACCTAGAAAGAAGCAAGAAGTCCTGAAATGGGCCCAAAAATAAAAAGGGAAAGAATTGATGCTATATAGGTAACAAACCGTCATTTGCATGTTTTCTAGAAAGAATAAATTTTATCTGAAAGAAAGAGGCAAAACACATACGTAAGAGCCAAGAAAGAACGGTTTCTAGCAGTCAGAAATGTAAGGCTTAGAAGACAGATGTAAATGAAAACAAAAAACCAGAAACCTCACCAATTTGGTTGAAAGAAAGCCTCTTTCTATTTGCATGAAGTTTGAATTACAGAGTGTATTTAGAGAAATAACACTTTACTACATCTTATATGTAGAATATAATTATATGCATTAGAATATGTACGATGGACAGTTGAACAGTAGGGGTTTGAACTGTGCAGATCCACTTATGTGAATTATTTTTGATAAATACCACCCAGTATTGTAAATGTGTTTTCTTTTTTATGATTTGTTTAAAATAACATTTTCTTGGGGCGCCTGGGTGGCCCAGTCGGTTGAGCGTCCGGCTTCGGCTCAGGTCATGATCTCACAGTCCATGGGTTCGAGCCCCGTGTCGGGCTCTGTGCTGACAGCTCAGAGCCTGGAGCCTGGTTCAGATTCTGTGTCTCCCTCTCTCTCTGTCCCTCCCCAGCTCGATGTCAATGTCTCTCAGAATAAAGACATAAAAATAATTAAAATAAAATGAAATAAAATAACATTGTCTTTTCTCTTATGTGACTGAATCCTCTATGTGATGCACATACATATGTGTCAGTTGACTTTATGTTATCAGTAAGGCTTCTGGTCAACAGTAGGCTATGAGTACTTAAGTCGTTGGGGAGTCCAGTTTCATGTAGATTTTTTACTGCATGGGTGGGGTTCGGTGTCTCTAAACCAATATGTTGTTCAAAGGCCAACTGTATGTTACATATTCTTAACAGATGAAATCTTCCTTGACGCTCTGAAAGAAGGAAATCTCATATTTTAGTAGCCTACACTACTTAATTAAGCTACCTTAATTGCTAAGAATGATTTAGGACTTTAGTGTTTTTTGTTTGTTTGTTTGTTTGCTTTTGAGAGAGAGACAGAGAGGGAGAATGTCAAGCAGGCTTTGTGCCACCAGCACAGAGCCTGATGCTGGATTAGAACTCAAAAAACTGTGAGATTATGACCTGAGCCGGGACCAAGAGTTGGATGCTCAACTGACTCAGCCACCTAGGCGCTCCCAGGAGTTTACTATTTTTTTTTAAGTTTATTTATTTATTTTGTGAGAGACTGAGACAGTGTGAGTAGGGGAGAGGCAGAGAGAGAGAGAGAGAAAATCCCAAGCAGGCTCCATACTGTCAGCACAGAGCACGAACGCATGAAACCATGAGACCATGACCTGAGCCAAAACTGAGAGTCAGATGCTCAACCTACTGAGCCATCCAGGCGCCCCCCAGTTGATTAATGCCTTTTATAAAATCCAATGAATGATAGGGCAAGCATAGACTTCTAGACTGGTTCTGTCTGAATGCCATGTTCTAATTTAACAAATTCCAAATTAATTATGTTGAACTATATGAAGTAGTAGCAAATGAGGATATTTATGAGCTTGCGGTGTTGTGATTTATAAGAAATATATATTTGGTCATTCAGATGACCAAAATATATTTCTCATATCTTTGGTCTTTGTCCAAGGTTCCTGGCTCAAAATCCTTGGAATTTCCTGAGCAATAAGAGCAGTGGGAACATCTTTTTTTCTAATATTTGACCTTTTGTCCTCAGTTCCTGAAGCTCTATGGCTTCAGAGCCATAAAGGTGAAATGGGCGTCTTGTTCATAACAAGCCCCTTTCTCCACCACAACTGGGTTCATATTAATGAGGTGACATCTGGAAAGCACCTAAAGATGGGGGCTCCAATCTTCAGGGAGCAAAGAGAGACTGGAGATTGAATAGATCACCAATGATCAATAAGTACATCAACCTTGTTTATATAATAAAGCCTCCACAAAAACCTAAAAGTGAGAGGGTTCAGAGTTTCCAGACTGGTGAACGAATGGAGATATGGGAGAATGGCGTACTTGGATAGGGCACGGAATCTCCGTGCCTCTTACTCACCTGTCCTGTCCCTATGCATCTCTTCCATTTGGCTGTTCTTGAGTTATGTCCTTTTATGTTAAATCAGTCATCTAGTAAGTAAAATGTTTCTCTAAGTTCTGTGAATCGCTCTTGCAAATTAATGGAACCCAAGTAGGGTGTCATGGGAACCTTTGATTTATAGCCATTTGGACGGAAGCATAGGGTGACATCCTGAATTTGTGTTTGACATCTGAAGTAATGTGAGGTGGGCAGTCTTTTATGACTGAGTCCTTAATCTGTAACTCAAGCTGGGGGTCCTTGGAACCTCAGATCTTTGGCTTGTCAGAAGCACAGGTGACAACCTGTAATTGCAATTGGGATCTGAAGTGAAGGGCATTCTTGGTGGGACTGATCCCTGACCCTGTGGAATCCGATGCTCTCTCTGGGTGGATAGTGTCAGAATTCAGTTGAATTGCAGGACACCCAGCTGGTGTCAGAGAATGGTTAATTGTTGATGTGGGGGAACTACCGCCCCCCTCACATTGAAATTGGTGATCAGAACCTCGCAGCTTAACAGGTTTGCTTTATAATGGCACAAGCAATGATTCTTCTAAATTGGAGTGGACTTTGAGGGAACTCTTCAAAAGGAAAAGTTGGTTGAAAATTTGCCTTTTTTACAAAATTTCCAGGCTGGCTACGAGGAAATAGGGAGGTTCTGTTAAGGCACAAAGCAAGAGGGAGCTGAAGTTTCACCACACTGCAACAGAGAGAATGTAGTAAGAATTTGAGTTGGTGTTTAAATTACCAAATGGGTTGTCTGGGTGACTGCAGTGCAATTTTGATTGTAATTGTAAAAATGGTTGAGAAAGTCAGGTTGACTTTGCAGTCAACCTTTTTAAAATTTTTTTTGAGAGAGAAAGAACGTGCATGATGGCAAGCAGGGGAGGGGTGGAGAGAGGGAGAGAGAATCACCAGCCTCATGGAGCGGGATGTAGGGCTGAAACTCATGAACTGAGAAATCATGACCTGGAGCTGAAACCAAGAGTCAGTTGCTTAACCAACTGAGCTACCCAGGTGTCCCACTTTTATTTTTTAAATATTTATTTATTTTGGGGCATCTGACTTCAGTCATACTGTGATCTCGTGGTTCATGGGTTTAAGCCCTATGCTGGGCTCCGTGCTGAAAGCCAGCTCAGAGCCTGGCGCCTGTCTTCAGATTCTGTCTTCCTCTTTCTCTGACCCTCCCCTGCTCACGGTGTCTCTCTCTCTCTCTCTCTCTCTCTCTCTCTCTCTCTCTCTCTCTCTCTCTCTCAGGAAAAAATAAAAACCAAAACATTAAAAAAGAAAAGAAAAGAGAAACCAGGGGCGCCTGGATAGGTCAGTTGGTTGAACTAAAACTCTGGGTTTCAGTTCAGGTCATGATCCGAGGGTCATGGGATTGAGCCCTGGGTCGGGCTCCTCACTGAGCATGGAGCCTACTTGAGATTTCTCTCTCTCTCTCTCTCTCCCTCCCTCCCTCCCTCCCTCTGCCCTTCTCCCCTGCTCATGCTCTCCCTCTAAAATAAAATTTAAAAATATATTTAAAAAAGACAAAACAAAGGAAATAAGAAGGAAGGCCTGGACTATATGGACACTAAGGAGCTTGCACTATTACATTGAATGTATTCTTTTAACTTGAAACTGTTCATTGCCTATCCCATTAATTGAGTGGATGTCATTGTGTGTATTCCATTCCACACAATATTCCACAATATTCCATTGTGTGTATATACCACAGCTCGTTTTTCCACTCATCTATTGATGGATATTTGGATTGTTTCTAGAATTTGGCTATTGTGAATAGTGCTGCCATGAACAGGATGAAAAAGTATCTAAGCCCCTGCTTCCAGTTCTTGTGGGTACATGCTTAGGAGTGGAATTGCTGTTTCATATGGTGATTTTATGTTTAGGTTTTGGGGAACAGCCAAACTGTTTTCTGCAGCAGCTGCCCCATTTTACATCCCCCCCCAGCAGTGCACAAGTGTTCCAATTTCTCCACATCCTTGCCAACATTTTTTATTTTCCACTTTTTTTTTATTATAGCCATCCTTGTGGGTTTGAAGTGGCATCTCATTGTGGTTTTGATTTGCATTTCCCTCTAGACTAGTGATGTTGAGCATCTTTTCTTGGCTTATTGCGAAAATGTCTGCTGGGATTTTGATAGGGATTGTGTTGGCTCTGAAGATCAATTTGGGGGGTATTGCTATCTTAACAAAATTGTCTTCTAACCCTTGAACATGGGCTGTTTTTCCATTTTTTTGGTCATCTTTAATTTGTTTTAATGATGTTTTGTAGTTTTCATTGTACAAGTCTTGCACTTCGTTTGTTAAAGTGATTCCTTAGCATTTTATTCTTTTTGATGCAGTGATGTAATGGAATTTTTCTTAATTTTATTTTTATTATTAAAAATTTTTTAATGCTTATTTTTAAGAGAGAGAGAGGGAGACACAATCCAAAGCAGGCTCCAGGCTCTGAGCTGTCAGCACAGAGCCCGACGCAATGCTTGAACCCACGAACATGACCTGAGCCAAAATTGGATGCTTAACTGAGCCACCCAGGTACCCCTTGATTTTGTTTTTAGATTATTGCTAGTACATAAAAATACAATCGGCTTTTTATTATTGATCTTATATCCTGAAACTTTGCTAAACTCGTTCATTAGCTCTAATAGTTTTTTAAAGTGGATTTCCCAGGAGTTTCTATATATAAGATCATGTCATCTGTAAATAGAGGATAGAGGTGGTTTAATTGTTCCTTTCTTACTTGGGTGTCTTCTAGTTCTTTTTCTTGCTGTGGTTTTGAACCACAAGTACAATGTTGAATAGAATTGGTGAAAGTGGACATTTTTTTTTAAGGTGCAGTTTTGATAGGGTTCAAAGACCCATGATCGGCACTTTCCAGTCCTGACTGGTAAACCTGGGGAAATTGCTTGTCCTTTCTGTTTTTTTATCTAAAGTTAGTGATTGCAATATATGTTTGGGCCACCTCAGAGGCTTCTAAGGATTAAGTAAAATCATGTGTGTAGCAAACCTACAGTGTACACAGTAATGTTTGCTCTTTAGGGGCTCATAAGGTAATGGAGAAAAGAAACCATTCGTGGATGTAATTATAAAAGCAAGGAAACGTGCTATGAATTATTAGGGCTATGAATTATTTTTTGGACACCTTATTAGGTTATTTCTGTGGTGAAAACATAGTCTAGTAACGTATAGAGAAAGGATTTTAAAATTTAAGACGCTAGTAGTGTGCTATTATCCCGAAGTAGTTCGGATTCCATTTAAACAACTCTATTACAAATTGACAGAATTATAGCATAACTAAATCTAACTCTGTTCCATACAAAACATAATAATCTTGCTGTGGTACAATTTTGCATTTAATGTCCAGAAACATTTTAAGTCATAAGGAAACCTGTGGTAGATTAGGAACCGCATTTCTTTTCTCTTCATTTGGTCATCCAAGGTAGACTGTATAGAATTGTTGAAAGCACTCCATTTATTTGAGGTTAGCCTGGTAACCTTTAGTTTGGAATATAAACATTGTAGAAGGTCATCCCTGACATACATAGTGGGTGTCATGGGTTCTTAGAACCCTTCTGAGTTCTTTTTTTTTTTTTAATATTTTTTATTTTTGAGAGACAGAGACAGTGCGTGCAGGGGAGGGTCAGAGAGAGAGGGAGATACAGAATCTGAAGCAGGCTCCAGGCTCTGAGCCGTCAGCACAGAGCCCGACGCGGGGCTTGAACCCATGAACCGTGAGATCATGACCTGAGCCGAAGCCGGACACTTTAGCCGACTGAGCCACCCAGGCGCCCCAGAACCCTTCTGGGTTCTAACACTGAATTGTGCTGATGTTTGGGCAAAAGAGACTAACCTTGCTACATTTAATACTGCTTAGTCGCAATACCTCCCGTGACACTTGCTGTTCTAAGGGCTCCTATGGCCAAAGTGTGGTCGGTCATAGTAAGGTTGTAAGGAAGCCCAAGTGTTTTAAGGTATTGATGCTGCAGGATCATGTGAATGAGTTTCTCAGAGCACCTGCTTCATAGAGTGGGGAGAAGGCCCTCCCCCTTAATTCTCCCCCCGCCCCATCCCGCAGGAGATAGCCACACCTTCCCACTATCGGGGCGGAGCAGGTGGCCCGGCCTTGGAGACCTCGAACCGATGCCACCCCCAAGGAACCCGCCCAGTGGGTCTGGCTGGGTCACGAGCCAAGTGACGCGGGTCAGCTGCGCCCCCCGGACCCCCACGCACCGGGGGTGCGACTGCCCAGTGCATGGTCTCAAGAGCTAGTCTTTCCGCTACCCTTCCCCCAACAATCCCGGAAAGGGGAGGGAGGCTGGTGACGTCATCATCCGGGCACTCAACGGCGGGGCCACGGTTCACAATGGAACAAAAACAAGCGGCCCAAGTCGAACTCTGAGGGAGAACTCTGAGGGACACAGCTGCAGTTTACGCAGTTAACCCTGTCCTGACCACACAGTCTGCCAGTCCTGATCTCCCAGCTCCTTCTCTGGCGTGGCGCGCCAGATCCTTCCGGGCTTCCCTTCCCCCACGTTTCCTCGTCCTCGTGTCACCTATGCCCTCACAACGGTCCCGACTTGAGGGGTTTGGAACACAGTTCCTCGTCATAGCGGGACACTAGAGGGGCCGGCCGGAAGCAACGTTTGTGCCTGAACCATCATTACCGCATTGTGTTCCCCTCCCCCACTTTAGCTCTCCGGGTTCCAAGCGTCTTTCGCCTGGCCCGGCTTCCCCCGTGGCACGCGAAACTCTCCCTGGCTCGACGGCCCAGGGTGGAGGGGAAGGGAGCAGAAGGAGCAGCTGAGCGAGATGGGGGGGGTAGGTAAGAGGAGGTGGAGGAGGAGGGCTAGGGGGCGGGTCCTGTGATGGGCGGAGCTTCACGGGGGCGGGGAACTTTACTGCTTTGGGCGGTGCTGGGGCTAGTGGGAGTCTGCGCCGCCGCGCTGCTGCCTCCGCCGCCACCAGTGCTGCTGCCGCCGCCGCCGCCACAGCCGCCGCCACTGGCCGAGCGGTTTTTTTTTCTCTTTTTCTTTTTTTTCTTTCTTTTTTTCTTTCTTTTTTTTTTTTTGGTTTGCCGGATCCGCCATATTGGCGAGGACGGGCGTCCGCGGCTGCGGAAGCTAGTCTCCGCCGCCGCCGGAGCCGCAACCTCACAGAACCCGGCCCGTCCGGGCCTCTGCCGCGCGGAGCCCCTCCCCGCGTTGCTCAGCCCACAGGCCTCGCGGGAGCCCGCCGCTGCCGCCTCTCTCCCGGGAGGCGGCCGCCTCAGCCCCCGGTGCTCCGGTCGGCGCCGGGAGCAAGGAGCAAGCCGCAGCAAAGCGACCAGGCCCCGAGCGGGGACAGAGGCGGCGACCAGGGAAAGGTGAAGCCGCCACTGCAGGAGGAGGAGCAGGAGGAGGTGACGCAGGAGAAACGCACCGCCCGGAGCCCGTTTGAGGCGAGCGAGAGCCCCGGCCCGAGGGGAGAAGGGGGAAGAGGGCCGCCGCCGCCGGCAGAGGAGGAGGAGGAGGCGGCCGCGGCCACCGCTGCTGCTGCAGGGCGGGCGCGGCGAGCGGCGAATTCCGACGCCCCCTGTGCAGCTCCCTCGTCTTCACGCCTGCAGTCTTTCGACACACTTTGTCGCCCGTCACCGCTGGGCCTGGGGTGCGCCCAGGGACGGCCTTGTCCCGGGACTGAGTGATTCTCGCAGTTGCCTGCTTCCTCCGCCTGTCCTGGTTCTGAGGAGAAGACGCCTGTGTCGTGCGGTGAGTAGCCTGCCGCGCCGGGACGACGCGCTTTTCCGGGCCAACAGCTGGATCTGAGTGAGGGGAGGAGGGCGAGGGGGGTGTGCGAGCCCACGGTCGTCCCCTCCACCCCCAACTCGGCTGGCCGCCGGCCGGGCCGGGGGGCTTCCCCGCTCCCCCTCCTCCGCTCGGGGCTGGGCGAGCGCGCGTCGCGCGGGTGGGGGCGCCAGGCTCGGTTCCGGGCCGAGCCGGTGTCCCGGGAGCGTGTCAGTGTGTTTTGGACTGTGAAGGAAAATGGC
>NC_043717.1:33877885-34030738 GCF_006229205.1 Suricata suricatta
CCCCCGCGATAACCCGCACCTTCTCAGCCCTGTGCACTGGGAGCCCGAGCCGGGTTATCGGCCCGCTACACCTCCTTCCCCCCCTTCCTTCGCCGAGGGCCGAAGCCGAGAAAGGTGTTTTGGTGCCGAAATCGCATCCAAGCCAGCCTGGACCCACCACTTTTCTATTTTTAGCCGTTTCTGCACAAATATTAGCCTGTGTGAGCTCGTTAATAATGAAACCTTCGGATTCTTGTGGTGGGAGGCTTCGGGTTTGATACGTGGTTTATTTTTCATTCATTGTGAAATGCTAAGAGGTACGGAGCAGGTGTATACACGGTTTTGTGATCTTTTGGCGACTTCTGTGGCGCCTGGAACTTAGACGGCCTTTTTTTTTTTTTTTTTTTTTTTTTTAGATTTCTAATAGAACCTGCTTAGACTGAGCCTATTTTTTTGGAAGTTCCGTAGTTCTAGCGTCAATTGGGTTTTCCAGGTGTGAGTAATTTCTTCGGATTGTCTTTGAATTTAACTGAGCGGGTTGTGGTTGTAAATATCCGTGCCTTATTTTGGGCGGTGGGAAATATTTGTAGCGGTCTTTCACCTGGAATCCCCTGAGCCTCCAAAATCTACGTTAAGGGTTGTATACCTTCATTTCTGACCAAGAATCTGGGTTGTATTTATTAGGAAACTTTGCAGCAGGTACTTAACCCTCTCTTGGAGCTCATTATCTACTCTTAGCGATTATATGGTAAGGACTCGTTAACCAAGACTAGCTTGGCTTTCTTAATCCCTACACTTGAATTTAAAAATAGAGACCGCAAACTCTCCTTTAGATCTGTCTGGTCCACTGATTCAGTGGACTGCCATTTTGGTTTCAGCAAATGCCTTCCAAGTTCTTAAGATTAAGCTTTATTGTTCGAGTGTCTGCATAGGGTGAAAATCAGATGTACTTGGAATTGGTGCACCAAAGATGAGCTCAGAATGTTTGTTATGTTTTGTTTTCTCTATTTTGAAAATAAGGCAGAGTATACGAATTTTCCCCCTATTCCTTTTCATATATATATATAGATAGATACTTTTTTTTTGCACATTTAATTTGTATTTTTTAGCGTGTTATCTTAATGTTCCCACGCCATTTCTTCTTTTGTTTGCTGACCTTGGTAGTTTCTGAGAGGGAAAACTTCTGGAGGTATTTAATAACAGCAAGAACAGTACATGTGAGAATCTCAATTCTTCAGAAAGTTACTTTAAGGGCAGATTGTACTTTTCACCAAATGATTGTAATCTCTTGTTGGTGTTCCATAGTTCTCTTGTTTTATCAATGGAATGCTCAAGTAGGATTTACTTTGGATCTTTTTTTCTTTCAGGATCTTGAAATAAATTTTCTGGCCTCTCAAGAAGATGAGGGATTTCGTGGATGTCTCTTCAAAGATATTTTTTTTTTGACATGGTATTAATAACGCTGCTTATAGTTTTTGAAAAATGGATGTTTGTCATGAATTTGCTAGTCAAGTTCTTGATTAGTTGGACACAAGGAAGCATTTGTTCAGCTTATTTGAGAAGTTCACATCTAGTAAAGTTTTTATGTTTTAGTTTCAGGATTTTAATATTGAAGTTAATCTTTAAATTAGGTTGAAGAAAGTCATTTGAAATATGGGGGGGATCAGTCCTCTTCTAAGTCTTTTGGACAATTAAGGGAGGGATCTTATTCTGTGGTTCTTGAGCTAGTTGGGTTTTTGTTTTTTGTTTTCTTTCTTGAATTCTGAAATAATGTGCCAGTTTCATGATAGATAATTATATTTCATTTTATTTCACCTCTTGCTAGTATGTTCTCTGCATCTTGGAGGGTTTTTTCCCTAAAAATTGAAAAAAAAGGGTTTTCATTTCCTTTTTTGTTTTTGGAGCCATACTATCCTATTTGTTACTATCCTATTTGTTATCAAAGTTATTGTCTTATTACAGGGTCTTACACTAGTGTTTGGAGAAGGGTTGATGCGTTGGCCGTCTGCCCTGACTGCACATTGGAATCACTTAGGGGAGTTTAGGGAAAAAATACTGAGGCCTGCGTTTCACTCCCTAAGATCGATTAGGTCTGATACAGGTCCTGGGCAAAGGCTTACTTTAAAACCACTGTGGGTGATTTTTGTGAAGTCAGGGTTGAACACCACCCTTAATGCTGTTAGTATGTTTTTACTGAACTTTCAAGCAGATTAGTAAGATGAATTGTTTTCTTAAATGTTTTCAATTATCAGCATAATGGTAATTTTTTTGAGCATTAATTACATGCCAGGACTATGTTAAACGTCTTCCCTTTATTACCTTCCATAGATAGTACTGTTTCTGTTAGATAGACGAGGGGCTGAGCTCTGTAAACCAGTGGTGCTTCAACTACTGTGCCACATTACTGAAATGGCCCTGATGACTATTCAAGAATTTTTTTTCAAACTTTGGTTTGTTTCCATAACCAGAGAAGCTTTAGATTAAAATTTTAATAAAAATATGACAATTAGCTGCAATTTGGGAAATAACTTGGTTAGCCAGGGAGATGCTAAAAGCTTTGCAGTGAGTAGGTTCTTCCTCTTCCATGTGTCTCCCAACATGTTCTGCTTGATAGTTTAGTTGGTGGGTGTGTTTATGACTGAAATAATGTTAGGCAACATAACGTTCCTAAAAGATGCAAAATCCAGGCATTTGTCTCCCAGTAATTTATTTAAATCTTCTCATAAATGAACACTTAGTATCACGTGAGCTTCTATTATCTCAGTTTGAAAATTCTGTTTTATTTAGCTTAGTTTAAAATCAGTATAATTTTTACAAAAAGATATCAAAATTAAGGGTTTCATCTTGTGTTTTTGTAGTATTGTTAATTTCATGGAATAAATGAAGTAGCAATAAACACCTGTATTTGGCGGCAAATGGGTTTTTAATTCTATTTCCAGTCACTAACAATGATTTTCTACCTCATCTGTGTATGAGAATCACATGTAGAGCTTTTTCAAAATGTAATTTCCTAGATGTTCCACTTCGGAAATTGTAGTTGAGTAAGTTTGGGGTGGAAACTAGGCATTAAAAAAGCTCAAAAGAACGGTGCTTGGGTGGCTCAGTCGGTTGAGCATCTGACTTCAGCTCAGGTCATGGCCTTGCAGTTCGTGAGTTGCAGCCCTGCTTCGGGCTCTGTGCTAACAACAGCTCAGAGCCTGGTTCAGATTCTGTGTCTCCCTGTCTCCCACCCCTCCCCCGCCCCTTGCGCATGCTCTGTCTCTCAAAAATAAATGTTAAAAGATTTTTTAAAACTCAAAATTCTAATACGTAGCTAAGGGATTCTTTGCACTTCATTTCAGGGAAAGGGGAGATCTGAGACTTTGAGTTCTGTGTTCTACCACTAAGTATAATATTCTTGCTTGAGCTTCATGTTGCCAGTCACACTGCCAAAGAATCCAGGCACGAAGCAGCAAAAAGTTCAGACGCTTTGTGTATATACATACATATACACATAAGATACGGTCATAATCTCTTACCGAGCTTGGAGTTACTGTCCCAGATGTAATAGTAACGTTATTAATATCTGTTCTGAGGCATTAGTTTGCTTCTTACCTATTCAACAAAAATTTATTGGGCATCTACTATGTGCTAGGCACTTTTCTAGAGACTGCTATTTTCTAGTAGTTTACGTTGTATGAAACGAGGGGCATGGGACTAGCTGATCTCTGAAGTTCTTCCTAGCTCTAATTTTGTTTTTCTTTATTGTGTCTCATAGGTGGAGACTGAATTTTGTTACAAGAAATATACCTGGTTATGGTATAAGCCAACAGAATTTTCTTTTACATTTCAGTTTCTTTTCGTTAAATAGAATTTTATTCTCAACTCTGGTCTTCTCCAGTGAGCATAAATGTGAAGTACAGTAGAAATGGATTAGAATTCTTCCATATTGGGTTTAGGAATAGCTGTACTTGCAAAGCGTGTACTTTTTGGCCAGGAATTACATACTCTGGTGTCAGCTGTTCCTCCTGGCATTCCGTTTCTGTATTGGTGGTCTGTCAGTTACCTCTACACTGTTGGTGTGCTTTTCTTTTTGTTTTGCTTATTTTTTTTAATTATTATTTTTTAATGGCTTAATTTAATTTTGAGACAGAGAGAGACAGCATGAGCAGGTAGGGGCAGAGAGGGAGATACAGAATCGGAAACAGGCTCCAGGCTCTGAGCTGTCAGCAGAGAGCCCGACGCGGGGCTTGAACCCACAAACATGAGATCATGACCTGGGCTGAAGTCGGATGCTTAACCGACTGAGCCACGCAGGCCCCCCTGTTTTGCTTATTTTGTTCAGAAGCTTAGCTTTGTCTTCTAAATTCTTTTAGGTTAGTGACTTTCACTTGATCAGACTCCAGACCCTAAGTCACTGACATATCTCTAGTACCTAGAAAGTGCGTGGCACATAGATGAGTAATTATTTGTTAGGTGAACAGTTAACCATATTGTAATCTGGTATAATTTCTTTTTTTTTCTCTCTCTCCTTCCCTCTCCCTCTTCCTCTCTCCCCCTTTCCCCCTTTATTGCTTGGAGTCCCTTATTTTGACCTGATAATTGTTTTATGATGAGCAGTCCTGGAAGGAATCTTAGATCTACTCAAACTCCTTTTATTTTTTTTTTTTTTAGACGAAGAACGTGGCTCAAAAAGCTGCTGAAGTAACTCGACTAAGATAGTGTTTGTAAACCACCTCCTGCATGAACCTATTTCCATATCTAACAAGACAGTAATTATTCTTGGGTTTCTGTTACCTTTGTAGTCCCTGTCTTAAAATTCACACTTAAACTGGAGAAACCTAATGGAGGACCAGGGGGAGGGGAAGAGGGAAAGAATGTTGGGGAGAGAGGGCAAAACTTGAGAGACTATTGAATACTGAAAACGAACTGAGGGTTGAAGGGGAAGGGGGGGGGAAGAGGTGGTGGTCATGGAGGAGGGCACTTGTTGGGGAAGAGCACTGGGTGTTGTATGGAAACCAATTTGACAAACTATTTAAAAATAAATAATAAATAAATAAAAATAAAACACTTAAATTCCTCTGGTAGTGGATAATAAGTAAGGTCAGTAATTTTTTTACCTTTTTGTATTATGGAGCATGTAGAATAATCTTGTTTACAATAACTGCCTAAATGGCAAAATCTGGAGGAATATTTGACTCCCATTATCTAAGACTACATACAAAATTGATGTCATCATATTATGTATGGGTGCTTTCAGTATATCGTTCTGTAACTGGTCAGATAACCATTATCAGAGGAATTGTTTTCCTTGGGATGATTTTGAGCTGGTAGTCGTGGATCCCATCCTTGGTTACAGAGCCTATGAAGTGGGAAGAGAAGAAAATTTAGGAAGAAAAAAAAAGGAGTTGGGGAAGACTTCCATTCCTACCCTATTCATGCCCATTTCCTCCCTACTGACTTTGGTGTTTATTAGAGTTTGTGTTGTTGGTTATATCTCTCATCTGGTCTTTTCTCTCATCTAGTTACTTCTAAGAATTTCTAAGTACATCTACTCAATTAACTTGGACACCAGAGAGCATGAGAATTATTACATGGTGTTAGACCCATTTGTGTCTTAATATTTTGTCTCTGGTCAAGGTAGTGTAGAAAGATTTGGTCGTTCTCTTTGATAACCCCTCCCAAATTGAAGTGTGAGATTGGTAAACTTTTCTGTAAAAAGCTGTATCAGAAATATTTAGGTTTTGCATGCTAAGAGGCAAAATTGAGGCTATTAGGTCAGTTCTCTGTTGGTGAAATTCAAAATCTGATAATTTGTGCAATTGTTTGTAATTCAGGCCTAATAAGAGTAGAATGGGGGGCTAATAAGTACAATATTTTTGCCTAATTGGGGATTAAAAGTGTTCCTGTCATCAAATTGATGTACATGTTCTTGTGTAAAATCCATTCTTAGTTTGTGGGCTATACAAAAACAGGAGGTTGGATTTGGTCGGTGAACATAGCTTGCCAGTCCTTGTTTAGAGCAAGATTTTTAAAATCCAGCTCCCAGAATTTGATTCAGTAAGTATGGAATGAGGTTCAAGAGTATCTATTTCTAACAAGTTCCCAAGTATGGAACCACCCTTGGAAAATTACTGGTCTAGAGAGAATTCTAGCATATCTTAGCTTTCTTGAGGCTTATTGTCTAATTTTTCTTGAATCCTTTTTATTTTTTACTTTGTTTTTAAATTCTGCAATTAATATGTTAAATGTCTGTTGTGTGGTAAGCGTTGTATCAGATGACAGGTATACCAGGTGAGCAAGACAGAATTGTTTCTATAATATATACCAGTTTGAGTTTAAAAATCACTTTCCACAAACCTTTAAGAGCTAGGGTCTATGGAACAAAAAGTACCATTTTGAAAGCAGGGCAGTGATGTTGGATGTTCGTTAAAGGAAAGCTAAATTGGGAGGTATTACAAAGTACTTCATTAATTGGATGTCTTAGGGGATAATGTTCTGTATAAGTGAATTTTTCAGATCACCAAAGCTTCCTTTTAAATACTTTAAACCAGTTCTTTGACGGAAAACTTTCTTTTTTAATTTTTTAATTTTTTTAATTTTTTCATGTTTTTATTTTATTTTTTTGAGGGAGATAGAGAGAGAGAGAAAGCCAGGGAGGGGCAGAGAGAGAAGGAGTCAGAGGATCCATGCTGTCAGAGCAGAGCCCGATGCGGGGCTCAAACTCACGAATGGTGAGATCATGACCTGAGATGAAGTCAGACATTTAACTGACCATGCCCCTGGACGGAAAACTTTCTAAGGATGTTACATACTTTATATTTTTTCACCTGATTATGAAATCAATGTATTCTGTTGTTTAAAAGTTTGGGGAGCATGAGGGAATAAAAAGCAAGAAACAAAACACAAACCCCATCTCTGATAATTCCATCATTCAGAAGCAACCATGTTATTGTGTGTTAAATCAAACGTTTTCATCAGTTACATAATTTACTAAGTCACGTATCCTTGTGTCTTCTACCTCCACTTACTCCTGCCTCAGGACTTGAGTGTGTGCCATTTGTTCATCCTGCCTAGGAGACTGTTTTCATGTCCCTCCTCCCTCCCCGGCTCCTTTTTTAGACTGCTTTTGTAAACACTGCTCCAAACTTTCATCCTGTAATTGATTTTTTTTTTTAATGAAATTGATTTTAATATAACTTTCCAGCTTAACTTCCTACCATGTTTTTCTTTATCTCCTCCCTCCACCCTTCATTTACTTGACTCTCCTAATTCTCTATACACTACTTATTGTTTCACACTTTTATTATTTTATGCCTTCAGTATTCTTTTTAGGGGTTTCCTGTCTCAGCTGGAGGTCCCAAACTTAATATCCTTGATGGGGAACTGATTATGGATATAAATCTTTAACATTATGGGGTTAGATTGTGCTCATTGGTTATGTTGGTTGACTTCCTTCAGTGGTGAAGGAGATAATTGTACTGACACAGGAAATTACGGCAAATGTGTAGTAAAGCTTCTATATGAAAGGTGAGGTATAGTTAGGGATTTCATAATACTTTCCTGCACTCAGAGTTGGAAAAACCTCTAGGAACATGTGAGTCTATAGTTTTATAATATTTGACTTCTGTTACATTTTCAGGAATGCATTCTGTATGAGAGGGAAGGGTACCATGTAGGCTCTTGTGAAAATGACTGTAGAAATTTACTTCTACTTAATCAGTACGTATGTATCTATTTAGTGTGTCCTTTGTAGATCTGTATTAATCAATTATCCAACATTCTTGAGAGATTTTGACTTGGAGCTTGTTGAGCTGGGGTGACGAGGGATTGTGAGTCCAGGCTGAGGGTTGGAGGAGGAACCCAATGGTACTTCCTGCAGGTGTATTCCCTTGTCTGACCATGGATGTCATTATCTGAGCCTTATAAACAGCAGCTGTCTGAAATTGTGCCTACTCAAGGATTACCTTAGTTATTATTCTCAGTGCATTCATGGGGAGAACAGTCATATCAGTGGAAGGATTCTTTGGCTTTATTAATCTACAGAACCACAAGAATCATGTTCAAATGCCTCCTTATCTCTTCCTGCTTTTTCTCCAAATACTGCTCAAAATTGGGGTGCCTGGCTGGCTCAGTCAGTGGAAACATGAGGCTCTTGATCTCTGGGATGTGAGTTCAAACCCATATTGATTGTAGAGCTTACTTAAAAATAGAAAAATACTGCTCAAAATTTACCATGTCACTTCTACCCAAAAAAGGTCATTTTGACAAAGGTCCAGTCTGCTATTACAAGGTGATTTGTTCTACCACCTAATCAAACTATCCATACTGTGTGTGATGTGGATGCTCCAGCCTTTCCTATTTCCATTGCTTTACTTCTTAGAGCTCCACTTCTCCCTTTAAGGCTAGCTCACATGCCATATTCATGAAGTATTTTCTGGTTTTCTTTAGTTGGAAAGTGGTCTTTACTTTCTCTGAATTCTGTTAGCATTTTTCCTATGCTTTTCTTTTGACCTTACCTTATTCTACTACTTCTTGTGTTTCTTCAATACAACCCCTTGCACGGTGGCTCTGAGAAGTTCCTCAGGCTGTCTTTTGTAGATGGTCAGAACCTTGCTCAGCCTGATTGAGAGAATAGTATAGTGGGTAGTAAAGAGCTCTAACCTCAGTCAGAAGGCTTAGGTTGCAGTTGTAATTACTCTACCAACTAGTGAGCAGATTACTTAATCTCTATCATGAAATTGTAAAGTGAAGGCTTTGGATCGGGTGATTGGTATCTTCTAACAATTGAATTGAATGCATTCATTTAATACCATTCTGGCACAAGGGATGCAAAGGTGATTAATTATTACCTTCTAAGCTCTATTGTCAAGTAGATCAGACAATTACACATATGATAAGTGCTATGTTATATCTGGCTGTGAAAACTGGAATGGTAGAAGAGATGAAGAAATCATTCCAGTTTGAGATTGAGGTTTGCTTGAGGTTTGCTAGTGTTTAAAAGTGTACTTTTTGGGGCACCTGGGTGGTTCAGTCGGTTAAGCGTCTGGCTTCAGCTCAAGTCATGATCTCACGGTTCGTGGGTTCAAGCGCTGTGTCGGGCTCTGTGCTGACAGCTAGCTCAGAGACTGGAGCTTGCTTCTGATTCTGTATCTCCCTCTCTCTCTGACCCTCCCCTGCTTGTGCTGTCTCTCTCTGTCTCTCAAAAATAAATAAAAAACAAAAATTTTTTTTTAAGTGTGCCTTTTGGTAGACCTATGAATTAGAACAGGGACTTCTGGGCAGAGGGAGCAACTTGAGATCAGGATTTTTAACCTTAACACTATTGACAGTTTGAGTCAGATGATGCTTTGTTGTGTGGGGTACCTCCTATTCCTCCCTCTACCTACAAGATGCCATTAGTACCCACTGACATCTTGTTACACCCCCACCCCCCACTCCCCGGTTCCCATCTCTGTCCTGGGGACAAAGTATGAGAACCACCACTTGAAACTTAGGAATGGAAGTGAAAGTATAGTGTTTTAGAGAAAAGTTACTAGAATGTAGGAGTGTTGGAGATAATTGGGAGCGAAGGAATTGGGGGGGGGGCGGGGGCGGCGGGTGAGGCTAGATCACAAGGGCCGACCTTGATTGTCACATTAGGGCACTTATATGTTTTTAGGGTAATGAAATTTTTAATGTTTTATTTATTTTTGAGAGAGAGAGAGGGGCAGTGTGAGCAGGGGAGGGTCAGAGAGAGAGGGAGATACAGAATCTGAAGCAGGCTCCCAGGCTCTGAGCGAGCTGTCAGCACAGAGCCTGACACAGGGCTCGAAACCCAGGAACCATGAGATCATGACCTGAGCCCAAGCTCAACTGACTGAGACAGCCAGGCGCCCCTAAATTTGTGTTCTTGAAAGAGAATACTGATGGCATCATGGCAGCCATGTCGGAGGAGAGTTGGGGAGCCAGGAGGAGTAGAGACTTGAACACTAGATGATAAGAGAATGGTTTAGGAAACAGAGTAAAGGAAGTGCTGCTAATTTGACTTTGGCCTCTGTCACTGAAGAGAAGGCTGAGCTGGAAAGCAAAGCACCTTTATTGTCTTTCCTTTCTTCAACTCTTCTCTCATCCCTAATTTCATCTCTCCACTTGAGAGCTGCTGTCTGTTGATCTATCGAAAGGTCAGAGAAGAATCTGGGTTATAGAATGACTGTATTTTTACTTTCCAAGTGGGGCTGTATTACTTAAACAGTGGGTTGTCAAAGCATGTGCCTTTTTTACCACCTTAAAATGTATGAGACCAGAATCTGGCATCCAGAGCGTGTTAACTATTGGCTTTTTATGGTTGGTATAGGTGTTATTTTACAACTTTTAAATTGGATTGATACAGAGAAGTAGATTAATAATCTTACCATTTAAATAATTGCATTAATTACATTGGCTTCTAATTTGGAGGTTTTTTTGTTTCAAAATGGCATTTTTAAGTAAAGGAGCATAGGAACGGTAAAATACTAGGTTTAGTAGTTGGATTTGTATTGACAAGTAAAGGGAAGGGTAAATAAAATAATCTGCGTGTTTCCTCTAACTTGTTTTTTTCCTTTGTGTGTCTCTCTCTGGATTTTTCTGGAGGGCTTTATTTTATTTAGATTTGTATGGGCTAATTGTGCTTGGCCAACAGCTTGTAGTATGAATTTAGGGACCATAGAGTTGGTAGCCAGGATATAATTTCTTTGGGGCAGAGCAGCTTCAGGTTTGGTTAAGTTTTCATCTGAAGTCTAACTTAAGCTTTAAGGACAAAGTGCTGTTAAAATCTGATGTAGCCAGCTAGGGAAAATAATATTCGGGGAAGTTGTTTTTTCTGAATCGAGGATGAAAGTATGCAGATAAATATAGTAGCTGTGATTTGTCTGGCACAGATGGTTTCAGAGAAAATGTTGTACCTTATTTTTCATCACTACCAGAGAAGTAGCAAAAGAAGCTTATTGTTTTCATTGTATATCATTTAGGCCAGTCATTCTCAAACTTAATGGTCTCAGGACCCCTTTATGATTATGGAGGACATCAAAGAGCTTTTGTTTACGTGGGGTTATATCCATTGAAGTTTATTATATTGGAAATAAAATGGAAAAAGATTTTAAATTTGTGTATACATTAAAAAATAAAACTCCTTGCACCTTAGTGTAAATAATACTTTAATGAAAGATAGCTTTTCCAAGAAAACAAAAATGATTAGTGAGCAGTGTGGTATTCTATATTTTTGCAGATACTTCATTTGGCTTAGTAGAAGAAAGCTGGATTCTCTGTTGGCTTTTGCCTTCAATTTCTTGTGATAGAATACATCATGTAGCCTTTGGAAGCATTCTACTGTATACTAGAGAGAGAATGACCGTGACAGTAGCATATAGCTTCGTTTTATTGTGAAAACAGTTTTGGGGCGCCTGGGTGGCTCAGTCGGTTAAGTGTCTGACTTTGGCTCAGGTCATGATCTCACGGTTCGTGGGTTGGAGCCCCACATTGGGCTCTGTGCTGATCACTAGCTCAGAGCCTGGAGCCTGCTTGGAAATCTGTGTCTCTTTCTCTCTCTGCCCCTCCCCTGTTCACACTCTCTCTCTCTCTGTCTCTCAAAAATAAATTAATGTTAAAAAAAAAAAAAAAAAAAAAAAAACAGTTTTGACCTCTTGGGTCTTCTGAAAGGGTCTTAGTGGACCATACTTTGAGAACCAGGTTTTAGAGTCTTGAAGGAAGTTTGACATTATCTTTTGAGTGGCTTGCATACTATAAATTTTTATTTTTTAATTGAGCTATAACTTAGATATAGTGTGTGTAGCAATGTACACATCTGTATTAACTACATTAAAATCAGTGTATCATTTCCAGCATTCCAGAAGGCTCCCTCTCACCTTCTGCTCCCCCAAAAGAAACCCTAATACTCCTATCTTTCAGTGAATTATGCATGTATTTTGTGCTTCACTTCATTGGAATAATACAATATACACTTTTGTGTCTGGCTTCTTTTGCTCCGCATAAGATTAATTTCTTCTTTTAGTTACTGTATGAAATACACTATGATGTATCTATTGTACTGTTGGTGGACATTTGGACTGTTTGTGGTGTTTTCACTAATTATAAATAATGTGCCATGATCATTTTATTACACTTCTTTTGGCATACACCCATATACAGCCAAATAGATTTCCCAAGTAGTTGGTTGTACCAGTTTAGAAGCCCACTGATATAGTGCTTCCTTAATAGCACTTATTATTGTCAGCCCTTTTAATTTTAGCCAGTTTAGTGGAGATTAATGAATATCTAATTGTAGCCTAAATATTCATTTGCCTGTGTGTAATGATGGTTAAGAACTTTTTCATATGCTTACTGGTTTTTTGACTATTTAATTCTTGCTTACCTCTAAGATTTGAAGCTTGGCTAGTAGACAGCTTGAAGTCTCTTGTGGCTCACAATCACTAGTTGAAAAAAATCAGTAGTTGAGTGAATTCGTGAAAATAGGAGATTTTTTTAAATGAACTTAATTGATTAGTGGTAAGCAATTTAAACTTGCTTACTGTTAAAACTATGGTTTTAGAGTATGTCTGGAAGGATCTTTGCTCTTGGAAGATTGACTACTTCATACTAAAATATGGCCTTTAGAAATAAACCAAGAAGACAAGAAATAACCAGGGTTGGTGAAGATGTGGAGAAAAGGAAACCGTTGTGCACTGTTGTTGGGAAAATAAATTGATGCAGCCACTATGGAAACCAGTATGGAGGTTCCTCAAAAAATTAAGAAACAGAACTACCATATCTGATCCAGGAACTCCACTACTGAGTTTCTGAAGAAAATAAAAATGCTAACTTGAATAGATTTATGCACTTGCATGTTTGTTGCAGCACTATTTAGCAAAAATACAGAAAGAATCTAAGTATCCATCAGTGGATGAGTGGATAAAGACATTGTAGTGTATATTATCCCATTGTGTGTGTATATACAATGGTGGTTATTCAGCCATAAGAAAGAATGAAATCTTGCCATTTGTGACAATGTGAATGGATCTTGAGGGCATTATGCTAAGTGAAATCAGTCAAAGACAAATACCATATGATCTCTTATATGTGGAATCAGAAAAGAAAAACCAAGCTCAGAGATACAGAGAATAGATTGGTAGCTGCCAGAAGTGGGTAGGCACAGGGGAAGAAAAGTATGAAGGGGATCAAAAAGTAAAAAGGGGGTGACGCCTGGGTGGCTCAGTCTTTGGAGTGTCTGTCTTTGACTCAGGTCATGAACTCAACATTTGACTTGCTGCTCTTTAAGATGGAGCTAAAATGTTTCTCTGAGAAGCTTTTGTAGATATTCTCTGCCTTTGGAGAACTTATTTCTCCCTTCTCCAGACTTTTTTTTTAATAGTTTATTGTCAAGTTGGTTTCCATAAAACCCCCCAGTGCTCCTCCCAAGTTCCCCATTCTCCCTCCCCCTTCAGCCCTCGCTTTGTTCTCAGTATTCAAGAGTCTCTCATGATTTGCCTCCCTCCCTCTCCCCAACTCTTTTTCCCTCCTTCCCCTTCCCATGGTCCTGTCAGGTTTCTCCTACTAGACCCATGAGTGAAAACATGGTATCTGTCCTCCTCTGCCTGACTTATTTCACTTAGCATGACTCCCTCGAGGTCCATCCACTTAGCTACGAATGACCAGATTTCATTCTTTCTCATTGCCACGTAGTATTTCGTTGTATATATAAACCACATCTTCTTGATCCATTCATCAGTTGATGGACATTTAGGATATTTCCATGATTTGGCTATTTCTCCAATCTTTTTTAAAGTAAAGTTTTCTGTATAAGTCTAATTACATGAAATAGAAGTGGGGGTTTTGATTTTTTACTTTGCTTTTCTGTTTGGAGTATCATTGAAACTACTGTATTGTAAATGACGGAAAATAATTGCATATGTTAAAAAAATAAATTGTATAAAAAAATTAAAAAAAATAAAGTTTTTATTTAAATTCCACTTAACATGTAGTGTAATAGTTTCAGGTACAATATAGTGAGTCAACACTTCCATAGAACACCTGGTGCTCGTCACAAGTGTACTTCTTAATCCCCATTATCTATTTAACCCATCCTCCCATCTAAAGTTTTTATTAAGGAAAAATCAAACGTACAAAAATGTGGATAAACTCCCATTATTAACTAGCTTCATTTTTAGGACTGTTCTTTTTTATATATCTTCTCTATTGGAAGCAAATCCTGGGGCGCCTAGGTGGCTCAGTTGGTTAATGGTTCGATTCTGGCTCAGGTCATGATCTTGTGGTTTGTGAATTCGGGCCACACGTCGGTCTCTGTGCTCACAGCTCAGAACCTGGAGCCTCCTTCAGATTCTGTGTCTCCCTCTCACTCCCCCGTTCTGCGTGTGCTCTAGATTTCTCTCTCTCAACCGACTGAGCCACCCAGGAGCCCGATTTCTCTCTCTCAAAAAAAAAAAAAAAATTAAAAACATTAAAACAGTATATATAGAAAAGCAAATAACAGCATTTCATCTTCAGAATTTCTGTATACCCCAGTCTAGTTGGTGCAGAGGACAAATGATGTCATAGCACACACACCATGTCTACATAGTGTTGTTGTAATTCAAGTAGGAGGGCTAAGTCTCCCACATGGTAGGTGATGGTGGTAGGATAGCTGTGCAAAACTCAAGAACAACGCATGCCGTAGCAGTCAGTAATAGGTTGCCATCTGTCACATTCTATTATTAATAGTTTTGTTTGTTTTGTAGGAGAGCAATTAGCATAAGGAGTATAATTCTTAATTTCATAATTGCATATGTTTTAAGAGTGTTAAAATACACTTGATCTTAGCCAAAAGGCCGAGAAGCGATGAGAGTATTAAAATAGAAAGGGATTTAGTTTTTAAAAATTTTGTTAGGGTGGAACCAAAATTGGCAAACTTCAGCCAGCCATGGTGCTTGGAGTCCAGTGAGTGGAACTTGGACTCCAATTCCATATTTACTAATGGAAATATGTACTTCTATTTCTACTTAACAGGTGGTTGTTTTGTTCTTTTACTTGACAGGTAATTAGTTGTGTAGCACCACAGAATTTTGATGTCTTATTACTGGTTTCCTTATTATTCTCTTTACTGTCACATTTTCTTTAGAGCCTGCACAAATTCTGATAGGAATACTGTGCTATGCATTGTATTATAAATAGTAAGATACTCTTTGATTTGAAACTTTTTGAAAAGTAGGACAGAATTTTAAAATATAGTTAGGATTCTGTGTTAAAGTAAAAGAATAAAATCAGCTATATTAGTATAAATCTGTCGAAGCTGTTAATTTATTTTAAAAAGCAACCTGAGCAATTGTGATACATATAAAAGGAGCATAGAATTCTGGTAATTTAGAGTTGGGAGAATACTTACTTTTTCCCTGAACTTATCTATAGATCATATTTATAGGGAGTCTGGGAAGGTTCAAAAATAAGAGTTGTCAAGAGTACATAATCATCTAATTAGCATTTCAAGGGGGAACTAACCCGCACTTGTTAGAACACCTACTATTTATTGGATGCCATCTGTGTGCAAGGCAGTTAATATATATTCTCCCATTCAAGCTTCCCAACAATCGCTGAAGGTATTAGCCAACTTGAGAGGGGAAGAAAAAATGGTACTTTGAGATTAAACACTACCTGTTCTAGACATATGTATTACATTGTAGTTGCTGAAAAACCTCATGCTCTGCAAAATCACCAAAATGTAACTAGATTTATGGGGAGAAATAGGATTAAGAGCAAAGGGATCACTGAAAAGCTTACGTAACTTTCTAATTAGAGTACTAACAGAAACAATAAGAATTCTAATAAAACAAACAGCACAGTTAAAAACATCTTAAATTCCTGACAAACTATAGTAAATACAGGGCTTTTTAAAAACAGGTAACCTAATGGAACCCTTCCATGTAGAGAAGGGTTGAGGTTACAGAGAGAGGAAGCACAGGGGGAAATAAAATGCATAAAGGAACAGAACAGTAGTACATCTAAAGTAGAGCATGTAGCCAGACTGAGCCAGAAAGAATGAGGTGATGCCTATCCAGTTCAGACTTTAAAAAAAAAAAAAAAATTATTTTTGAGAGGGAGAGACAGAACATGAGTGAGGACAGGGTGGAGAGAGAGAGAGGGAGACACAGAATCTGAAGCAGGCTCCAGGCTCTACACTGTCAGCACAGAGCCTGAATTGGGGCCTGAACTCACAAACTGAGATATGACCTGAGCCAAAGTTGGAAGCTTAACTGACTGAGCCACCCAGGCGCCCCTCTGCAGTTCAGACCTTTGTGCCCCACCCTCATGCTGCTGCTATTTGGTCCAAGACATTAATGCACTGAGGAAAAAATTCCTTCCGAATTAAGGTGACTTGCAGGTATATTTACTGATGTGGTGTGTTTGCTGACATTTACAGGTGAGCTAAATCCCATTACAAAACTGCATCCTTAGCAAAACCGACTTCATATTAACCAAGTCTTTTGCACATCAAAATCCACACTCCTGTTCCACGTACAGTACTAAATTGCAAATAGTTGTCTAAAATGTCTCACCTCCAGTGGAATGTTGTTAGGAAAGGGAGCTAATACTTAACTGGAGACCTTCTGGCATTTAAAGATAATCATCTTGTATTTAATCGTCACAACCATAGCCTAGTATTCTCAGGTGGGGAAACTGAGTTCCAAAGAGGTTTGGGCACTTTGTCCAAGATCACACAGTAGGTATTAGAGTAGAAATTTAAATTCATGTGTTTCTGGTTATAAATTTGCTTTTGTATACCATGTTGCTTCTGGCAAAACAATTTTATCAGGCCTTTAACAAAAGTAGTTGTCTAACACCTAATAAGGTTGATGAAGTCATTCTATTCCTTCCCATTGGTCTCCTACGACACTGCAGTAGGCAAAAAATAGTGATGGAGCATGGCAAGGGAATGAGCAAAGGCAATGGTTCCAAGGTGTCTAGATTTGCTATCTTTCCCCCCCAATAGCTATTTCAAACTAGTCAGGTTACTTCTATACACCTCAGTTTTTGTAAACTCTTGGGATTGTTATGAATATTAAATAAGTTAAGCTAATAGATGAAAATCCTTTAAGTGATACCTTGCGCCTGGTAAGTGCTTAATAAATGTTAATTGTCACCCATGCCCCATTGCTTCTTTTTGGTTTTTTTTCTGCTCTTAATCCATACCGTTCTATTTCTCCCCTTCCTCCCCGTTCTCTTCATATCACGGATTTGAAATAGATTAAATGTAGATAGTACTTAACTGAATATTGATGCTTTTAACACTTCCTAACTTTACATTGATGTTTTGAGTGTACATATTTGATGCTTTTTGTTTATGCAGGGCCGTATGATTTTTAAAAGTAGTGGTGTATGGGGTGCTTAATGTGGCCCAGTCAGTTGGGCATCTGACTTCCGCTCAAGTCATGATCTCCCCATTTGTGAATTATCAGGCTCTCTGCTGTCAGTGTGGAGCTTTCTTTGGATCCTGTCTCTGTCTGCTCCGCCCCTGCTCTCTGCCTCTCTTTCAAAAATAAAAAAAGAAATAGTGGTGTATGAGGATTTGTAATGTTTTCGTTTTCAAGGTACAAGCTGTGGGACTGAGTACATAGGTATGCTATTTTAGTTTTATCTTTTTGTGTGCCTAAATCTCTGTCTTTATTAAATATAATTTATGTGCATAAATTCAATTCAATGAATAAATATACACATGAAGAAAAACCAGAAGAATGGGTGCCTGCGTGGTTCAGTCAGTTAAGTGTCCAACTCTTGGTCTCGACTCAGGTCATGATCTCATGGTTGGTGAGATCGAGCCCTGCATCTGGCTCTGAGCTGACAGCGGTGTGGACATGTTTTTATTACACACACACAGGAGTGAAACAACTGGCTCATATGTTAATTATTTACCATTTTGAGGGACTGCCAAACTTTGTCAAAAGAGGCTGTACCATCTTGTATTCTTGCTAGCAGTGTATGTAGTTTACAATTTCTCCACATTTCACCAACACTTGTCTCCCCTCCCCCTTCTTTTGTTGGTAGAAATATACATAATATAAATTACAATTTCTCCACATTTTCACCAACACTTCTGTCTCCCCTCCCCCTCTTTTGTTGGTAGAAATATATATAATATAAAATTAATCATTTTACGTGTACAGTTTTGTGATATTAAGTGCATTCACATTGTTGTCCAGCTCTTCACCATTATCCAGCACCAGAACCTGTTCATTTCCCCACCTGAAACTCTGTGCCTATTAAATACTAATTTCTGAAGCTCCCCCCCCCCACCCACGTCCTTGATAACCACCATCTTACTTTTTGTCTCTGATTTTGACTCCTCTCCCCTCTCCCTGAGAGACCCGAGCACATGGAGGAGGGGCAGAGATGGGGGGAGAGAGAGAAAGTCCATGCGGAGCCTGACTCAAGGCCCTATCTCCTGACCCGTTAAATCATGACCTGAGCAGAACCAAGAGTCAGACACCCAACTGACTGAGCCACCCAGGCATCCTTAAACTTCACTATTCTGTGTGCCATAAATAAGTAGAATCCTACACTATTTGCCCTTTTTTGTGACTGGTTTGTTTCACTTAGTGTGACGTCATCAGGGTTCATCCATGTCCCAGTGTGTTTTGATTTCCTGTTTAAAGCTGAATGATCTTCCACTGTATATGCCACATTTCATTCGTTCATTTATTGATGGACATTTGGTTTACTTCCACTTTTTGGCTACTGTGAATAGTACTTGCTATGAACATGGGTTTGCAAATACCTGTTTGAACCTCTGCTTTCAACTTTTTTGGGTGTATACCCAGAAGTAGAATTGCTGGATAATATTACTAATTGTATATTTAATTTTTTTTGAGCAATGGCCACACCATTTTCCACAGTGGCTACACCATTTTACCCTACCACCAGCAACACACAAGGATTCTAATCTCTCCACCTTCTCACTAACATTGGTTATTTTCTCTTTTTTATTATAATCATTCCAGTTGGTGGGAAGAATCTGTCTCACTGAGGCTTTGATTTGCAGTTTCCTGGTGGCTAATGATGATGTGTTGAGCATCTTTTCATGTATTTACTAGCCATTTGTACATCTTTGGAGAAATGCCTATTCAGATGCTTTCTCCATTTTTAAATTGGTTGTCTTTTTTATTATTGAGTTGTAGGAGTCTTTTTGTATGTTCTAGATACAAGTCCCTTATTAGATTCATGATTTGTAGTGTTGTTTTTCTTTCCTCCCATTCTCTGGGTTGTCTCTTCACTGTTTTCATATATACACTTTTGATTTCACGTAGCCGAATGTGGGGCTCAAACTCATGACCCTGAGATCAGGAGTCATGCTCCACTGACTGAGGCAGCCAGGTGCCCCTTCACTGTCTTAATATTAAAATCCCTCTTGAAGCACAAACATTTTTAATTTTGGTGAAGTCCATTTTGTCTGTTTTGTTGCTCCTGCTTTTGGTGTCATACCTGTCAGAATCCATTGCTGAAATGCTAGGTCATTAAGACTTACCCTTATTTTTTTCCCTAAGAATTTTGTAATTTTTGATCTTATGTTTAGGTCTTTGATTCATTTCGTGGTAAATCATTGTTGCTGGGAAACATTTCTATATGCAGTAGACCCAATTATGCATTATGTACACTTCGTTTATACAATGCTTTATAAATCAGTTCAAAGAAGAAGGGCATTTATACTGGTTTTTATTATTATATTTACCAGTGCTCTTTCACTGGGGATTGGGTCTGTTAAGCACCTTAGGCTGTCATGCTGGAAGTTGATCTCAGACTTCAATTTTGAAACCATTTTGGTTGACAGGCTTTTTTTCTTTCAGTGCTGTGAATGTGTTGTCCCACTGCTTTCTGGCCTCCATATTGTCTGATGAGAAATCGGCTGACAGTGTTATTGAGGAACCTGTATATGCGATGATTTGCTTTGTCCTGCTTCCTCATTCTCTTTGTATTTGGCTTTTGACATTTTGATTATGATGTTTTTCAGTCTGGTCTTTGTAAATTTATCATCCTACTTGGAGTTTGCTGAGCTTCTTGGATGTTTAGATGAATGTGTTTCATGAGTATGGGGGAATTTGGGCCATAATTTCTTCATATATCTTTTCCTTTCTCTTTCTGGACTCCATAACATATATATTGGTATGCTTAATTGTGTTCCACATTTCTCTGAAACTCATTTTTTTCTCTCTGTTCTTCAGATTGCTTAATCTGTTCATCTGTCTTCTCGTTTGTTGACTCATTTTTTGACAGCTCATCTTCTGTTGAGCCACTTCAGTTAATTTTTTCATTTTAGTTATTGTATGTTTTAAGATGTTTTATTTTAAGTAGGTTCCACGCCCAGTGTGGGGCCCAAACTCGTTACCCCAAGATCAAGTGTCTCCTGTTCCACCTACTGAGCCAGTCCAGGTGCCCCAGTTACTGTACTTTCTGACTCCAGAATTTTTTATTTGGTTCTTTTTAAAAAATTTTCTAGCTCTTACATCTCTTTTTTTTTATAGTCTCTGTTAACATCTCTTTTTTTATAGTCCCTGTTTAAATGTTGTCTTATTTTCCTTTATTTCTTTTAAGCATGGTTTCTTTTAGTTCTTTGAACATAATTGTAATAGCTATGATTAAGTCTTTGCTAACTAAGTCTGACATGTGGACCCTTTCAAAGCCAATTTCTTTTGGCTACTTCCCTCAACCCCACCCTGGTGTATCGGCCACAGTTTCCCATCTTTGCACCAGTCCTGTAAACTTTCTTGGGGGAAAACCGGATCTTTTGTCTAATGTAGCAACTTTGGATACAGATTCCTCACTACCCATACCTGGGGGCTTGTTGTTACTTGCTTGTCTGCCTCACTGCTGGCTAGACTGCTGTAATGAAATCCATTTTCCTTGCAATGTGTAGCCTGTGATTTCATACCCTTCAGAAGGTACAGGCTTAGTCATATCTGTGTTAAGCTGTCTCCCTCTGTCGGTATCACATAAAAATGTTAAGTCTCCACTAATTGTTGGCTGATTGCTTTATTGTTTCAGGTGATGCCCTGGGATTTAATTGCCCCACAGTCTTAGCCAATTCAGTTTTTCTCTTTTCTAGAAGGTAATATTTGAATTCAGTCTGAGGTTTGTTTTGACTCCAGGGAGGCTCTTAGCTGTCTCTTTCCCTGATTTTTTCTGATAAACTGCTAGCTGGTTTAAAGTTTAGCATATTGCTCTCATGAGATTAACCAGCCTCTAATTGCTTACTGCCTTGCTCTCTATTGTTTTTAGTGCACTCTCAGATTTGAACTTCCCTGTACTCTGTTCCAAATAAAGTCAGTTCACTCTGAGAGAAATTTGAAGCTTTTTGATGGCCTGACTCTCCCCCTGGGCAAAAAACCTTTGCATCATTACTTCAGAGCAGGGATGAAAAAGGCTCACTTCTGTCAGTGACACCCCTGCTTCATGAGTAGGGTGCTGGGTGGGAGCAGCAGCTTCTGGTGTTCTCACCTTCTCTCTCCTGGTGGGGAACCTCAGTCCCATGAGTGAAGTAGAGCGAGGGCCATTAGGAGCACATTATTCTTGGCCTGAAGAACCTGGGGCCAAACTTCTCCACAAGTAGAACTTGGATAGAAGAAAGGAGCCCTAGGCATCTCAGTGGCTTGTGTCTGCAATAGAGCCCCTGCAAGTAACAGTTGGGGATGAGGAGAAATGCTAGCTAGCTGTCTTCCCTCTCTTAGGCAGATACCTTGACTGGGAGGTTGGAGCAGAGAGCGCTGTATTCTTGGCTGCAACCTCCTGGAATGGAGCTTCTGTCCTGCTGAGCTGGCCCAAAATGCCATTCTTAGTGAGATACAGTAGATTTTCTTTAATAAGTGTTTCTTCATTTACTGTATACCCTTAGGACAATTCTGGGGACCTCAAAAAAAGTTTTTAGTGTAATTTTAACTGGTTATTGGTTTCACTGGGGAGAATATCCAGCATTCCAGAAGTCCTTTTTAATTTAAAATTACTCCTTGCCAGCAGCCACTTAAAAGCTCACACTTGAGAATCCCTTGGAAAGGATGCTGGAATTTATTGAAGCTTTAATGTACATATAAAAACTTCCAGTACCCTAATTGTATACATATAACTTGACAGACACTTAGCATGGAGAAGTTTTGAATACAGGTGTTTAGCCAATTACCAAGCATTTCTAAATGAATATGTTTTTGCTGCAAAGAAAAAACTTAGAATGCATGATGTGGTTCTTTTGTGATGCCACAATAGGAGGTTATCCATAGGAAGCAGCAATGGTTGTGTACATAGTGATTTTATTTAAAAATTTTTAGCTTATTTTTTTAGTGAAGTACAATTGATCCACAATGTTACTTTTGTATATGGTGATCTGGTGACAAAAATTAAGGGCTGTGTGTGTTTAATAGTGGTGGTAATAGAATATGAGCATTTGAATTTAACAGATTAATTAGACATCTTCATTTGCATTAGCCTGAGTTACTGATGGAATGTGAAGCTGTCTAGAGCTAGCCTCACACTTGGGGGTGGGGGAACCTGTGCTTAATAGTAGCTGCCTTGACTGGTTTTGTGTCGAATTTCTCATAATTGCGAGAATGATAATGGCAGTGCTGGTGGAGCTAGGAAAAGAAAGTCCTTTACTCTTGAGCAAAGACTACATTTTAAAATTGCTAGGGGTGCCTGGGTGGCTCAATCGATTAAGCGTCCAACTTGGCTCAAGTCCTAATCTTGCAGTTCGTGGGTTCGAGCCCTGTGTCGAGCTCTGTGCTGACAGCTAGCTCAGAGCCTGGAGCCCGTCTTTGGTTCTGTGTCTCCCTCTCTCTCTGACCCTCCCCTGCTCATGCTGTCTCTCTCTCTCTCTCTCTCTCTCTCTCTCTCTCTCTCTCTCTCTCTCAAAAATAAAATAAACCATTAAAAATAAATTGCTTAGGGATATTTAGGTTTATAGCTGTGGACTCAGCTGTATTGAAAATAACTTGCTGCATTTTAAACTCTGAAACATGAAATCTCCTCTCCCACTGAACAATAGTTTTTTATAGCATAGTTTTGGATTATGCTGTATTTCTTAGGGATATAGTGCTAGTGTTTTAGAAGAAAATTCTGTGGTCATAGCTATTGGCAGTGTTAGAATAATCAACAGGTGGACATTTTAAACGAAGTGAAAAATCCCAGTTTTATAAAATGTCTTTCTGTATCAAAAACATTATGATAGAGTTTATCTTAGAGTTGGGGATATGGTGAGGTCAAGAGTAGCTTTTTCCTTATTTTCCAACATTATTGATGTATGACATGGTGGTTAAAACTGTAGAACCTTGGAGCTTATATGTGGGGTAGAATCCTGGCTGTAGTCACTCTGCCCTAGTTTCTTTACTCCTGAAAGGGGGGCAATAATAGGCTTGTTCTGAAGATTAAATAATTTTATACATATAACTGAGAATAGTGCCTGACACAAAGTAAACACTCACATGTTTGTTATTATCACTATTAATGAGAAAAAAGTTTAAATTTTTAATGTTTATTTTTGAGAGAGAGAGGGAGAGCATGAGTTGGGGAGGGGGGGTAGAGAATCCAGAGAGGGGCTCCACGCTGACAGCAAAGAGCCCTATTCAGGGCTCAAACTCATGAATTGTGAGAGTCCTGAGCTGAAGTCGGATGCCCAATGACTAAGCCACATATGTACCCCTATAAGAAATAAATCTTAAATATTTGTTTTTGAGAGAGTGCATGGGGCGAGGGGAGAGAGAGAGAGAGAGAATGAGAGAGAACCTACAGCAGGCTCTGCACTGTCAGCACAGAGCGCGATGCCAGGCTCAAACTCATGAACTGTGGGCCCATGACCTGAGCTGAAATCAAGAGTAGGACACTTAACCGACTGAGCTGCCCTAGTACCTCCGTGAGAAAATTTTTATTTAAAATCTCAGGTATGTCAGCCTGTCTGTAGTAGTATTGAAATTGGGGAATGAGAGGGAAAAGTCAGGGCTGATTAAGGATGACCTTGAAGAATAGTATTTATGGAAAAGGTAGAGAGGAGGGGATGGCACTAAAGGTTTCAGAGACTGGAAGTATTGGGTTAATTTACAATTTAATATGCTAAACAGATTGGTAGTGTGGAGACCAGCCAGGATGCTGTTAAAATTGGAGTCTCTTAAAGTGGAGTGGGAATGGAAAAGATAATTTTGGACACATTATAAAAGAGGAATTGGAGATGGGAAGGGAGAGGGTTTGTTTGACTTTGTTGTTAATAACCCCTTCCACCCCATTTTTTCTCTTGAGCCACCTACCTGTTGTGTGTCAGTGAATCCTTTGGATACAATGACGACTACAGTTCATATCACTTGTACCCTTATGGAACTTTCATTTTTGTAGGGAGTGTGATCATCACACAGATGCTCTAAGGAAAGTGTAGCTGGCTCTCAGAGCCTCAGATAGGACTACTTGATGAGTTTTCAGGTGTGTTGAGTGCTGGTGAAGGTGAATTCATATGGCCAAAACTAAGCAGACTGCTTGTTCAGAGGCTTCAGAGTCCTTGTGAAGGGAGTGTGTTTGAAGGAACAAGAAGGCAGATTGAATGGAGTTAGAACAGACGGCTGGGGGATACTTGCAAGGTGAGGCAGAAGTTGGGTATTTGAGGACCTTGTAGACTGTTAGAAAAGCATTTTAATCTTCATCCTGGTCTTTGAAGATTTTTAAGCAGGGCCTCATGGTATGATACGGTTTGTATTTTAATAAGAGTCCTGGTGATCATTTCTAATACCAAAAAGATAAAACCTAATTGGAGAGATGGGTACAAGTTTGATACAGTAACTATGATTTTAAGAGAAAGATCACAATCCTTTATCCTTGTTCCTTTCGCATCCCTTTTTTTCCCATCTTAATTCTCCCCCTCTGAATTCAGAGAGAACATCTTGGGAGCTATGGAGAACCTTAAGCCTGACACATGTTAGTAACTGCCATCTTGGACAAGTTCAAGTTACTTAATGTTTTAGCTTCAGTTTGTCTGTTAAATTGGATTAGTAGCCATATGGGATAGGTGTCATGGTGATTATGTGAGTGTATAACAATAATTTATTTGTATAACAATAAAGCACCTACTATTGTGCCTGATACATAAGTGCTCATAACTTTTCTAGAGTAGTGTATAAATTAAGATGGAAATATAAGGGAGCCTGTGATATATCCTAAATATATATTCAGCCTTTCTGGTTTCTGGCACAGAGCTTCACAAACCCTAGGAATTTCCTAAGTGGTCGGAGCCAAAAAAAAAAAAAAAAAAAAAAAAAAGGAGGGGGGGGTATCTTATGTTAATGAAGTAACTTTTGGAAAGCCCCTAAGGATTGGGGACTGTTTGCCAAGGGAATGGACCATGTGATTAGAGTGTTGGAACTTCCAGCTCCTTTCCCTTCCACCTCCTTAGGCCATGGGGAGAGACTAGAGATTGAGTTCAACCTTCAACGGCCAATGATTTGATTAGTCATGCCTATGTAGTGAAACCTCCATAAAACTCCAAAAAAGGTGGGATTCACAGAGCTTCCGGATTGGTTAAACACCTGGAAATCTGGGGGGAATGATGGGCCCAGAAGCTCCTTGCCCTTCCCCGTACATTCTCTTACACATCTCTTCCATCTAGCTGGTTCTGAGTTACGTACCTTTAATAATAAACTGTAATCTAGTAAGTAAAATGTTTCTCTGAGTTCTGTGAGCTGCTCTAGCAAATAAATCGAAACCAAGACTTTTAGGGGTCATTGGAACCTCCAGTCTATAGCTCTTTAGAAAGAAACATAGGTGACAACTTGTACTTGTGACTGGCAACTGAAGTGGGGGACAGGGGATAATCTTGTAGGACTGATGGAGCCCTTAACCTGTGTGATCTGATGCTATTTCCAGGTAGATCGTGTCAGGATTTTAGTTGAATTGTAGGACACCCAGCTGGTGACTGAAAATTGCTTGGTGTGAGGGAATAAATGCACATTGTAACTGGGTGCAGAATTGTAGAGTCACAGAGAAACTTTGAATGGAATGGAACCAACAAGTCCACAAAAGGAAAATTCCTTGGGTAGTATAAATACTGAAACCTTTTTTGCCTTTGCCCACTAGCATGGTTATAGAAAGTAGTATCTGAATATAATTGATTGTGAGGTGTGTCACACGAAATAATAAGTAGTTAATTAATGAGTTAAAGAAAATATAATAGCAATGTTTACAAATCAGGCTACCTAAAAATTAGTCAGGATTGTTCCCCGTAATTATTTTTACTCACATTTTGATGTTTTCTTAGGGATTAAAAAAAATTCTGGAAGTCTAGCTATTGGTGTAGATAATTAACTGTGTATAACTTTGTTTTTATTTTGTGTTCTTAGTTTTTGGGTTTTGGCATTCTCTGGGTGTGTCTATGGAAGTGTGTAACATATACAATAGTTGTGTATATCCTTTCTCATGTAGAAAAACTTCTGTGTAGGATAGGATCTGGTTTCTTCTAGGTAGCCATGCATACATTAAAAGTTTATGTTTAATACTGAATCTGCCATAGCAATAGAAATTCCAGTTTAAAATTCAAAAAGTTCCAAATACTATTGGCCTAAATAGGAGTATCTTTATACGCAAAAATGGCTTTTTTTTTTTTAATGTTTATTTTTGGGAGAGCACAAGCAGAGGAGGGGCAGAGTTAGGGAGACAGAGGATCCAAAGCAGGCTCTTCCCTGACAGCAGTGAGCCTGATGCAACGATCCAACTCACCAACTGTGAGATCATGACCTGAGCCAAAATCAAGAGTCAGGTGCTTAAATGACCGAGCTACCCAGGCACCCCTGAGGAACCATGAGATCATGATCTGAGCTGAAGTCAGACACTCAACTGACTGAGACACCTAGGTTCCCCCAAAATGGCGGTTATTTTGAAATCAAGTTTAGTACTAAAAAGATGTTTCACAGTACAAATGAAGATGGAATGATTTTTACATTTTACATTAAAATTTTAAATGTGCATAGTTTAAGTTCTGCCCTTCCTCTGTATGCTAGTGTATTGATGGCAAAATAATAGTTTGTCTAAGACCATTGTAATTAAAATTTCATTTTATAGTTATCAGTATAAGTAATGAAGTCTGATGCCTGGTGAAGGCTAAGTACAGCTTGTTTCACAGTTCTGTCTCTCACTTCTGGTGAGTCAAGTATTTTAAGAAGGGAAAAACGAGTTTTGGATGTCAGTTAAACATAGAAAGGCATTAGGAAAGAAATACTTGAGTAATTTTCTCCTTTGGTTTTGGTACGTAATAGGTAAAATGCACAATTTAAGATAATTTCCATGGATGAAGGGGTGCCTGGGTGGCTCAGTCGGTTAAGCGTTCGGCTTAGGTCATGATCTCACAGTCCATGGGTTCGAGCCCCGCGTCAGGCTCTGTGCTGACAGCTAGCTCAGAGCCTGGAGCCTGTCTTTGGATTCTGCGTCGCCCTCTGTCTCTGACCCTCCCCTGCTAACACTGTCTCTCTCTCTCTCAAAAAAAAAAAAAAATTTCCATGGATGAATTTAAGGATGATCTATCATGTTGTTGTTGTTGTTGTTGTTTTAAATGTTTGTTTATTTTTGAGAGAGAGAGCAGAGAGACAGGCTCTGAAGCAGGCTCTGCACTGACAGCAGAGAGCCCAGTGTAGGGCTCCAGCTCACCAACTGTGAGATCGTGACCTAAGCCAAAATCAAAAGTCAGGTGCTTAAATGACTGAGCTACCCAGGCATCTCATCATATTGTTTTCTAAGAAACTCAACTCCTTCTATGTCCAGTAAAGGAAATAATTTGTTGGGCTGTTAGGCTTGTTTTTGCTTGGTTATAAGTCTCTATCCTCAATCTGTAATGCTAATTCTACCAGAGCAGAGAGATTTGTCTGCTGTGCTCTCCCATATTCCCTTACGCTTAAAACAATATGTGGCCCATTGTAAACACTCAACACATATTTGTTGAATGAGTAAGCTTTGAGGATTTGTTTAAACATCTTTTATTTTTTTGGACAAAAAGAGAAAGTTTTAGAAAGATAAGGAACTCTGTAGTATACTCAGATCATACATGTGTGGAATTGTAGAGGGTTTCAGTGTACTCTGTAAAAGAGAGATTTTGAAATATAGGAAATGTGTGAGCAGAGGTGGAATAATGACTGGGTAGAGAATGACCATTCTTTGTCTTGAGGGTTTCTCTGGTATTTGAGTCCCTCTCACTTGAAAGCTATTGTAGAAATTCAGTTCTGCAAACTTTAAACTGAATATGAATGGTTGCTGCTTATGAAATACTAGCTTGTTAAAAGTAAAATGACACCAATCTTTATCCAGGTAAAGGTGTTGCTTCTCCCATCTTGGAAGATACTGAGATGCTAAGTTTGGATATGAAAGAATGCTGTCTTCTAAAGACCATCTAATTCTGTCATTTTGGTTACATGTTAATGTTGCAGAAAATCCAACGTAATCTCTGGTAAAACCTGAGTGAAAGGAAGGAAGAAACAGTGATCCTTATAGTACTTTTGTTTTTCTGAAATAAAACTTAACACTTTATGTAAAGCTTGAAACTTCACACAGTACAATTTTGCCTTGGATTTGTTGAATTCCTCTTTTTTTTTTTTTTTTAAATGTTTATTTTTAAGAGAAAGGGAGTCACAGAATCCGAAGCAGGCTCCAGGCTCTGAGCTGTCAGCACAGAGCCCGACACGGGGCTTGAACCCATGGATTCCAAGATCATGACCTGAGCTGAAGTCGGATGCTTAACTGACTGAGCCACTCAGGCACCCCTGATTTGAATAATTTTTGAGTTGCTCAGTGGAGGACATTGCTATTTTGACTTTGTGGAAAACAAGTTCTGGTAGAATCTCAGGACTGTGTCTTGAAATCAGGTAAAACAGTGTGGTTCCCATCTGTTCCTCCACTTAAATTGAATGTGCTTTATTAAGAAAGGTAGGAGTGTTGAGCCTCCTGGGTGGCTCAGTCAATTTAGAGTCTGACTCTTGATCTCAGCTTAGGTCTTGATCTCTGGGACATGAATTTAAGCTCCACATTGGGATCTGTGCTGGGCATGCAGCCTACTTTGAATGAATAAATGAATGAATGAATGAAAGGTAGCAGTGTTATTCTTGGATAACTTAGTTGTAGCTTATCTTTGATAATTTTTTCCCCATTGAAATCTTTCCAAATTATATCTGAAAACATTTTCCAATTCTTACCTCAGATATTTAAGAACCCTGCACCGTACATAATAGAAAGAGAAAAGAAAATTATTATTTTGAGAATTACTGTGTGTTTTGGTATTTGCAAAAACACCTTTATTAAAATAATCCTTGTGGCATTTTTATGAGTGGCATTCTCATTTTTAAAGACATGCAGAAATAGAGTAGATGTTACTGGCCTTTAAGATAGGCAGCTTCTAGAGGCTTCTGGGTGGCTTAGTCAGTTAAGTGTCTGACTCTTGATTTCAGTTCTGGGTCGTGCTCTCAGAGTTCATGAGTTTGAGCCCTGTGTAAGGCTCTGTTCTGACAGCTCAGAGATGGGAGCCTGCTTCATTCTGTGTCTCCTCTTTCTGTGCCCCTCCCCCACTCAGACTCAGTGTCTGTCTCAAAAATAAACAAACACTAAAAAAAAAAAAAGCTTGTCAGTGGCAGTGGGGAGATTTTGAAATAAAAATTATGTTTTAATCTGGAAGATATTTTTCATTGCTCCATACCTATTTCTTGTTCTTCCATTTGTCAATCCTAGCATACTGAGAAAAAGGTATCATATTCTTAATGTGGTGGTAGAGAGATGGCTGTTAAAAATACCAGGATAGAGCAGAGTATGCTATGCTGAGCCCTGTTACACCTGCTCAGCAGTACTGGAAATCTTGAAATGTGGAGAACTTGATTGAGGTAGAAGACAGAAAGGTGAGAAGATGTGTATATGTGTATATATATGTGTGTGTGTGTGTGTGTGTGTATATAATTTTATTGTGGAAAATATATATAATCTAAAATTTATCATTAAGTATATTTACATTGCGCAACCATCATTTATTTCAAGAACTTTGTTTTATCTTCCAAGCTGAAACTGTTAACTCCCCAGTCTTTTCTCTCCATTTCCATTCCCCCCGCTCCTCTCAGCCCCCTGGTAACCACCTTTCTACTTTTTGTATTAGTGTAGATACCCCCTATCAGTGGAAGTCATAGAATAGTTGTCTCTTTGTGACTGGTATATTTCACTTTGCATAATGTATGCAAGTTTCATCCATGTTGTATCCTGTGTTGGAATTTCCTGCCTTTTTAACACTAAATATCTCATTGTATGTACACACCATATTTTGTTTATTTTTTTGTCCTTGGATTGCTTCCTGGAAAGACTTTGTAAAGAGAGATCATATTGGGGCACCTGGGTGGTTCAGTCGGTTAAACATCTGACTCTTGATTTCTGGTCTCAGGTCCTGATTTAATAGTTTGTTAGGTTGAGCCCCACATTGGGTTCTGTGCTAATAGTACAGAGCCTGCTTGGGATTCTCTCCCTCTCTGCCTCTCCCTTGCCTATGTTCTCTCTCTCTCTCAAAATAAGTATTTTTTCAAAAAAATGAGAGAGATGGTATTGATTTAATGGACAAGATAATAGAATTCTAGACTTGTTAACTTTTATTACTTGTACTTTGGGCAAGTCATTTCTTAGATGCTTGGTTTTCTGTTTATGGAAAAATACCACAAATTCTGTGTAAATGGTAAAGATTTATCTAATAAAACCCCTCATTTTAATTTTGGTGTGTCTCGGGATTTGTCCTCTCTCCTTGATTTACCTGACACTTGGGGTATATATTCTGCTTCTTAACACCCCACAAGATTGTGGCCTCTTTACTCTCAGACAGAGGTAGTAGCCATGTGGAGATTGTGTTTATGGGTGGGTGGGAAGCTCACAGGTAATACTGTTAACTTGATGAGCCTATCTCCCTTCACCCTTTAGTGAATAATAGACTGTATATTTAAGACCCTCAGGTCTTCAATTCCAGACTTGGAGAGTCAGCTGTCTAGTGAACACTTTCAACTATTTCAGTATCCAAAACTGTACTCTTAACGGACATCACTACTACCTGCCACCATACCATTTGAAAAGAAGTAGAAAGGAAAGGAAGCCTGGAATCCAGGATTGTGTAAGCCCAGGAAGGTCGGGGGCTCAAGAAGGGAGGGTGGAAGAGGCCAAACAGGGTGAACAGCAAGAAGCAGTTATTTGTCAGTTAGTAGAGCATTGATGATCTGTGAATCAGACGTTCCCCCCCCCAATATACACATTCATAAAGCTGTGCATGTAGTTTTAGGAGAGTTACTCTTCAAATCCATCCATAGACCTCAGTTAAAACCCACTGGCTTAAAGCAATTTTGGTAGGTTAGACTCAGCCAGATGAAGGAAAATGGAAGAAGTAAAAGGGGAGGCAGAGTGTTGGTGATTTTTCATCAAGGAAGATACAAGCATATATATAGACCAAGATCAAGGAAGAGTGAGGGGATGATGATGGGAGCATCATTCTTTGGGGAGAGTATACAAGTGGGTCATGCACCTAGCTAGGTTGGAAAACAAATGGAAGAGATTGGAACAAATTTGAGGTGGAAAAGAATCAAGTTGAAATTATTAGCTGATAATTTTGAGTGGTAAGAAAAGAAAGTTACTCAAGGAATCTGCTAGCAGACTCAAAATGGATAGAAGATTATAGGCTAGTTTCTCCAGGTTTTTCGAATTGTTTACTTCACATGAAGTTTTTTTTTGTATGAAAATGGGAAACAAAAGTGAAAGAGAGCCTGCTCAATCATTTATGTTTTCTGTTTTCGCTTCACATATTAAAGTTTTCTGTGTCTGTTTAGCCTCACCAGTACTTGATCTTAATTGGTCTTAAACTTTTTTGTTGTTATACCACTTGACAAGTGAAACAAAATCTTATTAGAAACCCATCTCTGGGTTAAATGATTATATTTAAATTGGAAGTTAATAAATAGGTAAACATGGACTGTTCTGGACTAAATGAAAAGTATGACCACCTTATAACCAAATACCTAGAGCTCCTCAGCTAAGGTTCTTAATCTCATAGCACAGTTCTCCATCTCCAGGGGAGAAATTTTGGAAAGTACTGATGCCTAGGCTTCACTCTGAAATGTAGTAATTCATTCCGTTTGGAGAGGGAGAGGGGTGCATGTTAGTGTTTTTCAAAGCCTGTCAGATGATTTTAGTATGCAACTAAGGATGAGAGCCATTGGTCTTAAATAATACAGAATTGAGGGTTTGGTGGCATTCCCCTATACACCTTTGCTGGTCAGGTAACAAAGAATTCCATTGTCCTGTTCTGCCTTTGGGAATGCCTGTGACCTAAACTGGGCCAAAAGTGGAGAGTCAGGGTCACTTGACAAATTGGGTTGCTTTGGAGGAGTAGTATATAGCTCGAGCTTTTTCCAAAGAAAATTTCCCCCAAAGTTTTTTAAAGTTTTTGTTAAGACTTCTCATAAGCTTGTTTAAAAACCATTTATAATTACCTAGTGCCAGTGATAAATGTTAGTTGTGCAATCTTTCCTGTTTTAAAAATAATATTTTGTTACCTGGTTTATGTCTTGAGTATACATATTTTTTGGAGTATTTAAGACATTAGCAAGTTGAAGACTGTTTTTGCCATTCTGTGATTGAATCAAACTGGCAACTAAATAAATGCTTTAATAATGTGTTTGGAATCCCAGGATAAAACTGAAATCTGTTATAAGGCTGTACTCTGAAACAAGCAGATATACAGTTATCCGTTTAAGTTGAATATGATATTAGTGAGACTTTAGCTTTTCACCTTACCCTCTCATTGTATAATCATGTCTTGATTCACTGGTAATATTTTAAAAAAGTTTTTTTTAAGTTTATTTATTTATTCTGAGGGGGCGGGAGAGAATCCCAAACCGGCTCTGCACTGTCAGCGCAGAGCCCGATGTGGGGCTCGAACCCACAAACCACAAGATCATGACCTGAGCTGAAGTCAAGACTCTTAACCAACTGAGCCACCCAGGCGCCCCAATTCACTGGTAATATTAAGGTGGAACAGTTCCTTAATCCATGGTTTTAAAATCTAAAACACATGTACTTTTTTTCTTCTTGTAGGTTATGCAATGGTCTCTGCAAGATGGTTTATTCTTGAATTGGAGCTTTTTAAGACTGACAAATGCTGGTACTTCGTCTTCTATAAGTGGACTATAATTTCTTTTCTCAAGACAACTACATAAGCAGACAAAATTGCAAAGATCTGCCCTGTGTCGAGTATGACAGCCACGACTCGTGGCTCTCCAGTAGGAGGGAATGACAGCCAGGGCCAGGCTCCTGATGGACAGTCTCAGCCCCCCCTCCAACAGAATCAGGTAGGACATTTAAGATACTAGTTAAAGCTACACTGGTATGAATACTATGAGATAGTAAATAATGGAGCATGTTCTGAATAATTTGTGAAGTAACCATAGAACAGTTATTTTAAGAAAAGTAAATACAGCTCTTAAACAGTATAAGAAAGCTCAGGTGCTGTGGCTGGTGATGCTTGAGCATGTGGTCCCTCTTTTGCTGGTGTCTTACTTACACGGTCAGTTTTCAGATGAAGCATTTAAGCCCTATGTCATTTCTAGAGCAAAGCATGAAATCATTCAGTGTAGCCTTTGTTACAGAGCATGGAGTCCAGTCATGTTGTGTTCAAATTTGAGCTTTTCACCATACTAGAGTATGACTGGGTAATATAACCTCTGAGCCTCAGATTTTCATATGTAAAATGGGGAAACTACTTCATAGGATTAAGAGGATTGAAGGAAATAACTGTTTGCAAATAGAATAAATTAGATTTTGGTATCTGATTTTATGTTGGTCTTAAAATTCACAGGGTAGTATTTTTTCTTTTTCTATTCTGTGGATGAATTTGTTTTAGATTTGTTATTTCTTCATATCATTTTAATGTCTTAGAGTCATGGTAACATCATCTTTCATTTCTGACACTGCTAATTTGTTTTCCCTTTCCTGATACTCTTTCCTAGGGATTTATCAATTTCCTTCAACTTGCCCCAGAACCAACCAACTTTTGGCTGCGGTTCTCTCTCCCCTCCCTATTTGTATGCTTTTACCGTCATATCTTTGTTCCTTTCCTTTCCTTTGAATTTAAATTGCTATTATTTTCCTCATTTCTTGAAGTTGAAGTTTAGTAATTGATTTTCAGCTACTTTTTCTAATATATACAGTTTTATATTGAGAATACCCACATAAGACATACGTACTAAATTTGTGATGCACAGCTCAAATGGCACTTAGAGGTGAATTTATAGCTGAGTTGTATTGCACATGAACCACAGACCTCTGCTTACACTTAGTACATGTTTATGTAGAATTCTGTATGGATGAGTTTTTAGGCAAAAATACTGTAGGGTACTTAAATTTGTCACTTGGGGAGAGGAGAAGTTCTTATTGTCCAGTTATTAAGTGTGTCAACTTCATTTTTTTTTTCCTCTCCAGTTCCCACTTTATGCCAAAAAATACTGAAGTACATGGTCATAGATATTGGACAGTTGTTAAGTCTTCTTGTGTCATAAATTTGTTATCCACTATTCAGTTTTCTTTAAACATAGTCAGAGGTTGTGTTGGATGCCAAAGGTGCTATTTTTAAACCAGGAACTAGTGAGAGATTCAGTATGTTTGCTCTTTTTTCTGTTTGAGTTTTACTTATTTTTAAAATCCAAATATAATTACCATACAGTGTTATATTAGATTCAGGTGTATGATTCAATAATTCTGTACATTACTCAGGGCTCATCACAAGAAATGTGTTTCATGTTTGTCCAATAATTCCTGTTGTGACAGGGCTCACATAATGGGAAATGTAAGCAGAAGAGCAGTATACATCATGGTTAAAAACACAAATCTGAGTTCAAATCCTGACATAGAGTTAGACCTGTGTGACCTTGGCCTAATTACTTACTGTTTGAGTTTATTTTTTCATCTATAAAATAGCTGTCTAATACTGTCTTAGGCTGTTGAGGATTAGATAAAATTATTTTACAGTATAGTAGCACAGAGACTTCCTGGAGCATCATAAACTTACTATGATTTCACCTTTAAAATTTTATTCTTTTTACCCAAATCTGTGTTGGGGTTTGAATTATTAAATGTACATATGTTACAGAAACCTAAATCTGAAATATCTAATTTTTAATTAAGACTTCATCGCCTGATTCTTCCAATGAAAATTCCCCGGCAACTCCCCCAGATGAACAAGGTCAAGGTGATGCCCCCCCACAGCTTGAAGATGAGGAACCTGCATTTCCACATACTGACCTGGCAAAGTTGGATGACATGATTAATAGGTGAGTTGATTTGTTTTGTTTTCTTAATATGTGTAATACACAGGAGAACCAACAATTCCTCAGCACAGTGATTAGAAGGAAGAAAAGAGAAAGAGTGGACAAAAATATCATAGTAGTCACACTGCCTCCTTAGTAGCCTCAACATCTTAGTGATTACCAAGTACTTAGTAACTCATGGTTCTTCAAGGATTTCAAAATCGAAAGGAAGTAACAATGTCAATAAAGTTTTTAGAATTAATGATGATGACCCAAGCTGATGTGTTTCTGAAGTAGAACCATATGTGTGATTTCCTTCTTTGAGTGTTTATGAAGGTTTTTTTTTTTCTTTTTGGTATGTTGGTTGGTAAGATTGCTGGATGATTTTTATTATTTTTACATGGTCCTGCGGTAAGCCAGGTCATACCTGCCCCTTGTGAACCCTTTACTAGTCTGAGGCATTTAACCATCTCTGCTATATTTGTTTCTCTTGATCTTCATCTCAGGGGCAAATTTAGAGTATTATTTTTTTTATACTTGTAGTGGAAGACTCCAGGAGAATGAAAGTTTAAGCTTGTGTGCAGGGAAAGAAAAAGATTTAAAGAAGATAAGGGAATGGGGTATCTGGGTGGCTCAGTAGGTTAAGCATCTGACTTTAGCTGAGATCTTGATCTCATGGTTCCTGATTTTGAGCCTTTCGACCTCTGTGCTGACAGCTCAGAGCCTGGATCCTGCTTTGGACTCTGTGTCTCCCTCTCTCTATACTCCCCTACCCCCAAATAAACATTAAAAAAAAAAAAAAAAAAAGATGAGGGAAGGGCGTGTCAGGGGAACACTGTATGGCTGTGGTATTCACCAGGCTGTGGGCTCAATGAGTGAGTGCTAGGGAGGTGTGACACATCCTTTCCACCTCTAAAAAGGAAAATAAGGAAAATACACAACACTTAGAGACATTCACCTTACCAAGTTTATTTTATCCTTTCACTTTCTGAAAAGCAGTTAACAAACTATATATATATATAGAGAGAGAGAGATATAATTTCCCCCCCAAATCTTGATTACATAAGTAATAGAAGTATGCATTGTTATACATGGAAATATAGTGTTGGTAAAGTTCTCTACAATTTCCTTCTTCTGTATACACATCCCAACAAAAAATTACAATAATGGTGCCTGGGTGGCTCAGTCAGTTGACCTCACAGTTTGTGGGTTTGAACTCTATTCCAGGCTTTGCACTGAGAGCACGGAGCCTGCTTCAGATTCTCTGTCTTCCTCTCTGTTTCTGCCCTTTCTCCACTTGTACTGTTTCTCTCTCTCTCTCTCTCTCTCTCTCTCTCAAAAATAAATAAGCATTTAAAAAAAATCTTAAAATTACTAACAATAAGTAGTAGACTCTTCAGATTATCTTTGTGTTTACTGTCATTTGTATTGATTTTTCTACAAATGTGAGATTTTATATATACTATATCATTTTGTAACTTTCCTCACTTCATTTATCTTAAAATTTTTTCTATTAATGTATTTTTAACTCATTGTATTTAATAAGTATATTTAAAAGAACACATTAGCTGCAATTCTAGTAGTATACAATGTGTACCATCCATACATTGAATTATAATGTATAACATATACAATGAATTATAGTTTTAAAAAACCCATAAATTGTATAAAGTTATCTGTTTTGTCCCTGGCTATTCTTTCTCTATAACAGAGACCTAGCAAAAGGTTTTATTGTTGCTTTTTGATTTTTATCTGGTGATTGGTGATTGTTAGTAAAAGATACTTGTTACACAGACTTGAGGACAAAGTTTGCATATATTAGTCATGGAGCACTTTTTCTCAAAACCAGGGTTTTTGGAGCTGTGAGGAGTGTGAGGAGGAAGGAGTAGGAAAAGGATGGACTCATGGATGGTTTGGGCTGCCACTGGGACCACAGAAAGCACCTCCTGGGTGTGTGCTAAATCCTTGTTTTGGAGGGAGGAGAGTACCTATGGAGGTAGAGAGCGTTGGAGACCCTCATCTTACTTAATCTTCAGGATAAATTGTTGAATTATGATGAATTGAGGCAGAAAACCCTCATTTTCCACCTAAAATTTTCTCATGAAGAAATTGAAGACAACTAAGAGGTTCATCATAATTCTGAAAGAGTACTTTCCTATGAACTCAAACAATAAGTATCCATTCAATTGATACTTGGTTGTTATGGTAGTTTTATATTCTGTGTTATTAAAATAACTTCCTTTTGGGGCACTTAAGTGGCTCAGGTCATGATTGACTGGTTCCTGAGTTCGAGCTCCACATTGGGCTTTGTGCTGACAGCTCAGAGCCTAGAGCCTGCTTTGGATTCTGTATCTGGCCCTCTCCCAATCCTCTCTCAGAAAAAAACAACAACAAAAAAATAATTTCCTCCCCCACTCCTTGCTATCTTTTGTTTGACAGTTCTTTAAAAAAAATTCTGTTTGTAGAGACAACAGATGGAACTTACATTCATAAAGCAGAAATTCTGCTAGCCTCGTTTTAATATTATAACATTTAATATTCATATTTAATTTTTTCATGTTGAGGTGAGTAATTATAATTAGTAACTCATTTATAGTGCCTCTTTTTGAGTGCAACCAATAAACATTTTTTTATATTATTAAAATCCTTAGGCCTCGATGGGTGGTTCCAGTTTTGCCGAAAGGGGAATTAGAAGTGCTTTTAGAAGCTGCTATTGATCTTAGTAAAAAAGGTAAGTTTAGATGTTCTTAGGCATTTCATAGTGTATGCTACTAGATTCACTGTCACTTCATCTCCAAAGACTTTGTTTTCCTCTCTTATAAACACTTAACTGGATATTCCTAGACTAGAATATATACCTTTTCTTGCTGCAGCTTATAGTGATAGATATATCCTTAGAACAAGGAATCTTCAGGTGCTTTGGTCAGCCTTCAGGGGTGTTTGTGAACTAGATGAAGTTACACATAAAATTCATGTATATTCATTTTTAAACAAAAATATTCAGCTTACATGTTGATTATTTTATTTTACTATACTGAGAAAATTTGATTTTTCTCTAAAAGAAAAAAAGGCTTGAAACTTTCTGGTCTGGTGTTTTTTACCTTGTCATCTAGAAGTGAAAACTCAGTGTTGGAATTATTTTTCCTAGTGGCTTTGGTCTGCTTTAGGTGCAGCTGAATTCTCTTAGCAAAGGACTGCTATTGTAATACTCATTTCATTTTTATGGCATTGGATATTAAAATAAATGACAGCAACATTTTAGTTTCTGAAATAGGGTAGCCATGGATGTGTTCTAACTATCAATAGGCATTAAAGTTGACTATTTTAAAAATTAATATGCTTATTTGTCTCCATGACAAGGATAATATTTTTTTGTCTTATAATAATTACCTTCATTTAAAGAATGTCTCTCCACATGTTTTTAATCTTGAAAAATAATCAAATTATGAAAAAACATTTCCATATTAATTTGCTACTACCCAAATTTCTTTTGTTCACTTATACATTTTTTGAGCAAATTTATGAAGACTTGCAATAGGCATGTTCTAGGTCCTAACTGTACAGTGATAGGTAAGAACACATAATGGTATCTCATTTAATATAGTACTGAGTGTAAATGTTCTCTTTGGTACAATCAGAATCAAAGAACATTTTATATACAAATTGAATTGCTTTTCATTGTGTTATCAACAGTTAAAGATTTTCTCTGTGTTTGGCAGAGTGGGGGCATGTGGCTCTGTTGCCTTTCTGAAATCAGGTGAAATTAAGCAAAGATAAAAAGCATAAATGCTGGGACAGTGAAAGAGACTGAGACAAAAACATCTTATTCAAGGAAACACTTATGTAGAATAGTATGAAGATATTCATGTCTAATGGATCGTTTACAACCAAAATAAGATTTTAAAAATAGTTGTGAAACATTTTTGTAAGTTTTAGTTATTTTCAGAGAGTAAAATGCTCTGAAGCATTTAGATTCCCTCTCAGTAGCACTGGTAACTCTTTTGCATTCAAGGTCTAGTGTTATAATTTGAAATGTTTTCAATTCACCTGTTACTTGATTCCATGTGCTTTTATACAGTTAAATAATTTTGAAATTCATTGAAGATTATTTTTGTTTCTGAATCTGTTATCTTCATGACACATAGGAACTTTAATAATACTTGTAGTATATTTGTCTTTTTGTCCTCTTATGATAATTGAATTTCTTACCTGTCAGTGAGTAGTTTATTACTTTTTATTATGTAATTGGACATTGTGAGACATCCAGAAAAATAACTTTGTTGACTTTTTCTTTTCTTAGGCCTTGATGTTAAAAGTGAAGCATGTCAGCGATTTTTCCGAGATGGGCTAACAATATCATTCACTAAAATCCTTACAGATGAGGCAGTGAGTGGCTGGAAGTTTGAAATTCATGTGAGTCTTGCATGTGACTTTAAAAAATCTGATTTCCACAGTGATGCCTATGTTGTTTTCTCCTATGTGTGTAAAATACATATTTGGTTATATATTTGATTCATTGAATGATTTAAAGGGTCTAAAACTGAGAAACTTTAAAAATACTTCTTATAATTATAATTTCTATAGAAGGAAGCATGATCATTTTAGGAGTGTGCGATTTAGAGACTTTTGGTTTAATCTGTCCTCCTGGGTTCTCAAGTGCCTTGTGACCACATTTCATCAGTTCTGAGATGCACCATGCACTCATTTTATGGACTACTAAGGAAGAAAAACAGTTAAGTAAGTTAGGAAATCTAATATCTGGAGACACAAAGGCCAATGCAGAGAAATAACATTACCAAACAGAAAGCAATGCAAAAAAACCTGTTATGTCTCAACCTTGGTGTCTTAGAGGTGGTAAAAATCACCTGAAATTTTAAACCACAGGCCAGCATTCAGAGTTTTGTAGTCTGAATTCAGATTACAACTGTGAAACGAAAAACATCCTCAAATGGATAAAGTGGTCTCCGGTTCATGGTGTGCCCAAGTGACTAGAAGAAGCAAACACAAGTTTTCTGTAAGAAAATAGTATGCATTGATTATAAGATACAATTATATCTCAGATTTTACAAAGTAAAGAAAGTACATCTTCAATTGATGAAATGCCATAATTACTCCAGGTTTCTGTTCCCATATTCATACTGTAGAAATGTGGTCATGAGTTGTGAGCAGATGTTTTTATTATTTTTTTTTTAATTATTTTTATTTTTCATTTTTGAGAGACAGAGTCAGTGGGAGCAGGGGAGGGTCAGAGAGAGAGAGGGAGACAGAGAGTCTGGTGCGCGGGGCTTGAACACAGGAACCCTGAGATCATGACCTGAGCCGAAGTCGGGCGCTCAACTGACTGAGCCACCCAGGCGCCCCATTGTGAAGCAGATATTTTTGTGCTGTGTGAACTGTTTTTCAAATATAACCATAGCACAAAAATCTCAACATCTTCAAATCCAATATGTAACTTTACAAGTAAAGAAATGGAAACTTTGCAAGTGCTAGTAGACTTTTGCATTGAGGCTTAGATAGCAAATCTACTCCATCTTGGATAATTAATCTAATGTGTAGATTTTAGAATTGCTGTCTCTAGTGTATAAATTCCGAAGAGAGAAGAAAACAATTTGCATCTTGTCTATAGACATATAGACATAGGGCAGTGCCTGCTTCATTTTGTATGCCACTGCAAATGGCTTTTTAAAGTAGATACTATATAAAGAATAGTAAATATTTTTTTTTTTGAGGTTTGATCCCGATATTAAACAATTCAAATGATCAGTATAGAAAAATGGAGAGATGATAATTAAAATATAGTTAAGATGGGAAGATCTTTATATTTGGAGTTACAGTGATTTGATTTTATAAATCACCTTTCCCCCTTATATAACAGAGGTGTATTATCAACAATACGCATCGCCTGGTGGAGCTATGTGTGGCCAAGTTGTCCCAAGACTGGTTTCCACTTCTAGAACTTCTCTCCATGGCCTTAAATCCTCATTGCAAATTCCATATCTACAATGGTACACGTCCGTGTGAATCCGTTTCCTCAAGTGTTCAATTGCCTGAAGATGAACTCTTTGCTCGTTCTCCAGACCCTCGATCACCAAAAGTATGTTGGTTTGTTATTTTCATAATTAATAGTTTTGCTCTGCCACATAGCTGTCAAAGATCTGAAGCACCTGTTAACGGGAAGAGTAATTTCATGTTACTGTTAAAAGGATTCTGCATTATTTTGTGTGTTGGATTCTTTGCACTGCCTCCCCCCCTTCCCCCAGCTTTATTGAATTATAAGTGAGAAAATTGTTTGGGATTGTGGTTTTTTGTTTTTTTTTTTTATTTTGTTTTGTTTTGTTTTTTGGCATTCTTCATGCAGTTAGTCCCCATTGTCTTCTGCCTAGCCTTTTGGGGAACAGTCATAAATTGAGTTAATATGAAACATACATTGGGTTAATATGGGTAATTATCCTCATAAATAAGGTTAGGAGATGAAATGACTTCTTTGACCAAGGCCATGATTACTGTAGACATTCTAATGTTTTGACTTCAAGTATATCCTATGCCTAAAATGTCATAAAAGTAAGATTATAGAAATTATAAATGATAGAAAACTAGTAAAACTTAAAAAATGTCAAATACATATAGTATACATTGTAAAATTTCTCGAATGTAAATTTTCATATTGGCATAAAAAGTATACAAAATAAAAATATATCCCTAAACTCTACACCTTTAAATAAGTATTATTTAACAATATGTAATTTTTAAACTTTAGAATCTAGGGAACCTTTAATATTGTGGGCCTTAGAAAAAGGAAAATCCAGCCTGGAAAATTTGGATTTATACATAAAACTCTTGGTTTATTCATTTAAAAGTGGAATCATCAAAATGTGTTAAACTTAGAACTGGAATTTTTTTGGTATTTCCCAAGATTCATATTGTTGCTACTTGGGGCCTATTTTTGTTTTGGTAAATCAAATTAATATCTAAATAATGACCGTCACCAAAATATACCTGTATTTTTCTTTTTAATTTTTGCTCTGTATGTCAATGAAAATCTTTAAGACTCAAAGGAAACAACTTGATTTAAGATGGCTTCTGGTTAAAGTGGAAGATCTTTTTATGTCTTTCTTTGAAACCTAGCTCTTCTTAAATATTACTAATTACAGCATGTTCCTAATTGCTTAAACATACATTATAGTTGAAAACCTAGGAGGATTAGTTTGAGACTGATTTTATTTTTTTTTACTTTATGTGCATATGCTATTTTATATATATTTCAAAGCTTACATAGTGAAGTGGTGGTTAATTTTGTAGAGAATTTACTTGATTTAGACCTAAAATCCTATCAAAACTACCTTTAGCTACCATATTGTGTCTTTAAAGCATTTATCTTCTATTTCCGTTTTCCCTTTGTCCTGGACATGATTTTTGTTTTTGTTTTCTAAGTAGCTATTGAAATTAATTTTGCTTAAGACTTAGGAAAGAAATTACCTTTAAGTTTTACATACAGGCATGCTTTTAACTCCACAAACCATTGGTTATCTCAGCTACATTATACTTTGAGTTACTGCTATCCCCTAGTGAAGAGGTTGAAAGACAATACATAGTGTTGCATCCTGGTTATCTCTAAAGTGAGAATCGGGGACTTCACTTGAGTCACCAAAGGCATCTTCTATTTAGGAGCAACAAACACAATACCAGTGGTTTGTATTTACTTAATAGTTCACTCTTATGCTGTAAGATTATTGTATTTATAGGGGATTTTATATTATTCACAACTATAATAAAAATGGATTTAAATACTGTCTTAGGTCACCAAATAACCTTTTTTTTTAAGATTTAAAATTTTTTTGTCCTCATAAATTAAAAAAAAATTTCCAGGTAATAAGGTATTCTCCTATAATGAGATCTCTGAAAGAGAAACCTGGCTTCTCGTTCCTGTTAACCAGGTATATTGTTATGAGCACACAACTGTGTCCTAGTGACCTCAATTGTACTGCTGTTCGTGCTTTTTTTTTCCCCTCACAGACAGGATTACTAGGAATAATATGTACTATTTTGTTTTATTTCAAAGATGATTTTAGATAATGACTTACTGAATTTCCTGTTTCTAGTATTTTTCAATCAAAAAATTACTTCAGATGGTGCTTTTCTTCCCTGAAATCAGCACATTAACCTTTTCCATTAACTGTATTGCAGGGTTGGCTGGTGGATCTTCTCAACAAATTCGGCACTTTAAATGGGTTCCAGATTTTGCATGATCGTTTTATTAATGGATCAGCATTAAATGTTCAAATAATTGCAGCCCTTATTAAGTAAGTTACGTTTTTAAATGAATCTTCAGTGCATTATAGGAATTCCTACTTAATTGCTTGATAAAAAAATTTTTTTTCAAGTATGAGTTCCTCTTTACCTTCTAATTGGATTTTTAAAATATAAATCAGAGTTCAGTCCTCGTTAATTATAAGAAAGTGAGTATTAACAGATGTATTTTATGTGTGTGTGTGTTTGTTCTTTCAGACCATTTGGGCAATGCTATGAGTTTCTCACTCTTCATACAGTGAAAAAGTACTTTCTTCCAGTAATAGAGATGGTTCCACATTTTTTAGAAAACTTAACTGATGATGAACTGAAAAAAGAAGCAAAGAATGAAGCCAAAAATGATGCTCTTTCCATGATTATTAAATCTTTGAAGAATTTAGCTTCAAGGGTCCCAGGACAAGAAGAAACTGTAAAGAATTTAGAAATATTTAGATTAAAAATGATTCTTAGGTAAGATGTTTATCTCCTGTAATAAACTATTATATGGATGTTTAGAATCATATTTAACACTGAATTTCTCTCCTAGACTACTGCAGATTTCTTCTTTCAACGGAAAGATGAATGCACTGAATGAAGTTAATAAGGTAATATCTAGTGTATCCTACTATACTCATCGACATGGTAACCCTGAAGAGGAAGAATGGCTCACAGCTGAACGAATGGCAGTAAGTCCTTTGATTCTTCTTCCATGGATAAGAATCTGCCCAAAACCAAAATCAGAATAGCTTTACTTAATGTTAGCAATAGTAACATTTTAAAGAAAACCTTCAAACTGGCAGGTATTTGGATTGATTTAGGACTCTTAATCTTCGAAACGTTCTGTAATAAATCCTCAAAACTTTCTGCAATAACAATTTCTTTGGTAGTGATCTAGGTAGTTTAGCACATCTTTGATAAACTTACTGCTGAATGTAGATGTTCTTAATTATTTTGTCTGAGGGGTTTAGTTGAAATGGAGTAGATAAAGGTGCTCTTGAGGTTAGATCGCATAGTATCTGGTGCTTGATGAATGAAGTGGCCTGTTGTCATTCGACCAGTTCCACTTACAGATTTTAATAACAGAAATACAGTTACTAGAATAAGATCTACATAAATTCATGTTTTATCATTTTAAGAACTTAAGCACTTCTGTTTATACTATTTTAACATTGAAAGTTTAGGCAATTATTTACTATAGATACTTGTGTATTTTGTAGTTTTAAAATGCAGAAGTTTGCCATTTAGGAAACATCGGTTGAATAACTTGAGTGTATACTGTCTGGTGGTACTGAGCAGACATCTGTAAAAACTGTCCTTGCCCTCACTGTGGCCTCAGTTCAATAGAGGAGACATTAAATGAAATGTGATAAAAGAGTGGAGGATATGTAACCATTGTCTCTGTGTTATGGGGGCAGGTGTTAAACATCTGTTTTTGTGTATGTGATTTTGTCATCTGCCTTTTTGGGAGGTTGAACCCCATGCTTCTCAGTGTAGTCTGAAGTCTGGTTCTGGTCCTCGAACTGTTGCCAGTCCTGGATGAGTACAGAAAATGGCATCAAGTGTTCAGAAACGGTTGTCGTGATTTGACATTGCCACATATTTATTTTATTTTACAGGTGTACCTGCAGCAGATTAGAAATAAAAACAGACCTTTACCACCTGAGAAGTGTATTTTTATAGCACATTTTGGGACTAAATACTTGTCATTCTCATTAAGTTGAATAATGTGAAATTTCACAGAATGAACTATTACCTATTTGTGTAGTGAATTAAGAGTTTTTTTCTATTGGTATAGATATTAAATAAATACCAGTCAGTAACTGGGAAGCATGCAGCCTTGGTTTAGATTCTGAGCCTGTTTACTCTTCTGTAATAAGAAAATATATCTGTTATTAGGGTTGTTCAGGAGATTTAAGAGCCAATGGTAAGCAATAATAGCATAATTGGTTAATAAATTAAGAGCAAGATATTAACAAGGGCATGTTATCACCAAAAAACAAACAAACAAAAACTGATGATAGGCATCCAGAGATCCTAAAATGGGTCCTCCCTAAACCTTGGTGCTTGCTGCAATAAAATAATAGTTTTCTGCATAAATGCTGGAGTAGAATCTTTTTAATAATTTCACTCTTTCTGATTCATGGAAACATTTCTGTGCAAATTTAAGTTCTAGGAAATTGTTTTTCATAGATTTGAATTAAAACACATAAGCCTATAGCAGTAGTGTATTTATTTTGTATATTTTAGTCCCTACTAATGTTCAAAAGTGTGAACAGTGTTTCATGCATATTTTTTAAAAGCTTCTGTGTTTCAGTTTCTTCTTTGAAACAAGTTTTTGAATTATATTTAGGAATGGATACAGCAGAACAATATCTTATCCATAGTACTGCGAGATAGTCTGCATCAACCACAGTATGTAGAAAAGCTAGAGAAGATTCTTCGTTTTGTCATCAAAGAAAAAGCTCTGACTTTACAAGATCTTGATAATATCTGGGCAGCACAGGTAAGGAATTTCAGATGGTGGCTATTTGGATTCTAAAAAGAAAGACATTAAAAACTAATAGTACTCATTCTGAAATGAGATGAAGGCTTATATTGTTTGACTTGTAGTATGTTTAAATGCTCATCATTTACAGAAAACCTGTCAGGAATCTTTTTTACTAGCCAACGATATTTTAAGTATATTTATCATTTACTGTATGTTTGGTACAAGCTGGCAATTTATAGGTGGTTTTGTTTAGTATTGACTACAAATTTTTGACTGAAGTTTTTCTTTTTTTCCTTTTTTTTTATCATTTATTTTTGAGAGAGATAAGGAGCCACAGAATCCCTAGCAGGTTCACACTTTCAGCATGGAGCCTGATGTGGGGCCTGAACTCCTGAACCATGAGATCATGACCTGAGGCAAAACCAAGAGCCAAACTCTTAACCGAGACTGAGCCACCCAGGCGCTCCAGTATTTCTTTTATTTATATGATATTACATCACATATTGTAGGTGGTTTTAAATAAGATTCCAACAATGGGGTACCTGGGTGACTCAGTCAGTTAAGCGTCTGACTTCTGGCTCAGGTCATGATCTCCTGGATCTTGGGTTCAGGCCCCACGTCGGGCTCTGTGCTGACAGTGACAGCTCAGAGCTTGGAGCCTGCTTCACTTCAGATTTTATATCTCCCTCCCTCTCTCTCTGCCCCTCTCTAACTTGTGCTCTGTCTCTCTCTGTCAAAAATAAATAAAAACATTTAAAAAAATTAAAGTCAAACAGCAAAATAATAAAAGGAAGGTTTCTTGAAAGAATATAAGATAGCTGTAATTGATTTCTTCATAAACAATGCAAAGAAAACTTTAATAGAATTAAATCAGTAGATTATTTATTAAAGACCTATAATAAGCTAAAGGATTTATATAGCTTTTCTGAAATATAAGTAAATGTTTTTGGTTTCAGAGCTAGAAACTAGGTGATTTGATTATCTTGAATGCAAGTTTCTACTTGGATCACTTAGGAAGTATTGTTGAGTTTTAGATTACAAAGCTTTGTTTTAGAGTCTGTAGAAACCAAGAAAACTTTCAGTTTTCCTTTGAGTGCTTAAGGTTCCAGTTTTGAAAGAAGATCATTGGTGTGCATTATTGTTCTACTGGCAATGTTAAAATTGGCACGTTAAATTCAATAAACTTCAATAAAGACTAACATGAATTTCAGAACTAAATATTAACCATTTATATCAAGGAATTAAGTTGTCAGATTTCAGAGGGCAGTTCTGAAGCATTTAAAATGTTACGAGTTTTCTTATGGTACACACTTAGGTGAAGATGGTGGGAATAGTTTCTTAATTAATCATAGGTGTCAGCAGACAATATACACAACTTACCTGCTGTCCAGATACTCATATGCTGTTCTTTGGTTTTTCAATAGGCGGGGAAACATGAAGCCATTGTGAAGAATGTACATGATCTGCTGGCAAAGTTGGCATGGGATTTTTCTCCTGAACAACTTGATCATCTTTTCGACTGCTTTAAGGTAATAGCTAGCATAGTAAGGTAGTACCACTTCATTTTTAATAAAATTAATTCATTAGATCTGTAAGTTGCTCTTAGCCAATATATACTTCAGTAGAAATTATTAAACAATTTCAGGTATGAAGGAATGGGTAATTTTTTCCCAATAAAAACTTAATGTTCATTTTTATATTAATAACCATCATAGATAATCTTCTTTAAAAATTTTTTTCATGTTTTATTTTTGAAAGAGAGCATGACAGGGGAGGGGCAAAGAGAAGGAGACACAGAATCCGAACCAGGCTCCAGGCTCTAAGCTGTCAGCACAGAGCCTGACATGGGGCTTGAACTTGTGAATCATGACAAAATGACCTGAGCTGAAGTCAAGACACTTAACTGACTGAGCCACCCAGGTGCCCCGTAAATCAGGAATCTTTTAAATTCAGGTTGTCAATTTGGATTCCATTCCCCTAGCAGTTTCAATTTTTATTATAAGGTTCAAGTGCACTGTAGAACTTACGGGAAGGATGACTAATTGTAATGAAAAATGAAGCATCAGTAACAAGGATTACTAATACCTTGGTATTGTGGAGTGAAATGCACAGGCAAATGTAAATATAATTCATAAGGCATTCTAATAGCCCCTACAGTCATACCTGCATTGGTATTATCATGTACTTTTTAAGGCCATATTGGGTAGTAGTCTCTACAATTGGCTAGTGTTAGGTTTGTAAAAACTAAGATAGGTAAATTTGTGGATTTAAGAACATATGACCTGGGGTGCCTGGGTAGCTCAGTCGATTGAGTGTCTGGCTTCGGCTCAGGTCATGATCTCACGATTCTTGGGTCCAAGCCCCACGTCAGGCTCTGTGCTGACAGCTAGCTCAGATCCTGGAGCCTGTCTTCAGATTCTGTGTCTCCCTGTCTCTCTGACCCTTCCCTGCTCGAACTTTCTCTCTCTGTCTCAAAAATAAATAGAACATTAAAAAAAGAAAAAGAAAGAATATGTGACCTTATGCAATGTTCACAAGGTGTTCTATTAACAACTGGCATTAGAAGACAAAAGTAGCATAGGGAGTGGGGACTTGGGTGTCTCAGTCAGTTAAGCATCTGACTTTGGCTCAAGTCATGATCTCTCGGTTTGTGAGTGTGAGCCCTGCTCCCCCCCCCCCCCCCCCCCCCCCCCCCCCCCCCCCCCCCCCCCCCCCCCCGCTCCCCCTCGTGGGATTCTCACCCTCCTTCCTCCCTCCCTCTCTGTCCCTCACTTTTGCCTTTTGTCTCTCATTAATTAATACAAAATAAAGTAAGTTATACTGATTGGTGGTACATAAGTTGATATAGTCACCTTTGAAACAGATTGATATTTCTTGAAAAGTGAAATTTCTTTGAAATTTCTTGAAAAGTTTAGAAATAGACCCAGCAAGCTTCTGGAGTGCTGCTTACCATATGTGTTTTCTTTTTTTATTTAAAAAAATTTTTTTTAATATTTATTTATTTTTGAGAGACAGAGACAGATCATGAGCAGGGGAGGGGCAGAAAGAGAGGGACACACAGAATCAAAAGCAGGCTCCAGGCTCTGAGCTGTCAGCACAGAGCCTGACGTGGGGCTTGAACCCACACACTGTGAGATCATGACCTGAGCTGAAGTCAGACACTCAACCAACTTAGCCACCCAGGTGCCCCTCCATATGTAATTTTTGACCTGAGTAATAGTTACACAGGTTTTTACATTATGTACTTTAGTAATGCTATATATTTGTACCTTTCTTGATGGTGTATTTCACAATAGAAGAAAAAAGGAATTACTGGTTTCCACCGTGTTTACACCAGTTAAATCTGAATTGCTAGGTAGGAGGTCTGGGAGCATTCTCAGTTGAATCTTCGGCAACATTAAAGTTGTAAATCCTTGCCTTATGGAAAAATTCAGTTTGAAATCTATCAAAGGCAGCTGAAGAAAAAATAGAGTCTATTATCATGGGTGCTCTAAAGTTAATTGCCATTCATTTTTAATCTTTTTTTTAATGTTATTTATTTGTTTTTGAGAGATAGAGACAGTGAGAGCAGGGGAGGGTCAGATAGAAAGGAAGATACAGAATCCTAAGCAGGCTCCAGGCTCTGAGCTGGCCATCAGCACAGAGCCCGACACGGGGCTTGAACCCACAAACTGTGAGATCATGACCTGAACCGAAGCCCGACGCTTAACTGAATGAGCCACCCAGGCACCCCTCATTTTTAATCTTGAGATGACTTCTGAAATGGCGCAGTATGTGACCAAGGATGGCCATGATAGAAGAAGGAAAGAAGAGGTCAATTGTTATTACGGCCCCTGGGCCCTCCTCTTCTTAGGATGGTCGAAATACAATAATAGTCTAAATGTAAACATGGTTCTATTTGATCTTTTTCCTCATTGACTTAGCAGGTGTTTAGTAAGCACTTACTATTTGGTAACAAGCATTGTGTTCTGATCTCTTACAACTTTTCTACAAAAGATGAGTCCAAGGAAGCATGAAGTCCTGGTCACTTTTCAGTTCTTTATGGACTGGAACCAAATGATTTCAGACTAACTGATTAGTCTGAAAGTACCTGTATATTTGCCCAGTTTAGTTTTTGAATGTTTTTAGTTTTTTTTTTTTTTTTAAAGTTTATTTACTTACTGTGAGAGAGAGTGAATATGAGCTAGGGAGTGACAAAGAGAGGTGGAGAGACAATCCCAAGCAGGCTCCATGCTGTCAGCACAGAGCCTGATGTGGGGCTCCATCTCATGAACCTTGAGATCATGATCTGATCCAAAATCAAGAGTCAGATGCTCAACAACTGAGCCATCCAGACACCCCTCATTCTTTATTTTTAATGTTTGTTTGAACTAGGATTCATACTTCGTATTTGGTTGTGCATGTCACGACTTTTATGTCTCTTTGAATCTATACTTTCCCCCTTCATTTTTTCTTCCATGCCTTTTGTTGAAGAAACTGGATTGATTGTTGTGTTGTTTTATATCAGTAGTATATAGAATAGAGGTTTGGGGTTTTTTTTTTTCCTTTTGCTAGAATACATACATCATAGGTAGTCATGTGCTCTTTATTCAGGTGGCACGTAATGCCTAGTTATCTTTCTTTTTAAGATGTTCTTAATTATATCTAATGTTTTAGTTTTTTTCCTGTATCCTGAGCAGTTTCCATATTTCATAATTTTGAGGGGTCTAGGAGGAATTAGAAGTATGCACTCAAGTTGTCTTCAGAGATATCCTTATTTGTCTCATTGTGAATGTGTAATAATTCTATTGAAAGGATCTGCTATAATTTACGTAGGTATCATTATTTTGTTTGCCTTTAGGTTGATTTCACTTTATTTTCCTGTAAAGACTCATTTGCAACTTTATGCATATAGCTTTTTTCATATTCTTCAGCAGTATCCGTGACCTTTACCAGTTAGTTACCACCATCACACACATCCCATCCAATCCCCATTGTATAAACTGGGCATTTGTAAAAGTACCATTTTCAGAGTGCCCCATCTCCCCCATTGTATATACTTTAAATGAGTGTTATATCTTCTGAATTGAAATGCTACTGTATCATTTCTGTGTTAAGTTAGAAATAGTTTTTATTGGTTAATATCAGACTTTGCTACAGCTGTTTGTTTTCATGCGTAATGTACAGTGCTCTCTTACCAGCATTTTAAATTTATTATAAACGTTTTTATATATCAGGTTATCTTTGCCATCTTTTAATATAATTTTAAAGACACAAATAACAGATTGAATCTAAAGCAGTGATTTCCAATAGTCCAATTCTGCACACCTCACCCAACCCTCAGAGATACTCAGTGGTATATGGAGATAATTCTGGTAGTCACAGCTGAGAGGAGGAGTGTCTACTAGCTTCTGGGTAGAGGCCAAGTATGCTACTAAATATCCTACTGTGCATGGGACAGCTCCCACAACAAAGATTTCTCCAGCCTCAAATGGCAGTACCAAGGTTGAAAAACCCTGGTCTTAGATATTTAACTGTAAATAGAGACCTTTTTTTGTCCTCATGTTTTAAGTGTGCCCTATCTTACCTCTCATATATCATTAGAATAATTCTGTGCTCAGCTGTGTTTTAATCAGTGATGGGCAAAAGTGTTTTCATGTCATTTAAATTTTTTTCTAGGCCAGTTGGACAAATGCAAGTAAAAAGCAACGTGAAAAGCTACTGGAGCTGATACGTCGCCTTGCAGAAGATGATAAAGATGGTGTGATGGCACACAAGGTGTTGAACCTCCTGTGGAATCTGGCCCACAGTGATGATGTACCTGTAGACATCATGGACTTGGCTCTCAGTGCCCACATCAAAATACTAGACTATAGTTGCTCACAGGTAAGATGTGCTTTCTTTGCTCACTTTTTCTGACCCATCACCTTCCTTATTAGGATGGCTTAGAAACAGAATAGTTCCTGATCTTTTTGACATTGTCATTTTTGAAATGACTTTAAAGAATTAGCTACTTCTCTTCATCTAGGTCTACCTTCCTCTTCTTAGGTCTCTATGTCAGAATTTTGTGTATCTGAAAAATATTTAATCTCCTTGAGGGAAAGACAGTATAAAAAAACATTATATAGTGGTAGAATTGTCAAATGCATGGTGCTGAGGTGTCAGTTTCAAATAGACCATAAAATACTAAAGGTGATGAGGGACTTTAAAGGTAAGAGAATTTGGATTTTCTTTGCTCGTGTGGAAATTAAGAAAAATTAATAGAATTTCCTAAATAGTAGACCATTTCGAGCTATGGCTGTGAGAAAGTCACACAACTTCCCTGCATTCTTTCTGACTTGTAGCGTGTTAACTATAATGAAAATTGCTGAATGATTTTCCACTTGTTAAAACTATTTGCTACACCAGTGAACTGAAATTTAGATCAGAGCTAAGACAGTAAGTTCAAGTAGGTGTATGTGATTCATATGCTCTTCAGTTTACTATACTTGCTTATGATAGTTCATTAAATATTCAGTATATCAAATGCTAATAATTTTCAATTTATATTATTTCAATTAAACAGAGTCAATATGCTCAAATAATTAATCAAACTTAAAATTGTTAGGTACAGAAACCTGTATTTCTAATTACTATTGATTTAGGGAAAGGGATAAAGTAAATAAGGTCTGGGAAGTAAAATATATTTGAAATAATTAGTTGAGTTTATAATACTTCTGTAACTGTTCTCCCTTTATCTTTTTGTGTATATCTTGATATGTCCTTAGTTTGATTTTTGGTGAAAAAACTTTTACTTCGTTGCCATACCATTATTTTTTGGGTAAAATATAAATTTTCAGTGTCGCTCATTGTTGCTAAAATCAGTCCATATAGAGTAACAGTTGGGGTTATGTGTTACTGCTGAATTTTGTTACATGGTATAATCCTTTAAAACAGTTCACTTTTTGTAGTTTTGGTAGTAAATGTGAAATAAAAATACATTTAATGCTGCCTTTATTTAGTAGTGAACTCTTCACTGCAGTTACTCTGCTTCTGGTGATAATCTTATTTAAAAAACAAACAAACAAACAAACAAACCTGTTTTCTAATTGAGTATGACCTGTCTAAAACTTTGAAATTGTTTTAGGATCGTGACACACAGAAGATCCAGTGGATAGATCGCTTTATAGAAGAACTTCGTACAAATGACAAATGGGTAATTCCTGCGCTGAAGCAAATTAGAGAAATTTGTAGTTTGTTTGGTGAAGCCCCTCAAAATTTGAGGTAAGGCTTTTAACAGAAAATTTCAATATTTTTATTTTTGTATTTTATTGAAAAGAAATCACATTGTCACTTGGTTAAAGCAAAATTAGAGTAGGGGAGAGGGTGACAAGAGGCTAAGAGAAGTTTTAATTTGGAACCAAAAATTCGTTTATCATATCCACATCCTTGATTTTGAGAAAGTAAGCCACAATTAAGTGATAAGCATCAGAATCTGCAGTATCCTTTATTACTCATGAAAGATGACAAGATCTGGTTTAACAATTTTTTATTGATTTTAGCTAAAGTTCTATTAAATAGTGGTCTTATATCTTAAATGCTGAATTCTAGTTACTGGAATATTTTTTCTGGCATTTTGTTTATAGAAGCTAGGACGCTTGATGTGAAAGGTTAAAAATAATGTGCAGAGAATATTTACAGTGGGGTCAGCATTCTAACCAATCACACCAACTTGTAAATATTTAGTAATAGAAATGTGTTTTTCATAATCTGTAAAGTTAGATGATTGCCAAGGCCCTTTGTAGCTCTAGATTATTTTTGATTATGCCTAGGACAAAAAGTTCATGTGTGTTTTGGTTTTAATGTTTGAACTTTGTCTCATTGTTTTCTGAAGGCTTAAAAAGTGATAGGAAACTAGAAAAGCTACGGGGATAAACTGTGAAGAAAACCCAGATATATGTCTTGGTAACAGTACCATTTATTTGAGGGACATATTTTGATTTGGAGCCTCTGTACATAATGTCTTTTTGCCTTTCTCAAGTGCATTAAATTTATTGCCGATTATTTTACATACTCTCCCAGGGTACAGTGGCTTCATCTCCACCAGAACAATAATGACTGTAAGAGTTTATTGGTTTCAGTGAAGGTGGCAGAATAGGTTGGAAAGGAACTAGATGACTTGTTAATGATGACCTTTGGGCAAATGTGGCTACAAACCAAGTGACCCAGAATGTACCTTGAATGGTTAATAAACTTTTCTGAAAGCATTTTCTTTGATCAAATTATTTACTCCCAATTATAGCACAATCTTTGTAGTGCTAGTCTTACAAAGGTTATGTTTCTGTTTTATAATTTTGGAGATAATCCTGTAAACTGACACAAGTGTTTGGTACTTCTGTAGTACAGGAGTGGAACTTGGTCATTGAAGTGGACTCACATGTTGTGAGATGGGAGAATATTAATGTAGTTTCCACGTAAATGAGTATAACAATAAATGTCTTAATTTTTGAACCATTATTTTCTTTTAAGTTCCTTGATCTTGTTATTGAAGTTAAATGGCCAAGAGTGTAATTCTGTAATGAACAAGAAACCATTTTAAGTTTTTAAATTAGTAGCTAAGAATTTAGATTGTAGAAGCTCTTTTGATTACAACAGAGTTTAATTGCCTAATTATATTGTTAAGTTCTTCTCGTTTCAGTCAAACTCAGCGAAGTCCCCATGTATTTTATCGCCATGACTTAATCAATCAACTTCAGCACAATCATGCCCTAGTTACTTTGGTAGCAGAAAACCTTGCAACTTATATGGAAAGCATGAGACTGTATGCTAGAGGTATGTATTATAAACTAACATGAAATATGGGAAAAAACAGCAATTTCTCAGCATTTATTCCACCTTAGAGATGACACCACCTATATATTATATGCAAGATAATTGGTTCTATTAACTGTGTTCTTTATGAGCTTATGTTCCACTTTTACTCTCAACTTCTATTCACCCTAAATTCCAACCCAGCACTTCAAAGCTCTCCTTATTAAATTGATTTCTTTTTCTTCTTTGTGACTTCGGCCTCCTTGTACTACGATTGGTTGCTACCTTCTTCGGAACGTACTTGACTTGTTCTCAACCTTTGTTTCCTTACTACCACTACCTTTATTTTTTCTTCCAAGAAAACCTGCATATTATAGTTCCTTTATAATCCTAAGTCCACATTTCACAAGTGTTTCACTCTGTGAATTAGAAAGTTCACAAGAATAATGAAGTGAAGCTATACAAATCTACATGTTTACGTTGGTTTTCAAAGTGTGAATTTCTTTAAATGTGTTAGGGTAGAGTTTCCTGAGGTTTCAACAGCCAGTTTTTAAGTTTCTGTCAGTTGTGTCTCTCTGTGCTAGAGTACAGATTGGTCTTTAGTATGTATTCTCCAGTCTTGTATGCCCAGCTTCGTTCCCATAGCCATAGAAAGGAACCTTTATACTACCAGTGCATAATGGTTACTGAACATACTACTCCTTTAACATGTTACATTAGGTAAGAGTCTGCAGAATCCAATAGTATATATTAAAAATGATTTTTTTTTTAAGTTTATTTTCGAGGGAGAGTTGGGGAGGGATCGAGAGAGAGAGAGACTCTCAAGCAGGGTCAGCACTGTCAGTGCAGAGCCCAACACAGGGCTCGATCCCATGAACCATGAGATCACTACCTGAGCCAAAATCAAGAGTTGGATGCTTAACTAAGCCACTAGGTGCCCCAGAAATATTTCTGATACTCCTCATTTGAAGAGTAAATTGGATTCTTGGCAGTCTTGAATAAAATCCCAAGATGCTTATAAATCATAAGATTTGCCTAACATTTACAGGATATATAGTCCCATATAAAATTCAAGTCAGCGTAATGGAAAAAGGAAGCAGCTCTTCAGGTATGCCTTCCGATTGTGTTGACTGTTTATTCTTCCATGTTACCTCCTCTGGGCCAGCTGAGTCCTCCTAGGCAGGAGACTATACAGCTAGATAAGCAATTGCAGCCTGAGGAGGCTGATAGATACCAGGCAATGATCCTTTATAGTTTCAGGCCCGAGTTCCTTATAAGCATAATAGAACAATTAGAGTAGTATAGGCATGTGACCATGTGATTTATGTTCTGTATCAAATGTAACCAAAATCTAAGAAGCACCGGAGGTTTGCATGTAATATACTCAGTCACTCGAGCATCTGGGCTGAGTTTAACATAATGCAGATTCTTTGTTATGCTCTTCTCTCTTCTTGCTAGTACAAAGTCCTCACAGATGCCATTGCAGGCCTTCCCCCAAAATGGAGCCATATAAATCATAATGTGCTGCAATGCTAGTTTTTATTTACTCCATTTGTATGTGATGTTTCAATTTGTTTCATTGCCAGAGATTGAGTACTGTGCTGTCGGGAGTCGGGAAATGATGTTTCATGTGCAATTCTGCCTCACTTGGGTTTCCAGCTTCGTTTTAGTCCAGTTCCATATAAGTCATTGCCTCATCTCCTGCCTCATCTCAATTTCATTGTCACAAGAATGTTTTCAGTTTTTAGTTTTCCCTCCCTAAGTTGCCTGTAGTTCCATAAAATGAGAGGTATGACTCTTCACAGATTGTCTTGTTTTGATAAATGACCTAAACATACTAGGCATATGCCTTTCGGCAAGTTGTGTGAGAACAATGCATAGCACATAGTAAGCACTTGAGATTTTGTTATTGATGTTCCCTTGAATTCATTGACACACCTTCTGTTTTTCTTAATTTTGACAACTTTTCTTCCTTTATAGTACTCCTGATTAACGCATTAATCTTTGAATATAGCGGGGGGGGCGGGGGGCAAGTACTTTTTACGACTCCTACGCCAAATAAGGTTTTGTTGTTGTTGTTGTGGTTACACAATAAGCTTTTTTGCAGCATTAAGTCACTTCTGTGATAATATCAACCATGACTTTGTTAATTTGAAATTCTAAAGTAAGTTACAACCTTTGTCTCTGTATAATAGAAATATTCCATAGATCTTATTAGGTATGAAATATATTATTTAGAAGGATAACATCAAGCTTTCAGACTTTACTGGTAGTCTTAATTTCTGATAACTATTACATCAGTATCACATATTTGTCCTGCCCATGTTTCATGTCCACCAGCATCTTTAGCTTTGGAATAAAATGTTTTCACAGTACTTTGGTCAGCTGATTCTACCTCCTGTTTTCTTTATTATTTAGATAAACTTAATGAATTAGAATTCTCTCCAGTATTTACTCATGTATTTCTTTTATTTTTTTTAATGCTTGTTTATTTTTGAGAGAGCAAGAGAGAGAGAGATGGAGCACGAGCGAGAGAGGGCCAGAGAGAGAGAGAGAGAGAGAGAGAGGGAGACAGAATCCCAAACAGTCTCCAGGTTCCAAGTTATCAGCACAGAGCCCAGTGCAGGGCTCAAACCCACAAACTGTGAGATCATGGTCTGAGCCTAAGTTGGACACCCAACCAACTGAGCAACCCAGGCACCCCTCATATATTCTTACTAGTGTTTGTGCCTTCAGACAATAGTGCTTACCAAGTCATCCTTTAAAGGTTTTTTAGTACATACAACAAAGTTAAAAACTACTTTTAAATTTAACTAGTTTTGCCTTATTGATAGGATTATCATTGTACTGACTTGAACGCTTGTTTATAATTTTGTTTACCATTTTTCCTGGTTTCTGGATAGAAGAGCCTGACATGGGGCTTAAACTCACGAATAGTAAGATCATGACCTGAGCTGAAATCAAGTCAGATGCTTAACCTACTGAGCCACTCACCCACTTCTGCATTCTATTGTCTAAGTACTACCACTTCCCATGACCTCTTTCCAGTTTCTTAGATCCAGTAGCGGCAGCTTTTAGGAACATTTTTACACATAAACCATTTCTTCATGAGTGTCCTTTACTAACAGTGCTGTGTGTTAGGGTCAAATTCTAGTCTAGATTTTTTCAGCTTTGGCTCATTTCTACACAATAGCCATGAAATACAGTTAAATTTATGTGGGTTCTTTGTGATTTAAAAAAAAACTAATTTAGTATCCATTTCATAAATGGCTCATAGCTCTCTAGAGTAATGGTTATTTCCAAGGTCTATGTAAGGAAAGTAAATATCCTCCCAGCATCTTACTTTAGAAATTTAGAAAGGGCTTAAAGGATCTTGTTGATGTGTCAAAAAAAAAAAGGAGTTGACTCTTTCTGGCCAAAATAAATAAAACTAATTGAGCCCATTAAGTAAACTGTAGACCAGTCTATGCTGAAAGAAAAGGAAGTACCAACCAATATATGTGGAACATGTGATGGTCATAAAAGACCAAGGGACGAGGGATTTAATTTTTTGAGTGGTGGGAGTAAGATGCTCAGTGGACCTTCTCAACAAAACAACGATTTCACAGAAGAAAAATTTTAAGTGTTCATTGAAGGTATCTGGGAATTGTCCTAAGGGGTTACAGAAAATGTGGTAACATTTATTTTTAAGAAAATCTTTTGAGAAGAACAGCTAGATTCTAGCATTTGAGCCACAACTTGTTCCCTCTCCTCACAGCTGCCAGTCTAATGCTATGGTTCCATCATAAGAAACATAAGCTATTGGCATTTATTATCTTCCCTGGTTATGTTTTGCAAAACTCTAGACAATCATGGTGGAAAGAACAGAGACTCCCTTATCCTGCTCAGTGCCTGCTTATAGGACAGAAGTTTTACTTTGGTCACGGCAGACTGAGAATACTGAATCTTTGATTACCCCACTGCAGCTTGCTCATAAGGTGGAAATTCTGCGTAGAGGGACACACCAAGAAAATCACCAGCCGCCACCACCACCACACACCAGTACGACTTATAGTGCCAGAGGTATCACTCTGGGAGAAGCTTCCTGCTATGTCGTCACCAGCCCCTGTGCAGTGGCACAGAAATTCTACCCAAAGGGAGAGATAGAGACTGTGAGGATGAAGAGCCCAGCAGTTAGGCTTGAAGGAATTTACCTTATTTGGACAAGAGCATTCCATTCCCAAGAGCATTATTAAAACCAGTGGAAATTTTGGTGAAGAGCAATTAAGAGGGTGCTTATAGCTCCATGTACTGATAATTGATAAATGAAATAGCAGAGCAACCAAAAGTTTAACAGATTTTAGAGACAGACAAGATGAGCCCTTCTGGGAGCAGTTAACTCTAGGGGGTCCCTAATGTTCTGCACATGTATTAGGTTGCACCTACTCAGAAGCAATCAGAGCAATTCAGGGACAAGTTGAAAACATTCTTGGGGTGCCTGGGTGGCTCAGTCGGTTGAGTGTCTGGCGTCAGCTCAGGTCATGATCTCGCAGTTTATGGGTTTGAGCCCCACATCAGGCTCTGTGCTGACAGCTAGCTCAGAGCCTGAAGCCTGCTTCAGATTCTCTGTCCCCCTCTCTCTCTGTGACCCTCCCCTGCTCACACACACACGCGCGCGAGCTCTCTCTCTCTCTCTCTCTCTCTCTCAAAAATAAAACATTAAAAAAGAAATTCTTAAGTCCACACACCATTCCATTAGCAAAAGTTGTGAGCTTCACTGGCTCAACTACTTAAATTCAATTTCTGACCAAACACTCAGTGAATAATAAGCTACCTTGACTCAGGGACAGCTCTTAGGAACCCAGGCTTTTAAAAGGAAAAGGAAAACCTATCCTTGTAGTTAAGAAGACTATGTGTCATTCTTAAGACTGTACCCTCATGAGTGGGAAGAAAACATCCCAGGTACTAGTAGCCTTTAACTGAATGTGGGGCATAAACAAACTCCTTGAACTGGGATGGTAGCCTCCAAGCCAGTCACATCCACTGGTAAAGGGTAATAATCTAACTAGCCAAGGGGACTTAATTACAGCATTCGACAAATAAGGGGCTTATGTTGAAGCAGGAACAGCCTACAAGTAGCAAGACTGAAAGGTAAAGGGAAAAACACTGTGGGTGAGATAGACCTCACGGTTAGTTCGGACTAGTCACTAAATAACCAAGCAAACAACACCAACCTGGGAGTGAGTGGGTGGTGTCAAAAAATTTAGGTTGTTATAATATAGTTAAATATCCAGATTTCAACAAAAATATTAAAGGTGTTCTCTATATATACATGTATATGTATGTATATACATACATATGTATCACAGAAACTGCCTCTGAAAGGGCCCAGATGGTAGACTTTGCAGACGAAGACTTGAAAGCAGTTACTACAAATATGCTCAAGGAGCTGTATGAACTTGTATCTAAAGACTTAAAGGAAAGTAATCGTGACAGTTATATTTGAGAATAACCGTAATGAGAGAGAATTTTTTCTTTAAAAGAGAAAGTATCAAATGGAAATTCTAGACTTGAAATTTGGTACAGGAGCTGAACAGAGCTTGCAAGCTTGTGGAAGACTCGATCTGAACTTGAAGATTGATGAATAGAGATTATGCAATCTGAAGAACAATGAAGAAAATCCTGTGGAAACTTTTAGTTCCATTGAGTACCAACATGAATACAATGGTAGAACTGGAAGGATATGGGGAGAGAGATAAGGGAACATGAAAAACATCATCACCAAAGACTTCCTAGATGGATTTAGAAACCTTAACCCAGGTATCCAAGAAGCTTAAAAAATGTCAAGTAAGGTAAAAGTTAGACCCAGATACAGGCACTTCATAGTTGTAAGAAACTTTAATAAAAGTTTAAGAGAAAAAGGACTCGTCACAAGGAAACACCAATAAAATTAACAATTTGTTTCGTAGAACATCAGTAACTAGGAGGCATTGGGATAAATATATGAGAAGTACTAATCTTATGAAAAAATGAGTACCAAATTGTTGAAACTGGAGAAGCAATTAAAGTTTTAAATAAGCTTAAAACCAGTAAAAAGATGAATAAGTAACAAAGAAATTCCAGGACCAGATGTTTTCCTTGGTGAATTTTAATGAACATTTTAAGAATTACCACTAATCCTTCACAAATTCTTTCAAAATAAAAATAAAGGAACATTTCCCAACTTCTCCTGTGAAGCCATTATTACCCTGATACCAAAACAATGCAAAGACATCAGAAGGAAACTACAAGCAGTATCCCTTATATGAGATACAAAATCTTTACCAAAAAAAGACATATCATGACTAAATAGAATATGTCTTTGGAACACAATGTTGATTTGACACCCAGAAGTCCAGTTGTGATATACCAAGAGAATAAAGGACCAAAACTGTTCTCTTCTCAGTAGGTGAAGAAAAAGCATTTGACAAAATCCAATACCTTTTCATTTCAAAGTCTTTGAACAAACTAAGAATAGAAGGTGACATTATCAACCTGATGAAGGGCATCTCAAAAATCTCCTAACTTCATACTTAATGGTGAAAGACTGGCTGCTTTCCCCCAGGATGAGGAATGAGACCAAAATATCTATGCTAGTGACTTTGATTTAATACTCTGTGGAGGTGCTAGGCTGAGCAACTAGGCAAGAATAGGCATCCACATTGGAAGAGGTAAAGCTATCTGTAATTAAATCAACACTTTAATGTGGAAATCATAAACCACTAAAATCTGTTAAAACTAATAAATGTGTTAAACTAGATTGCAGGAATTAGGATCAGTGTACAAAGGTCAGTTATATTTGTATGCTCAGCAATGATCAACCTGGAAATTAAAACTATTTACAGTAGATTTATAAAGTACGAAATACTTAAGAATAAATTGAAGAAAAGCACAAAACTTGTTTGTACATTTTAATTATTTTTTTAAGATTTTATTTTTTTTCTAAAGTAATCTCTACAGCCAACGTGGGGCTTGAACTCCTAACCTTGAGATTTAGAGTCCTGTGCTCTACTGACTGATCCAGCCAGGCTCCCCCAAAACTTGTACATTTTAAACTCTGTATAGTAGTTTGGCTGTTTGGCTGACATATAGTACTTCCCGATTTTAAAACTTAATACAAAATAAAAACAACACAGTGTGGTACCGACATAAGAATAGATGTATGCATCAGTGGAATATAACTGATAGTCTGGAAGTAAATTGTTAAAATTTATGGTTAACTGATTTTTATAAGGTTGTGAAGAATATTCAGTGGGGAAAAAAGTAATCTTTTTTGATAAATGTAACTGGGAAAATTTGTATATGCACATCTAGAAGAATAAAGTTTGATCCCCTTACCTCACACCATACACAAAACTTAAAATAGATCGTAGGCCTAAAAGTATAAAACTCTTATGAAGAAAATAGAAATAAATCTTCATGGCCTAAGGAGGAAAAAGGTGATTCATTGGACTACATCAAAGTTTAAAATTTAATTGCTTCAAATGGTCCATCAAAATGACATTTACATGACATTTGGAAATTTCATTTAAAAAAGAAAGTAAAATGACAGTCCAAGAATTGGGGGAAAGAAAGCCCTATATCTAATAAAGGACTTCTATCCAAAATATATAAGAACTCTTATAACTCAACAACTAAAAGACAATCAATTAGGAAATGGGCAGGATCTGTATAGACATTTCTCCAAAGATACACGTATGGCTAAAGGCATAAAATAAATGCTTAGTATCATTAGTTATTAAGGAAATGTGAATCAAAACTACATTGAGATCACGCTTAGGATGACAAAAATGAAAAATGTTTAAACAGCTCAGACTAACAATCATTGAGTTTTACATTTTAAATGGGTGAATTTCATGGTATTTATGTCTCGATGCTTTTTCAAAACTGAGCTGCTTTTATGAATTTATGAAATGGACAATAGGCAATTTGCAGTCAATAATGACAGGAACTAGTTTGTTAGCCTTAGGTATAGCCACTTGAGTTTAATTTTGTCTCCTCTAATATCTCCTGCTTTTGTCAGTTGGATGCGACAGGAGTTAAAAATGGATCATCTTTGACTGCGAGCTAGAGCTGAATGTTTACAAGGAAGACCACTGACCATGCTATTTGTGGTCTGGTAGCCCAGAGTCTCCTCTGTGGTGCCCTATAAAGTCTCTCCCTTCCTATTTAGCATGGAGGGATCATCTTATTTCTTGACTATTCTTAATTATTGTTTGATGTTCATTGCGTATTTTCAAAGTTCTAACCTGTGTTAAGGTTCTCAGGGATTTTTTTTTTTTAAAGGAGGCTCCATGCCCAATGTGGAGCTTAAACTCAGAACCCCAAGATCAAGAGTCACATGCTCTACCACCTGAACCAGCCAGCTGTCCAGGGTCTAGTTCTTGATAAAAGTGCTGGCACCTACATAAAAAGGGGATGGGGATATTAAAACTAGTGGGTACAAGTTTGGGAAGAAGCAAGACACTTAACATAGTTTGAAGGCATCTCCCCCCTACTTAATACGAAGAGAAAAATAGTAACTTTACACTTTGACCAAATGGTCAAACTCAACTTCAGAATTGTATCAAGTGTTGATTATAATGTGGTTATATAAGCAAATGTCCTTGTTATTTGGAAACATTTAAGTATTTAGGGGGTAAATAGCTATGTCTTCAACTGACTCTCATGGTTTAGAAAAATGACACTAACATATATGTGGCAACTAATGAAATTGATGGGGCGAAATGTAAACAACTGGTGAATGTGGGTGAAGGGGATACGAGAATTTTCACATTTTTGAAACCTGTGTTAAATGTAAAATTACTAAAATTTCCCTTGAAAAGGAACATGGCAAGTGAACAAAGCTTTGCATAAGCTCCTTTAGACAATAACAAAAGGCAACTGAAGTCCATTGATTATTTAGATATTTCAAGACTGATTCTCTGAAAAAGAAAATTTCTACATAGTTGAGAATTTGATATTCTATCCAGTTTCTTGAGAAACTGCTTTAAGTCTGCACAACTTTCATGGAAGTAGAGAGAATACGTGTTTAGGCCTTATGTTAGATAGCAATACATGTGGAAGTAAAAAGCGATTAGTCCTAATACATTGTGCTTTTTTTCACAAAAACATCAAAATCAGATTTTATTATTTTTTTTAAGTTTATTTTTTTGAGAGCGAGAGAGAGTCCGTGCGCACACGAGAGGAGGAGGGGCAGGGGGAGAGGGAGAGAGAGTCTTAGCAGGCTATGCACTGTCACCACAGCGCCCAATGTGAGGCTCAAACTTACGAACCATGAGATTGTGACCTGAGCCGAAATGAAGAGTTGGATGATTAACTGAGTAAATCACCCAGGCGCCCTAAAAAGCAGATGTTTTAAAACACTGTATATGTTCCATCTTTACAACAGGCAAAAGATTTTTTTCAGAGAGGAAACCTCACTAGTTTTGAAGAATTTGATGATTATTTCTGAAAGGTCTCCAACAATTAGAATTCTGTGGCAGTAACATACACGTACAGTAATGTCCATGATCTGGTATGCAAATACCAATAATTAATGTTAAAGGAAGTCACACAATTTCTTGTTCCTCTGTAACTTTGTACAACTTTCTGGAAGAAATGTCAGTGATTTCCTTGTGTTAGAGCACTCGTCAGAACATTTGTTTCATGTCTCTTTAGCCCCAAGCCACAGATCAGCTTGACCGTTTCCAGGTCCCACTGCTTTCTCCAACAAAAAACAGAAAACAACAGTCCATAGTGTTTTTAGTACAGTAGGTGCTTTTTAAGGGTTTTTTTGGTGGTGGTTGTTTTTTCTGTGGTCGTTCATTGTAAATACTGAGACTTTTCTACCCGTTGTATATTGAAATGAATGTAAAACCAAGGAGTTTACTAGCCTTTTTTTTTAAGAAGGAATTTGTAGATTAAGCTAGGCCTAACACCTACCCATGGTCATGATAGGGTAAGTTCTTTTGAATTTCTATATGAGACTGTTCTAGACTTTTATAACATACTGCTGGGAATAACTGTGATAATTTAGTTGTACAGAATAGCATCTTATGTTACTCTTAGGTAAATACTAGCAATATTTTAACAACTTTTTTTCTCCATGAAGGCAGTTTTCAGTATAACAGGAAATTGAAACAGTTTTGTCTTGCTGGCTTATTTTCCACAGACCACTTGGGTCAGTCTTAGGCTGTAATCAAAAATTGCTTTGTTGTATATATAGATAGGGCAAAGGGGCTATGATGAAGAATTATTTTTGATAGCACAAATCATTTTCTTTTGGTTATGTAAAAGTTTGTAGGGAAAATAGGAGATGGGTAGAAACCATCAATAATTAGTAAACTTTAGGTTGCTTTTTAATAAAAAGTTTAATGACCTCTTAACTGACTTAAATTTCCTTTGGTTAAATTTGGTGATGTGGTATCCATGTGTATAATGCATGATTTTTCTTAATTTGCAGATCACGAAGACTATGACCCACAAACTGTGAGGCTGGGAAGTAGATATAGTCATGTTCAAGAAGTCCAAGAACGGCTTAACTTCCTTAGGTTTGTTTTAAATCATCAGTGTTGCTCTCTTTAAGACCCAAATAAGCAATGCTTATTAGTTAATGTGCTGTATGGTTAGGTCTTTGTTAGATGACACCCCCTTAACTCTTTGCAATATTTGAAGTGAACACATTTTAAACTTTTGTATAGACTTCTGTCCTTAGAAACAAGTTTAGAGAATAAATTTCCATATTTTGACACAGCCAGCTGGAGAACTGTACTGACATTAATGGTATCCTAGTCAGTAAGGAAATGGAGTCAATAGGCTGCTGACCCAGCACCTCGAAAGAGTGGTTGTCTCCACTGGCATCTTGTTTATCCTAGCAGTGCCTGACAAAGGCCTTCTGAATGAATAACATTCTGATGGGGACAAGGAAAAGCAGTTTATTCCCTTGAACCAAAGCTAAATGTAGTCTAAGGCTGAATTTGAATTTGCTCAGGGATAATTACCCTTTAATGATTATACACTTAACAGATTTGAAATTGTTAAAAAAAAAAATGTTGATGATGAGTGGGTTTTTTGTGAATTCAGAAACCACAGGCTGGCAGAAGTGCTTATTCAGTTCCTAAGTGTGCTAAGAGAAATGCCCAGACCGTCAGTGCTTTGGGAAATTTATTCCATTTATTATTTTGATACATTGGGGAATTTTCTCCTGAGCTAAGTTAATTAGGGACTTGTTGATTGAACTCTGTGCGTATTTACTGGGAAACATTTACATAAATAGTTACATAATTTTAACTTGAGGAAAAACTCTAGCCACCAAATTTTAAGAAATTTGGCATTGGTTTAAAGTGAAATGTTTTTTTCTGTATGTGTTTCAATTTTTAACCACCTGGGTAGAAGTACCTGCCTCCCCAGATTGAGAATCACTGCTATAGTGAGTCATTGTTATTGATGGGTGTGTGTTGTATCCCTAAGGTTTTCTAGAACAAAAATATGGTTATGAGTCCTACTGTATTCAAGTTAGGAATCAGAGGACCTATTCTACTCCATGCTCTGTTAGTACCTGTCTACATGACCGATAGCAACACACTCCAAGGAAAAGAACCTCACATTATTTACTGTATACTTGGCCTATGTTAAACACTTAATATACATTTAATCCTCATAGCAGTGTGGAAGCAGGTATTATCCTTATTTGATTAATAAAAAAATGGAGATTGACGTGACTTAATAGCTTCTTTGATATCTCAAAGCCCTTACATATGGCATTGCACTGCTCAACTAGATCTATTTGAATTCAAGGTCTGTGCTCTTTATATTAGACCACTAATTTTTGCACATCTATCTTGGAGCCTTAGGGGAGCTTCCTCCAAGATTTCTAAACGAGCAGTAGAGATTTGATCTCCATTTCTCCTTTTTTTGCTTAGGAAAGTTTTCTGCTGTTGTACTTTAAAAAAACAAAAAACTTCGAAAACAAATTCATGTTACCAAACGGGACATTTCATATCGTATCTGTAAATTAGAAGTAGCAGGGTTAGTAGGTAGGACAAGGTGCTAGATATCCTCTTTAAGCTCAGCAGTGCCTTTAAATATCAGACCCTAGAATTGAGATTCCAAAATGCTTTGAGATAATGAGAACCTACTCCCATGACCTATAAGCACCTTACTTTATTACCAGACACGGAATTGTCATTATGTGAGCTAAAAATTATGTGTTATTCAGAATAAAGTGAGGTATTCCCTTTTTCTTTGCTTCACAGATAGGGCAGGTAGGGTGGATGGAGGAATGCTGAAAGAACACTTTAGATTTCTAAAGCAATAACAGAAGAGACTGCAGCTGTAACAAAATTCACCTTCATTGTCTTGATAACCAATAGTCAAAAAACTAAAAAGACCCAAGAGAGCATCACTGAATAATTGATAAGCATCCTGTTAGATATGTCATAAAATGTTTAAATCATATATAGGTTCTGTTTAATGTGGCCAGGTACTGAGTGATGCATCTTAGACCATCAGAAAGCATTAAAATTTAAGCAGTTTTGACCTAAATTCATTAATGAAATGGTTAGCTCTGAAAGTCACTTGGGAACTACCTCATTTTCCAGTGATGGCATATAAGCAGAATGGTAAAAGTCAAATAACCCATTAAATATAATTTTGAAATGGCGGGTTTCAAAGACCAAACTGTTCTTAAGTTCAGAAAACAAATATTTGATTCGGTTTAAGTTCAGTCATCTCACAGAGCTCCTGGCACATTGTAGGTACCCAGTATATGCTTGTTAAATGAATGAATACCTAGGGTGTTTTTGTTTTTTTGTTTTGTTTTGTTTTGTTTTTACTACAAGATGAAAGTTGAGGAATAAGTTTTTTAAGATGTCGCTAAGAATTGATATCTTTTTATCTGTAATTAAAATGTAATTATGACAGATTACTTCTGCATATACTGATAGATTGCCTTTCAGGATAAAAATTATGTACCTCTAATTGCTGATTTTCTATGTTTTTCCAAGATTTTTATTGAAGGATGGCCAACTGTGGCTATGTGCTCCTCAGGCAAAACAAATATGGAAGTGCTTAGCAGAAAATGCAGTTTACCTTTGTGATCGCGAAGCCTGTTTTAAGTGGTATTCCAAGTTGATGGGGGATGAACCAGACTTGGATCCTGATATTAATAAAGACTTCTTTGAAAGTAATGTGCTTCAGCTTGACCCTTCCCTATTAACTGAAAATGGAATGAAATGTTTTGAGCGATTCTTTAAAGCTGTGAATTGTCGAGAAGGAAAACTAGTAGCAAAAAGGAGGGCATATATGATGGATGATTTGGAGTTAATAGGATTAGACTACCTTTGGAGGGTAAGTGAAAAGTAGGAACTTTGTAAACATTCTTTCTGATGAAATATTTCAAACAGAAAGAGTCCATTTTGCATATAAATTACATATATATGCCAATTTGATGCTTGTCCCAGAAGGTTGTGGTAGTTCACTTTTATCTTACCGTATCATTTATCATTAGGTTTTTTCTTTTCTCTCTCTCCCTTCCCCTCTCCTGTTTTGTGACTGATGATCTTTTTTGTCTTAGCTTAGAATCTGTGTGTTCTAGATGTATTTAGAAATATACTGACCATATGGATTTTTCATCCCCCCCCCATGGAAATTATTCCTTTTTTACATTCAGTGTAGATCTGTTTCTTCTCCTTCATTGTTAATTTTACATTATTATACATACAGTGCTAAAATAGAGGATGGAAGTAAAGACTATTTAGAATGGATTACAAATGTGTACTTTATTGGCATGGTTTTAACGTGTGATGTTTTTAAACACCTGAAGGAGTAAAATATTACTGTCTCATTTTTCCACCGTTGTATTTTTTTATTAAAAAATTTTTTTCAATGTTAATTTTTGAAGGGGGCAGGGGAGACAGAGCCTGAGTGCAGGAAAGGCAGAGAGCCAGGGAGACACAGAATCCAAAGCAGGCGCCAGCCTCTGAGCTGTCGGCAGGGCTCGAACTCCCTAGTCGTGAGATTATGACCTGAGCCGGAGTCTGACACTTATTCAAATGAGCCATCCAAGAGCCCCTCCACTGTTTTAGTATTAAATTATATATGTTCTTGAGATAAAATGGATACAACATGATATTAGTTTCAGGTGCACAGCACAATGATTTGATATTTGCATATATTGTGAAATGATCACCATATGTCATTACAATCTTTTTCTTGTGATGAAAACATTGAAGATTTACTCTCCTAGCAACTTTTAAGTGCAGTACAGTATTAACTGTAATCACTGTGTTTACATTACATCCTCAGTACCTATTTTATAAATGGAAGTTTATGCCTTGTGACCACATTCACCCATTTTGTCCATCCTCCGGCTCTGGTAACCACCAATCTGTTCTTAGTTCAGTTTTTTATTTGTTTTTAGATACCACATACAAATGAGATCATGCAGTATTTGTCTTTCTCTGAACTTAACTTCACTTAGCACAGTGTCCTCAAGGTCTCTCCATATTGTGACAATATAGTATTAATATGTTATTTTTACTTTTAAAAATCTGACCTGTTCATAGCAGTTATATTGTTTTTTGGATATATTTTTCTGCAAGCTGTAGACTCTACTGTGTCATTTGATTTTTTTAAAACTTTTTCGTTAAGTTATTTTCAGCATTTTAAAACAGCCAGAACCTTTTTTTAAAATAAAAATGTATGCAATACTCCAAGATGTAAAACTGGTCGGACAAGGGAGAGCCAATTTCTTTGTTTCTGTTTGTGTTTTTTTGCTCATTCTCCCTGTGCGTCACACCCTTCCCATTTCCCCAGGCCTAACATAGGGGTACACCTCAAAACACTCAAACCCCTACAGTTCTGCACATAGTTTGAAAACTACCAGTATAATTAGATGAGTGATAAGGATCTGTAGAAATAGAGGGGGGGCATAGGGTGTCTTTTTGTGCTTAGCTGTACTTCATGTATCTTATATTTCCTTCTAACTAATTTGAATTCCTCCTTCAGTGTCTCACAACTTGGTTACAAAGTTGATTTGCAGGGTTCACTTAATATTGGTCACAGCATATTTTATTTTTAGTAAAATGTGTTTTGCATTTTATTACTCTTTTCAGTTCTTCTCACTTAATTTTACTTGATTTACTTGAGTATCAAAGTAAATATACCCTTAAGTTATGCAGCACGGTGTTGAAAATAATGGTTTTTCATGGATATGAAATATCCATATGTCAGTGGATATGGTTTGAATTGAAATGTCCAACTAAAATATTTCATGAAAGTTGTTTATATTTGAATCTTTTTGAACCTAGGTGGTGATTCAAAGTAATGATGATATTGCCAGCAGAGCTATAGATCTCCTTAAAGAGATCTATACAAACCTTGGTCCAAGGCTACAGGTCAATCAGGTAAGGATTGACATCCATGAAAACTTCTACAAATTAGAATTCTGGTTAAATAACTCTTTTTCTTACAAAATTTTTTCAATTCTGAATTAACTAAGTTGTTTTGTTTCAACTCTTAAATATGTACTTAAAATAGTCTGTATTTCCATTCGATAAAATGCTGTTTAGACAACATGAATCTTGTCTTGATATCTCCCTGAAGTGATTATTTTGAGTATAATCATGGCATGAGATATCAACTGAATTTCTTTTGATTCTACTACCTATTTTGAAGCTCATTCTTTTATCCTTGTTAACTGTGGCTTCCGTTGATAAAACGTAGTGTGTGTTATTATCAATGTAGGCATTGGTTAAATATGATGGCAGTTAAAGTATCTTGGACTGTATTTGGCCCATTATTTGTAGGTGGTGATCCATGAAGACTTCATTCAGTCTTGCTTTGATCGTTTGAAAGCCTCTTATGACACCTTGTGTGTTTTGGATGGTGACAAAGACAGTATTAATTGTGCAAGGCAAGAAGCTATTCGAATGGTTCGAGTATTAACTGTGTTAAGGGAATATATAAATGAATGTGACAGTGACTATCACGAGGAAAGAACAATTCTACCTATGTCAAGGTTTGTGAATGACTAATATACTGATTAATTATTTGGTATTTTTCCTAGACTTTTTTTTTCCAGGATCTATTTTTTGTTTGTTGTTTTTGGTAGGACATTAAGTCTAGTTTTCTCTATTTATTTATTGCTGTTCACTTTATTGCCTGTTAATCTTGCTAAGGATATTTTACAGTTGAAGTATTTTGGTGCTGTTCATTTATACAGTTAAAAATAATTGCATAGTCGTATTGGGGAATTAACTGAAAAGAACTCTTAAAGCTGCTTTTGACAGACAGCTGATATGGCAAGAAATATTTCCAAATGGTCTAATATTTCTGTTAAGTTGTCAACATTGAATAATTCAAATAGTACTTATAATTTAGAGATGTTTATAGAATGAGTGACATTAGTACTTAATTTAAAAGAGCTCTCATTGTTAACCATGAAATTATATATAAAGTTGCTTCTTGAATGTTGAGCTTTAGTTTTTCTATTGTTTTCTAATAAGATATTATCAACAGATACTATTTGGCATCTGGATTTTGATATTAATAATTTTTCAGGAAATACTTACATCTTTGCATTTTTAATATTCTCATGCTAAAATATCTTTCACATTTAAAAATAGTCTTGGTGAGTTGCACTTTAATGGCATTAAATAGTGTTAACTCAGGTCCTGATTTAATTTCTTAAAACTAGACATCACATTTTCTGCAAGCATAGGTACAAGAGTAACAATAGGACGATAGGATTGTTGTATTTTGAAGATAGCATAAAACATGTATAATTAGAGGACAATAGGGGCACCTGGATGGCTCAGTCAGTTGAGCGCCTAACTCTTCATTATAAATTTTTCTTTTCAAGATCCTAAAAATAATAAGTATCCCTAACTTTTTCTTGTTTAATAAGAAAATATCCAATAGTTTTATTCCTAGTTTTATTTTCTTTGAAAGAAGGCAGGAAATTCTGCTGATGAGGATGATGGTTTTTTCTTTTCTTCCCCCCAGAGCTTTCCGTGGTAAACACCTCTCTTTTATAGTTCGATTTCCAAACCAGGGCAGACAAGTTGATGACTTGGATGTATGGTCTCATACAAATGATACGATCGGTTCAGTACGACGATACATTCTCAATCGTATTAAAGCCAATGTAGCCCATACAAAAATTGAGCTCTTTGTGGGTGGTGAGCTGATAGATCCTGCAGATGACAGAAAGTTGATTGGACAGTTAAACTTAAAAGATAAATCAGTAAGTATCTACAGTTGCCAACCTTTTCAAGAAAGACCTGAGACTGTTTTTCATTTCGCTAGTTAACATTTCATTCAGTAAATGTTAATTGAGCATCTATTATGTGCATGGCTCTTTATTAGATATTTGGATTATAACCTTATATAAAATTGGCATTACGGTACTAACAGTATAGTAGAAGAACGGATTTCTAAAAACAAAACTTTTTAACTGATTGTAAGGCAACACTTATAAGTTGAATTTCTAAAAGTATACCCTGTAGTTTTTTGTCATTTGTTGGTATGTTACTGACTTCTGTTTTGCATATTTTTCCTGGTCTTTGATACTGACTTAGTATATTATTTTCAGCTAATTACAGCCAAACTTACACAAATAAGTTCGAATATGCCTTCAAGCCCTGATAGCTCTTCTGATTCCTCAACTGGATCTCCCGGAAACCATGGGAATCATTACAGTGATGGTCCCAATCCAGAAGTGGAAAGCTGTTTGCCTGGGGTGGTGAGTAAATGGTTTTGAGCTACTGTTTGCAGGGCATTATGCTACATTCTTTGAAAATAAAGAAGTGCGGGTTGACCTTGTATCAACCACCTGTCCACTACCCCTCATACAGTGGAAAATTCATGTATAACTTTTAACTCCCCAAAAACTTAACTACTTAAAGCCTAGTATTGACTGGAGGCCTTAGCAATAACATAAACAATTGATGAACACATGTTTTATATGTTATAGGTATTGTTTATTGTATTTTTAAAGTAAGCTACAGAAAAGAAAATACGAAAACAATCAAAGAGAAAAGAACATTTACAGTACTATACTGTACTTTTGGGGGGAAAAATTTGTGTAAGTGAACCTGTGCAGTTTAAACCCATGTTGTTCAAGGGCTAGCTGTATACAGAATAGTTTTTTTTTTTTTTTTCTTGAGAAGCTTACAGTTTACTGAGGCAAAATCTCGAAGAACTGTATAGTTAACCATCAACTTCAGAATAGATCTCTTTGAAAGGTAATTCTAACTCGGTTGAAATTTAAAACACTTCCTGTTAGGCACCCCTGGGTTGCTCACTCGGTTAAGCATCCAACTCTTGGTTTCTGCTCAAGTCATGATCTCATAGTTTGTGAGTCCGAAACCCCGTGTTGGGCTCTGCACTTGGAGCCTGCTTGGGATATTCATATTCATTCATTCATTCCCCTCCCCGCCCCTGCTCCTGGTCGCACTCTCAAAATAAGTAAATTTTTTAAAAACACATTTCCCGTTGGATGTGATATGTTTACATAACATTATATAGCATAATTATAACTACTGAATTTATAGTTAGGAAAATACTGCTGTATTTGTATTCATACCACGGAAATGAATCCTTTCTTCACAACTGTTTTTGTAGGAAAATGTCTGCAGTCTTTCTCAAGTTGTCAGTTACATATCTTGTATGTTAAGCAACCATGATTCCTCCCTTCCCTCCCCTCTCCTTCCACCTCTCCAAGAGAATTTTAATGGTTACGATAATAACCAGCCACTCCAGTGTCAAAAGAATTGACTCCCTACAACAGTTGAGTTAGGTATTTATTAGCAGGCATGACAGCCTTTTGTATGTATAGAGTCTAAGTAGTATGGATGAGAGAGATAATTTAACAAAATAGTTAAAGAGCTGTCACACAGTAATTACTGGAGATGGCTTGGGTAATATATTCAGTCTGCATTATGAAGGATTTATACAGGTGGGGAGATAGGTAAGGCAGGCCATTTTATTAAACTGATAAGAACAGATACTACACTTGATCTTAGCCAAAAGGCTGAGAAGCAATTAGAGAGTAGAAATGAAGTAAGGGAAAATGAAAATTTATCTGGGGACTTTTATTGGGGGAAGTGTAATTTATAAGTAAATATTTTGTGTATTGTGTATTCTAGATAATGTCACTGCATCCCAGATACATCTCTTTCCTTTGGCAAGTTGCAGACTTAGGTAGCAGCCTAAATATGCCTCCTCTTAGAGATGGAGCAAGAGTACTTATGAAACTTATGCCACCAGGTAAGAATCTTTTTCCTGTATAATGTTCATGAAGTTCATGTTGGGCAGTAATGGGGTATATTAACAAATTCTGTTTCTAGATGGAACATATTTTGTGGTATAGAATACCACGTCAGGAAATAGCAAAGTACAGCCTACTGCCTGCTTTTGTATGGCTCGGGAGCCCATGGATGGTTTTTACATTTTTAAATGGAGGGGGGGGATATTAAGAGAATGACATTTTTGTGGCTCATGTAAATTACATGATGTTTACATTTTGTGTCCTAAACAAACTTTTATTAGTGTACAGCCAGGTCTATTCGCTTATATACTATATGTGGCTGCTTTTGTTTTAAAACAGCAGAGCTCAGGAGTTTGGCCAACATCCTATGGCCTGCAAAGCCTTAAATATTTACTGTGTGATCCTTTATAGAAAAAATATGCTGACTTCTGGACTGTACTATAGGCCATGTGTCTTCTGTGGAACTGCTCCTTTTTTATTCCTTAGAAACAGTCACTTTAACGTGCAGCTCTTTTTTTGTATATGGATATTACTAGTATGTCTATAAATAATCTCTTAAACTGTATCTGTCAATTTTAGATACCTACTGAGTTTCTTTTATGGAGATGAAAACTTATTCTCACATCCTCCCCATTTTTGCTTCAATCATTATCTAAAATTGATGCTAAAGGGGCACCTGGCTGGCTCATTTGAGAGAGCATATAACTCTTGATCTTGGGGTCATGTAGTCGAGCCCCATATTGGGTGTAGACATTACTTCAGAATAAAATCTTTTTATTTTTTTATGTTTTTTATTTATTTTTGAGAGACAGAGACAGTGCGAGCAGGGGAGGGTCAGAGAGAGAAAGGGAGACACAGAATCTGAAATGGGCTCCAGGCTCTGAGCTAGCTGTCAGCACAGAGCCAGACATGGGGCTCGAACCCACAAACCGTGAGATCATGACCTGAGTCAAATCCGGATGCTCAACCGACTGAGCCACCCAGGCGCCCGAATAAAATCTTTTAAAAATAAAAATTTTAAAAATTAAATTAACACTAAACTAGGGCACTAAAATGTAAATTTATGTTTGGTGAAAAGTAGTTTGCCTGGATTACTGACCTCTTTGTTCCTGGATTTAATGGTTTCCCCTTTTCATTTTTTAAATTCTCTATACCCCTATTACTAGTTCATTCCACATATCTTCTAATAACTTCTCAAATTAAGTTCCCATTGTTATTTGCATTGCATAATCTATCAGGTATCACTGTTTTCTAGAGCTTTTCTTCCTCCTCGTCTCATCTAGTTGTTTCCTTCTATGGCAGGGTTCCTGTTCTCAGCTTCCTATGTCTTGGGCCTTTCTTGATTTTTGCTTATCTTCCCCCCACCCCCCATGGATGTCTTCCTCACCCTGCTTGGAATGTAATACCCTAAACAAGGCAGCCCTTTCACATAGAGTTTTAACAGCATTAATAAAAATAATTCGTATCTTCAGAGATAACTTGAACAACCCACCAGCTAGTTATGTGTGGCTGAAGACTGCCTCAGGAGATCATAAAAAGACATGGGACCAATATAAATTAATGACTTGATAGTGCTAATAAAGATGGAAATGTAGCTCAGAGACAGATGCACTACCATTAATGTGGCACAGAACAAAGTAAAACCTGCCAAGAGTCATGAAGGGCTGGGAGTGTACCTCTCAGTATGAGTTCTGGGAGCAGGTGCTCAATTTTCATTATCCTAAAATTTTTAAAGGGCTTGGTCCTGCACAGCTGCCAGGCCCAGAGATTTGGGGTTGGTTGGTTTTGGCTTCTCCTGGCTTCCAGTGTCCAGGAGAAGTCACGTATGAGCAAGCTCACCTTTCACATTATACTGACACCCTTTTATTTGCCATTTGAATATGAGCTAATTGGGGTTTTAGAAACCAGTGTTATGACTTAACAGACTGTACTTACTTACCCGAAAGCTATTGCTGATTGGTGCATTATTTTATAGTTTCCTGTTTGTCTCTGTTTTTTGTAGAGTCCCTTTTTTTCTATTAAAAACTTTTTTTCTGGGACATTTTGGTGGTTCAGTCGGTTAAGCATTCGACTTCAGCTCAGGTCACCATCTCACAGTTCAAGCTCCACATTAGATTTTCTGCTATCAGTACAAAGCCTACTTCATTCAGATACTCTGTCCCCCTCTATCTCTAACCCTTCCCCCTTCAAAAATAAACATTAAAGGGGTGCCTAGGTGGCACAGTCGGTTAAGCTTCTGACTTTGGCTCAGGTCATGATCTCGGAGTTCATGATTTCAAACCCCCACATCGGGCTCTGTGCTGACAGCGCAGGGCCTGGAGCCTGCTTCGAATTCTGTGCTTCTCTGTCTGTCTCTGTCCCTCCCCCACTCGTACTCTAAAACATTTTTAAAAAACACCTTTTTTTCTTATTGAAATAATTTCAGATTTACAAAGAATAGTACAATCTCATTTGCCCTTCCCCAGATTCAATAGTTGTTAACATTTTGCTATAGTTGTTACATCATTCTTTCTCTGATAAGATTTTCTTCTAACCTTTGGAGAACAAGTTGTAGATACCTTGTCTTTTTATCCCTGAGTACATACCGCTTTCTAAAAACAAGGACATTCTCTTAATATTACCATAGTATTAATCAAAATAAAAAAATACACAGCATTGATAATTTATTTATCCACATTTTCCCAATAATGAAACCTTACAACAGTGTTTTCTGGTTGAGGGACCAATTCAGGTTCTTATAGTGCATAATTCATTGGTATCTTTAATCTGGAGCAGTTTCTCAGTCTCTTTTATGATTTCGATGGTTTTGAAAGCACAGATTTGTAGTGGTGTTGAGTGTCTTTCTTGGGTTTTGTTAAACATTAAAAAAATTTTAAGACGTCACTTAATTGGCATCTGTCACAGATTTCTGCAGTGTAAAGTTATTTTTCCCTTTTTTTGGAGAGATGTTTTGAGACCCTGTAACTTTTTCCTCATCAAACTTTTGTTTTACCATTCTTGTTGATTATTGCCTGAATCGGTTTTCCCTGTATTGGTTGCAACATGGTGATTTTGTTTAACTTGATTGTTCTTTCTTCGTTTATTGGTTAGCAAAGTAGAACCCCATTTGTTGTGTTTTTTTATGTATATATAATCCTGTTGGATTATAGCCATTATAATCATTACTGACTTGGATGTTCAGTTGTCCCAGATGTGGTCAGTGGATGGACCTAATGTCTTTTTATATAGCGTCATCATTATTTGAGTACATTACTACTTTCTGGTACAAGATGTTTAAAGCTCATCTAGTACTTTATCATAGCCCTAGAGTCAGCCATTTCTCCTTTCAGTGACAAGATATTTAGAAACCAAAATTGGAGAAATAAATTGTGCTTATTACTACTAATGGGGTATCTTGTTTCTAGGCCTTTTCATTAAACTGAGGAAGTTAATTCTCATCTCTATGAGTTTCTTTGTCTCTATTAGAAAAAAAAAAACAAACCACGGGTTCGTACTGGTCCTATTCCAGCTTCTTCATCTTTTGCCATTTCATATTTGTGTCTCTCTCCACTTGTAAGCAACCTTCTTCCCATCTTCATCGATTTGTTATTGGGATGGGGCATGACTTACTTCTTACTTTGGCCACTTTTGTTCGGTCTTTGATTCATCTCTACTTTCACAAGTACTTCTTATTTTCATATTCTTAGATTTTCTAGGATTCAGTGGGGCATTAACTAATGCCCTCTTCCCCTCCCCCTTAAACTCACATGTGCTTCTTGGTTCATCAAAGCCAGGTTACCTGATGTCTTCCATCCCCTCTATACCTCAGTGATTTGCTCACATCTTTAATGTTTCTTCATCTTCTATTTGTATGTCCCTTTGATTTTATATATTTTGTAATCATTCTCATTATAGTAGGGATTATGGATGCATTGCTGACAAAAACAGTTCAATAATTGGCTCAGGTAATTTTTAAAAATGCTTAGTGTTTCCATTATTTCCTTTTTCTAAAGCAAACATCATATTGACATTTCCTATCTTGTTTCTGACTCCTGTGGGACAGAATCAGTTCAGATATGTAAGTTCTTAGCTAAAGCTTCTCTCAACCATTTAATTTAATCCTTAACTGTTGTATTCTTTAGGATTTGTATTGTCTTACATATTCGTGTTTGAGTAACAGTTATTGTTGCTTTATGTACGCAGAGTCATCCTTCACAATGTACATTAAAACACCTTAGAATCCCTGATCTCCCGACTTGAGCATAATGCCACCACATAGTGAGAGTGAGCTCTTGCCAGAAGCTCAAGCAAGAGTGTGCTTTTTTTCAAAGAACAGTACCTAAATTTGAAAAGGGCAGTAATTATCATATTACAGTAGAAAAATCACAGGCTTTGGACCCAAATGGACGAGTTCAAGTTTTGATTCTAGTTGGTATTTCATGCCTTCCACATGATTTCTTCATCTTTCATAACGTCCTTATCTATATAACTGGGCTAATAAATATTTCGTGGAATTACAGGGATTACATGGGTGGTATATGGAAAACCCATAGCCTAATGATTGATACTTAATGAGTATTCAACAATTGTTAACATACTCACTATCTCTGTGGTTGATACATATAAACACTCGCTTGTGCACCCACGCTCTCTTTAAGAAAGGGAGCAGGTAATCATTTTGTATTTGTACCCTTGCTGCATATATTTTAAATGGGAAGAAAACCAAAATGGAATTAGATTTTTTTTTTTTTTTAAGCCATCAACTATACCTCTCTTAGTTCTTTCTGAATCTGCCTGAAGTCAGTGCCTCCATGATGAGTTGCTGTTAAACATAGAATGTTCTCCAGTCATCTCTGTGTAGGTAATTTAATCTCTTGTAATTTAGAACTGTACTCAAGAGTTCCTGTGTCCTTTCCCTACATGCATCAGGAAAACAGATTCTTCCCTGATACTGAGTGGTTAAAATATATACTGCTTTACCAAGCACAATGAGTTGCTTTTCCTATTCGGCGCTTCCTTTTTCCCACTAGTTTGGTCTAATTAGTATCTTAAAATATGTCACAGTCCATTATAAGCACTTCATATTTATTAGCTCATTGAAGCCTCACAACATCCCTATGAAGGCATTAATTGTTTTTAATCTATATTTTAAAGATGGGGAAACTGGGACACAGCTATTAAGTTACTTGACTAGGGACACCATAGCTTAAACGACAGTTCTAGGTTTCAAATGCAGGCAGTTGGCATTTATACTGTTATAACTCTGTGGTACTGTTCATTTTCTATACATTTTAATCCATTGCTGCAACCATATAATTGAATAGGTTTAGGTGTCTTTTTGAAAAACAAGGGAATAAACTAAAATCTTAACTATATCTGGATGACAGGATTACGGATGGTTTAAATTTTTGTTTTTCATGTTGTGTACAATGAGCTTACATGTCATCAGGCATCTGAGATTATATAGATTGAAGAATGCTATAGTTGGAATAGCCACTAATGATCATTTTGTTTACATAGCACAGGTGAATAAAATATAATGCAACATTAAATGATTTGCTTAGTATTCACTACTTCTTTTTCTTGGTGCTTGTTTTTTTTCCCCCCTACTCCCCTTTGCCTTCATTCTTTACTCAGTATTTTTAAACCAAACAAAACATTCTCAAATACAGCATATGAATTGACTTGTTTTTAGAAAGTAATTTGATGATAAAGGCAGAGATCTTCGACTTTCACGGCTGTTTCTGCTTGCCAAATTTTTTTCTGATTAAATAATTGCAAGATTTAGCTGTTAGGATCTTTAGTATAATAAAAAAAAAATTGAAATAAAACCTAAGTGCCCAATAATAGAGATTTTAACTGGTAAAATGATACAATGTCATTTAACTCACCAATTAAAATAATACAGGGGAAAGGGCACCTGAGTGGCTCAGTCACTTCTGATGACTTCAGTAAGCTTCTGGCTCCTGATCTCAGCTCAGGTCATGATCTCACAGTTTGTGGGTTCAAGTCCCACTTCGAGCTCTATGCTGACAGTGCAGAGCCTGTTGGGATTCTTTCTCTCCCTCTCTCTCTGCCCCTCAAGCTCTCGCAAAATAATTAAATAATAAAAAATTTTAACAAGAAATTTTTAAAAATTATATAGGGGATGAATGTTTATTGACCTGAGAAGCTATTCACAAATGTTTGATTATAAGAACTTAATATTTTAGTTACATTATATGTTAGTGTCTCTTCAGAATAGAGAAAACCATCAATTGTTAACACAAACTGAAGATTTTTTTGGTAAGATATTTATTTCTAGGTTAATTCCGGGCCTATAAAATTAGTTTACCCTTTAGAGATTATAGTAATATATCTGTATTCTTCAAAAAAAGCTTTTAGCTTTTTTTAAAGAAATGTTATTTATCAAGTGGTGTTTTAATCATAGCGCATTTAATTACTTTGGAGACCATTTGTTTAACAAAGTACTTCCTAGCAAACCTTAAGAGACTTAAGAGAACAAACTGAGTGTTGATAGAGGGAGGTTAGTGAGGGGTGGGCTAAATGGGTGATGGGAATTAAGAAGGACATTTGTTGAGATGAGCACTGGATGTGTATGTAAGTGATAAATCACTGAACTCTGCTCCTGAAACCAATAGTACACTATATGTTAACTAGAATTTATTTAAAAATCTGAAAACAGTAAAGTACTTTCTAAAGTTGATAGACTATTCTTAAGTGTGAATGTTTGGTAGCTAATGCAAAATTGTATCATGGTTTTTTTTTTTTAATTTTTTTAAACTGTGTCTTTTTGCTGTGATTTAAATGAAACTTGTATTTTAATACCATGAAGGGGGGAAAAAAACATTAATCACTACAGGTTTTTTTCTGCTCTTACAAAGTAAAGTGTTCCTATGAAACTTTTTGTAAGCCAAAATTGGTGTAAAGCAAAGAAGCAGTTACCATTAGTTAAATATGGAAAAGTTTTTGAGTGTTCCCAGGCCCAAAAAGTAACCTCTTAGGCTTTTCTGATACCTTAAGGCACATCTTATTCTAACAGAGGCACAAATTAAGAGCACAGATGCTCACAGAGGCAGCTTGATGCTGTGATGCTGAGTGTAGTTCCCAAGAAAGGAGCTTGGGGGGGCCACTCTTTATGCTTAGGGATGTGCACTGCCTCTTTAGCAGCTCTCTGTAGAACAAACACTGAGTGCTGTTTTTGCTTTATGCCTCTTTTCATAAAAGTGAAAATCCTCTTCAGGTTTCTTTTGACTGACGAAAACAGGTACTAATATAAGTCTTTTCATAAAGGTGAAGTTGTGTTAAGTGAGGAGTGCCTATATTCCTTTTTTTCCTCCCCCATCTTTCCTCTTAAAGTTCAGTTTTTAAGGTACTACTAAGCCCTTTTCAGTAAAATAAACCATTAATGCATGGTGTCATAAAGGTAAACACTAGAGAAGTTGGAAAGAAGGGCTTCCCTTTTTTTCTCATTTGTTCTTTTCAGTAAGAATTACTTTCTTTTGAAGTGTACTGTAATTTTTTTTTTTTTTTTTTTTTTAACATTTCCAGTGGCTGGGTGTGCATGTTGATTTGAGGTCTCTACGTGAAGACTGCCCCCTTCATGTTTGGGTTGACTGATTAGAGAGTCCTGGTTGATTGTGATGTTCATTGTTATTTTTTAAACCATATCTGGCTATTTCTTGAAGTATAAGCCTGTAATTAAGTGAATTGATTGTTATGCCATATTAAAGTAGTCTTCAAAACATGAAAAGTGAAATACTGTGAATGCATGAATTCTGTTTTTAGACTGTATTTCATGTTTTCTTACAGATAGCACAACAATAGAAAAATTAAGAGCTATTTGTTTAGACCACGCCAAACTTGGAGAAAGCAGCCTTAGTCCATCTCTTGACTCGCTTTTCTTTGGTCCTTCAGCCTCACAAGTGCTATACCTAACAGAGGTTAGTTTTTTCCCTTTTGAATTTATTTCATGTTCTTTGAACTTGACCTGTTACATGGTAATGTGAAGAACATGGATAAAATTTATAATGAAATATTTTTCAAATGATCAAGAATTTCTTAGCAATGATGATAGGGAAAATAGAAATTATATTTTTTAAGCCCTTTTAATATAGTTCTTTTCTTTTTCCAGGTAGTCTATGCCTTGTTAATGCCTGCTGGTGCACCTCTGGCTGATGATTCCTCTGATTTTCAGTTTCACTTCTTAAAAAGTGGTGGCCTACCCCTTGTCCTGAGCATGCTAACCAGAAATAACTTCCTACCAAATGCAGATATGGAAACTCGAAGGGGTGCTTACCTCAATGCTCTTAAAATAGCCAAACTGTTGCTAACTGCCATTGGCTATGGCCACGTTCGAGCTGTGGCAGAAGCTTGTCAGCCAGGTGTAGAAGGCGTGAATCCCATGACATCGGTAATGGACTTTTTAAAAATGTCTTATAGTAATAAATGATAATTATTAAAGTTTGAGTTCAGAGTTGATTCAGAATGTTTCAAGTCCGTTTCCAGTGGTGCCCCATTTTAGAATTTTTCTTCTATTAAATTATATTTGTATTAAATGTGAAAATGCTTTTTACTGACAATAATCCAATTTTAAGAGGACAATTCCTCCTTGCTCCTTTAAACTCTGTTTGACTTTCAGTTATTGTAAACCTGATTTAAAAAATTTCATATGAATCTCTTACTAATCTTTCTGTGTGGCAGATATATGAAGATACAGTTGGTAATAGGAAAGTTGTAATTGACTTACCCTGTTGCCAGCCACTCTTGACATCTTGATAGGCTTAACTTCTAGTTCTGAGCATATTGAATGTCTTTGCCCTGATGGCATCCTTGCTCCACTACACCAGAAGTTCTCAAGGCGTGCCAGAATTCAATGTCTTCTTCTGAGGGGTGAAGCTATGTTCTTCATTCTGACTAAAATTTGAAGTTTTCTATATTCATCATAAGTGACAGTTTACTAAGTTACCAGTAGAAGATAAAAGCTTCAGGAATATAGATTCTTTTTTTTTTTTTTATAAATCGCTTATGTAATCCGGGAATAGGAATCTTAATTATATGTGAGATATGATAAATCTGATCCCGAATAATACATATTGTGATAATCGCACTTAAAGTTGTTTTAGATGTGATGATGGTACTATGGTTATGTTTTAAAGGAAGTGCCCCTTCCTTTTTATTTGTAATAATTGCTGAGGGACATCTGGGTGGCTCGGTTGAGCATCCAACTCTTGACTTTGGCTGAGATCTTGATCTCATGGTTCATGGGATCGAGCCTTGTATTGGGCTCTGTGCTGGACATGGAGTGTGCTTGGGATTCTCTCTCTCTGCCCCTTTCCTACTTGTTCTCTGTCTCAAATATTTAAAAAAATAGTTGCTGAAATATTACGGCTGAAACTATATGATATCAATGATTTGCTTCAAAATAATCCTGGCATTGGAGGGGTTGGAAAGTGAGGGGGAGTGGTTGGATAAAACACGCTTAGTCCTTCTTTCATAATTATTGAAGCTGGGCAGTGGCTACATGAGAGTTTATGATACTGTTCTCTCACCTTTTATATATGCGAGAAACTTTCCATTATGGTAAAGAAAAAGAAATGGCCTATGTTGATATTGTTTAGTACTGAGGGTCTCATGTTGGTTGGGATAGAACAAAATGTTACTATATTAAGATAAAAACCAGATTCAAACCATGGTCTTTGACACAGATATTTAATGAAGTACACAGAAAGCAATCACATGCTTTTCTCTTTTACTTTTCTCCAATATCTATTCAGAAAATGTGCCACCGTGGATACAAAGGTATATAAATACTAGACTCCAGTCTCAAGGAACACACAGTTTATTAAGGAGCTAAGGGCAAAACTTAGTAAAACAGAAAATGTCTTAAATACTGTTTTAGAAATGCTTATAATATAGAGAAAGGGAGTTACAACTTGAAAGGCAGAATGGCCTAGCTAATAACTACGAAGTTTTTTTTTAATATAGATTTAAAAACTGGTTATACTATTAAATACAACAGTGGTACCTTTCATACATTAGTAATTTTATTCTGTTATAAAAATTCATTAATGTTTCTCTTTTTCAAAGAAGAAAATGATGACGGGAAAAGGAGCAGGGTCTGCCCAGCAGCATGCATGTAACAGACACGGAGTAATTTATTGAGTCTCTAGATAGGGTTGTGGAACCATCAATTCAGTTTATCACTTAAACTCTACTAGTTACACTAAGCCCAGATGTAGAGACACAAGTTGAATTGGTCTAGAATCAGTGTTTGCAGAGGGATATGTAGCACTTTGTAGCACAAGAAAAGGTGGGAGCCCACATTGTTGGCAATATGGACTTTTTGTGTAAGTCCCCACGGTTCTCCAGTGTGAATGTACATATGTCGGGGGGGGGGGTCATCTTGAGGGAGCAGTGATGGGTGGGGAGTTCTGTACAATTTACTTCTAAGTACAATGATTATGTTTTTTCAGGTCAACCAAGTTACTCATGATCAAGCTGTGGTGCTACAAAGTGCCCTTCAGAGCATTCCTAATCCATCATCTGAATGCATGCTTAGAAATGTGTCAATTCGTCTTGCTCAGCAAATATCTGATGAGGTTAGTATTAAAGGTTTTAAGCTCTGAAATCCTGCAAGGTTTGTTTCTACTTTTGACCCTCTGTTTAAGAAATAACCGTTATCACAATTTAAGGTTCAATTTTCCTAGGCCCACTTTAATCACTGTCTCAGTCTAGAGTTCCCTTAACATGAATTTTATCTAATATTAATGTTAGTGCTTTCTGGTTTGAATCATCTTCATGTGCAATAAACAGCATCCTTAAAGTATATAATTCAGTTTTGACAAACCCCTGCATGTGTTAGTCCACCACCATTTCCATTGCTCTGTATGCCCCTTTGCAGTCCCTTCTTGCCTCTATTCTTTAAGCCAAGGTAACAAGTCATCTTTTGTCAGTATAGAATAGTTTTCATTTTCTAGAATTTTGTGCAGTATGTGTGTTCTTTCATGTCTGGCTTCTTCCACTTCGAATAATGACACTGAGAATTATCTGTGCTGTGTGGAGCATTAATTAGTCCATTTCTCTTTACTGCTGAATAGTCTCCCATTGTGAATATTCCACATTTGTACACTTGGCAAGGGACATTTGGATTATTTCCCTGTTCAGGCTGTGACTAAAGCTCTTGTGACCATTCTATACAAGTGTTTGTGTGGATTTGGTTTTCATTTATCATGGGTTAAAAAAAGGAGGAGTGAAATCATGTGGGTCATCTTTGTAGTCTTTTTAAGATTCTTCTGAAAGTAGTATAGGGCCAGATAATAACTTGGAGAGCATACTTTGTGCCATTGCTGTTAAGTGGGGGTGGGGGGGGGAAGGACAAAAGCAATTTGGGAACTTAAAAATAATGGTACTGCTTTACAGCCATTTGTATTTACTTTATAAGGAGAAACATTTACTCTAATACTCTATCAAACAGTTTCTTTTTTTTTTTTCATAATATTTTATTGTCAAATTGTTTTCCATACAACACCCAGTGCTCTTCCCCTTAAGTGCCCTCCACCCTCACCACCACCTCTTTTCCCCCCTCCCCCTTCCCCTTCAACCCTCAGTTCATTCTCAGCATTCAGTAGTCTCTCAAGTTTTGCATCCCTCTTTCTCCCCAACTCTCTCTCCCTCCTCCGCTCCCCCTGGTCCTCCATTAGGTCTCTCTTGTTTAAACAGTTTCTTATTACTTACTATCTTGCAGGCCTCGAGATACATGCCTGATATTTGTGTAATTAGAGCTATACAGAAAATTATCTGGGCATCAGGATGTGGGGCCCTACAGCTAGTATTTAGCCCAAATGAGGAAATCACTAAAATTTATGAGAAGGTAAGAATTATATGTTTTCCTTTTAAATAAATGTTTAATTGTGCATGAGGCCCAAATGATCTGCCATCTTTAAAAATCCAATGATTTGCATCTTAATGGCTGAAAATTAAATGGTAGCTATAGGTAAGATGAGAATACAGTAAAATTTCACTTTTGAAATAAAGTACTTAAGAATCCTGCCTCAAGGCTGCTTTTTTAAAATACGAAACCTTTTCTACTTTGCACTAGGGTCAGATATAATGATTTCATACTGAATGTGCTTTTTCCCATTCTCTCCATCTTCTTTCATCTTTCCTAAATAATGGTTTAGTAACTGTCAGCTGTGATATACTGATACTTAAATATTTTTGATTCTCTTAAAGCAGTCAAAAGTAGAGTGTCATTCAATATGTATCCTCTCTGACTTTCGCTTAGATTAACCAAATTATTTACAGAAGCAAGGCTGTGTTTGATTATTTGATTTCCTGTCCTATGTACTTGCCCTTGATAATGACTGCTGCATATTTAGAAGAGGAAATTAAACTATAGGAACTTCTCAGCTTGGTAGAGCTTCCTTGTTATGGCCAATATAACCCTGTTTTTCCCAGGACATATGTTGGGGTCCTATAACATCTGTCTGGTACAGTACCTGGGCATTCACCTAGTATTTGAATGTTTGTTCTTTTTTAGGCATGTACTGTCATTATCACTTTTTGATAAAATCAGAATTTAATAACTACCTACCCAAGCATATTTTAGGTTGTAAAACCATCAAAACCTTCCTGAATGATTGGCCAAAACAGGTGCTTTCCAATAAAACGGCACTTGTAGGTACACTACATTTTATAACTAGTCTTAAGTTCCTTATTCTACAGTGCTAAAGTGATTCTTAAGAAAGGAATGATTATTCAGAAAGAATAAGGAGCCTGAAGGACAAAGAAGCAGGTGGTGTTCTCAGTGTCCTCCTCCTTCCCTCCTTGAGCTGTATAAAAATGCTTGAACTAGACTTCATTGTCTATTTTAACCATTTCTTTACTATTGTAAATGGGTGTCAAGTTGCAAGTAAAGAGGCTGAGGCCAAATGGTTTAAGTGAGTAAGTTTTAAGCACTAACTTGAAGTTGTATGAGAGTTTTCTTAAATGCATCTCTAGGTAATTTGCCTCTGACCATAATTTTACAGACCAATGCAGGCAACGAGCCAGACTTGGAGGATGAACAGGTTTGCTGTGAAGCATTGGAAGTGATGACATTATGTTTTGCCTTGATTCCGACAGCCTTAGATGCTCTTAGTAAAGAAAAGGCTTGGCAGACATTCATTATTGACTTACTGTTGCACTGTCACAGCAAGTAAGTGTCTTTTTTAATTGTAAGAAACTTGATCTTTTGTTAAGCAGAAATGAATGTATGCTGGGAGAATTTATCCCAGAAATCAAATATTTATTATATCTATAGCATGATAATGTTCAGGAAAATTTTAATCAAGTTTCACCTGGACCTAACTTTGTTTGGTTTTAGTCTCTGCAAAATGGCAACATTAAGTCTCAGAATGCAATTAATTTTTCTCTAATTTCAGAATTTAGTCTTGCCTAAGAAAGGTACATATTTTAATCCACTTTTAAATTCTGGTTTACAGGATTTTTTTTTTTCATGTTTATTTTTGAGGGGAGGGGAGAGGCAGGGAGGGAGGGAGGGAGACAAAGAATCCGAAGCAGGCTCCAGGCTCCAAGCTATCAGCACAGAGCCCGACATTGGGCTCGAACTCGCCAATCATGAGATCATGACCTGAGCCAAAGTCGGACACTCTACCGACTGAGTTACCCAGGCACCCCTGGTTTACAGAATTTAAATTAAATAAGAGGGGCACCTGGGTGGCTCAGTCAGTTACTTGTCTGGCTCTTGATTTTGGCTCAGATCATAATGTCTCGGTTCATGATGTCAAGCCCCGCATTGGGCTTTACACTGATAGTGCGGAGGCTGCTTGAGATTCTCTCTCTCTGCCCCTCTACCACTTTAGATGCCAGGTTTGTTATAAGAGAAATTGTTGATTCAATATGAAATTCACAAGGCAGGATTATGGTAAGAAAAAAAGTCTGCATTTTATACTGAGAATAAAGACCAACTCTATATAAAGCCTTCATTTTCAGTTCAAGATTATTTAATCAGTAACATAAACTTTGTTTCGGACTTTTTGTGCAAGTCAGATTTATAGAAAATACTGGTTTCCATCCTCTTGTCCTTCTAATCCTGATCTTCATAAGGTGATTTTTTTTTTTAACTCGAACTCTAATTAGTGTCACTGTTCTGTGTAATTAATCTGTCTTACATACATTTTGTGCAAAGACCAAAAATGCTCACTTTGTTTCTTCTCTCACCTGCCATTCAGCAATAACAGAAATCACTGATCAAATTAATGTAAAGTCAGAATAAACAGTTTGCTGAAATAAAACCCACTGACAAGGCTTTAAAAAAAGTGTACATTAATAGAATGGATACATCTTGCTCATTCCAGAGGATGCTGTGAATTGGTGGGAATGTCTACTATTTTAGAAATTAGATAATTTCCTTGAAGACCTCTATTATAGCCTGTTCAGAAAGTCCTTTGACAGGACTCACGCCCCCTCAAATAATATTGAGCTTCATATCCCCTTGAGAAGACTGGATCATCACTGGACAGCCCTGTATGTTAAGAAAAATAGGTTGAGTGAGTCTGATTTTATTTAATAATGCATTGGGTGGATAGAGGAGAGGAAAGATAAGTAGCCAAAAAGTTGTAGTGAAGTCAAACCTAGAGGTAGCAAATTTTTTTATTCTATATTGATTTTTAAATCTGAAACTAAATTTGGAACTTACTTCACTTCCTTGGATGCTAAGTATTACGGAACTTGGTTTTGCAGGTTTTCTGCTTCTATCCTTTATGAAAACTCCCCCTTATAGGAAATTAGAACCATTTCCTTCCTCCTCTCCCTGAAATTTCACACAATGAAGTAAAATTCTGTAGACAACATTTCATCTCAGTTCACCTCTTTTACTTTGTCTTCAACAACAGAAAGGGTTTTCTAGGATCAAAATCTCTTTGAGCTTCAGGTATCTGATTTTTTTCTCTAGTACCGGCTCTCTTCCTGCCCTGAAGTTTTCAGTTATTTCATATATAGCTGCATATCTGTGGCAGGTTCTCAAAATTCCTTATTTCCAATTTATAAAAATTTGACAGCAAACCTGACCTGACCATAATTTGTTGGCATTACCTTTCTAAAATCTGAATCCCCAAACATATCTGGCTCCAATGGTTTCAGTTATGGCATAATCGTCCTGCATACATGAGGCTGTCATTCAGGTCCAGTTTATACTTGAATGTTACCAGTATACCTACATACAGTGTATTTCGTACGTGTGTTTTCTCACTTAATTCTGTAGCAACTCAGAAGTAGACTGCTGCTAGAGGGACTAAGGCTGAAGTTCTATGGCAGTGTCATACCTCTTGAGATCTAACTTTCTGTCACACAGTTAAACTCTGTAATTATAACCCATGAGCAAATTAATGTGAGTCCCTATAAATGTTTGGCAATGAAAATTCCAAAGTTAAATAAGTTCCTTGCAGTCAAAAATCTTTGAGACAGAAATTAGCATCATAAAAGGCAAAGAACTCTGAATTAGAAGAATAACAAGTTACTTTCTCCCTGGAAAGAGCAGAAGAAAAGATTCTTTGCAGAACGAAACATGTGTTTGGGTAAGGCTTATGTGTACATACAGATGGAAAATGGGCATTGGCAGTGCTCCCCCTCAACCTCACTCCCCATTATGTTTTTTCTTCTGTATTTTTGGACTCCATACACTTTTCCACCTTCTCCATATTGCTTCTACCATCATCTAAGCAGCCAGCACCCATTGCCTGGACAACCATAGTATCCTTAATCTTCCCACCCTAGTGCCGTACCACTACAGTATTATTCTAATTTGGTGACCACACTTCAGATAGTATGATCTTTGCCAAGCATGATTGTCTTTTCCTGGTTAAAATCTTTCTATGCCTTTCCACAGCCTTTGAATGAAGTCTAAACATTTAAATTTGATTTATAAGCGCTCCGCAGTTTGGCCCTTGCTTATACTCATGTTTCAACTTAAAGTGCCACACTTTCCAGTAAGATCTGGAAAGTCTCCCAGACCTCTGTTTGTATTAGATGAAGTCTGTTTCCACATCATAACACTGAACTTATTATAATCGGTCACAACTGGATTTAAATTCCTTTATGTGGCTGTGTTTTTTCTAGCACCTTCTAGCACCCGTTGCTTTATACCCTGCCTATTTAACTCCTTTATGTTACCTCTGGTTGATGAAGGCATTTGAGTTTGCCACCCTTGGCATAGTGCTCTCAGGGAAGAGCTGGGTAGTCTGGTTTGATATGTGAAAGAGGAGTACAGGATAATACTGTAAAGGAGATGAGTGGGAGTTGATTTACAGAAGGCCTTTGATGCTGAGATTTAAGTGGTGTTTAATGTTAATATGGCAGGCAATCTTGTTGGTAAATAATTTCGTGAGTACCTACTGTGTATCATGCACTATTCTAGCTACTAGGGATATAGCACTAAACCATCAGCCTTCTTAGAGTCTAAGTACTAATGAGGATGGGGAGTGAGAAGGATAAACAGGGGAAAATATATAGTATGTTAGATAGTAATAAATGCTATGGAGAGAAATAAAGCAGGAAGGTGATAAGGAGTAGTGCAGAGTCCGTTGAGTTTGGTTTTATATAGGATAGAGAAGACTTCCTAAGAAGGTGAGCTTTAAACAAAGCTCTGAAAGAGTAAGGTAGTGATCCGTGTAGGTAATGTGGCAAATGTGTTTTAAGCAGAAGGAACAACAGATGTAAATGTCCTAAGGCAGAAACATGCCTAACGTGCTAAAGAACAGCAAGGAGACCTTTATGGCTGGAGCAGTGGCTAAGGAATAGACACGTAGGAGGTGAGTTCAGAAAGTTAATAGGCAGCCTATTAAGAATTAAAAAAAATTTTTTTTAACTCTTTGTTTTTATATTAGAGAGAGATGGTGTGTGAGTAGGGGAGGGGCAGAGAGAGATGGAGACACAAGAACCTGAAGCAGGCTTCAGGCTCTGAGCTCTTAGCACAGAGACCGATGTGGAGCTCGAACTCACGGACTGCAAGATCATGACCTGAGCTGAAGTTGGACACTTAACCAACTGAGCCACTCAGGCGCCCGTTATAGATGATTGTAATGACATGGATTTTTTTTTTTTAAATAACTATAGGTGAGATGGGAATCCCATTGTAGGGTTTTGAGCAGAAGAATGATGTGCTCTGAGTTTATTCCAGTTGCTTTGTTGAGAATAAGTTATAGATTGTCAGGAAAAATGGACTGTTAATCCAAATAATAGGTTGACAGTGGCTGGAAGTGTGGTAGTATTAGAAGTGGTGAGAAATGAGTTTTTTTGATTGTTGTAAAGATACGGGCAACAGGATTTGTTGATAGGCACATGTTTCTTTGGAAGCATTATAGAAATCTGCGTATCTCGCGTGTTTGCGAGAGATTTCATCAGGAAATGACAAATACTCTTTATAAATCTCTATTTGGGCTGTATACCTAACTTTTTAAAAAATAATAAACTAGGGCAGTGCATATGACCTATACCTTTGAAAAAATCTAATAAAAGTTAAGAACTTTCTCCCCAGAAAACTTAGGTACTCCTGACTTCAGTTTACTTCTTTTCCTCCAAACTCAACCCACAAAACTTCTAAAGTCCCTCTGGTTTATAAGATCATATGCAGGTTTCTAGAAACCTAGAAACATTCAGGAAGGAGGTTAGTACATGGAGTATATCTGTCAAGTCCTTTACCTTGAGCTATAAATTTGGTTATAAGCTGTCAGCTAGCACAAAGAAACATGCAATGTCTGTAAGATACACAAATGCTTGGCAAATACTTGTTACGCATCTTCCTTATGTCAGGCATTGTTCTGGGTGTCAGAAACTCTGGCATCAGCAAAGCAAAGCCCTGCCCTGAAAGAGCTTACTCTCTCGTGGAGATAGACCACTGTCTTCTAAACGAACAGCATTTATGCATGTGGTAACTAAACTGGTTCTTAGCATCTGTATTATGTCAGACACTATTCTAGGTTCTGGAGGGACAATGGTAAACTAAATATATGTCTCTACCCTCTTGGACATTTACTCTAGGGAGATATGTATAGTATATAATTTTTTTAATGTTTATTTTTGAGAGAGCAAGCATGAGTGGGGAAAGGGCAGAGAGAGAAAGAGACACCGGATCCGAAGCAGGCTTCAGGATCTGAGCTGTCAGCACAGAGCCTGATAACAGGGCTCGAACCTTCGAGCTGTGAGATCATGACCTGAGCTGAAGTTGGATGCTTAACTAGCTGAGCCACCCAGGCACCCCTATAATTTTTTTTTTAAGATTCATAATGATGAGTTTAAATTCTCACTGCTGTGACAGTAGACCAGTTCTTCACGTGGGTCATCACAGAATATTGTATAATACAGTGGTTCTCAATCTTTAGCACACATTAAAGTTACGTGAAGGATTTATTAAAATAACAGATTACTGAATAACATCCCCAGTATTTCTGATCAGCAGATCCAGGATGCAACCTGATAATTTGGCATTTTTAACAAGTTCCCAAATGATGCTGATTCTGATGCTGCTGATCTGAAGACTATGCTTTGGGAATATATCATAATATAAGGGACATTGCAGCAGTGTCTTTACTGTCACTGCAACAGAATTCCTACAGAGTTATTTGCTCCAAAGTGCAACTGAGTAGGGGCGCCTGGGTGGCTCAGTCGATTAGGCGGCCAACTTTGGCTCAGATCGTGATCTCATGGTTTGTGGGTTCGAGCCCCGTGTTGGGCTCTGTGCTGACAGCTCAGAGCCTGGGCCTATTTTGGATTCTGTCTCCCTCTTGCTCTCTTTCTGCCCCTCCCCTGATCACATTGTCTCTCTCTGTCTCTCAGAAATAAATAAATGTTAAAAAAAAACAAAAACAAAAAACAAAAATCAAAGTGCAATTGAGTAAAAATTCTGTGGACAACCAAAAAGATGTATAAGACTCCTCATAGAACATCTTGTATCTAATGGAGTCTTTCTAGCCTGTTTCAAGAAAGGAGTGTTATCAGATGTCCCTTAAACTTCTCTGTGACAATTTGAGGTGATAGTTCTTGGCATACAGCCTCATAAGATGTCTGTTCTATGTTGCCTGCTTAAGGGGGTGTTACCTTGTATCCATGTATTTTTACTTCTAATTTACCCTTTATTCCACCCCACCCCTCCCACAAAGAGAGACCATTGTTGGAATGTTATTTTTCTTCATGCAAATAATATATTAAATGTGAAACATTTTTATTTCAGAACTGTTCGCCAGGTGGCTCAGGAGCAGTTCTTTTTAATGTGCACCAGATGTTGCATGGGACACAGGCCTCTACTTTTCTTCATTACTCTGCTCTTTACCGTTTTGGGGGTGAGAGATTTTTTTTTTAATATGCTTATTGTGATTAATTCTGTAAACAAGACATTCAGGAATTCATGGTTGTAGGTTAAAGTTAGAACAGTCTATATGTATTAAGTAAATATTAGTAATTTCTCATACTATGTTAGTATTTTCGCTAGTTAACTCTAGGTTTTTAAAAAGTGGATTATGAGCTTGGACATGTAAATTCACATTATTCTACTTTGTTTCAGAGCACAGCCAGAGAGAGAGCTAAACATTCAGGCGACTACTTTACCCTCTTAAGGCATCTTCTTAATTATGCTTACAATAGTAATATTAATATACCCAATGCCGAAGTTCTTCTTAATAATGAAATTGATTGGCTTAAAAGAATTAGGGTAAGTTGCCTCTAATACTTTATTATGTCAATAAGTAGAGTGTTTTATAAATAGTTTGTAGTTAAGGGAAAATACCAAAGAGTAATAAAAAGGACTAAGAATATACTCTGTGATGGTGGATCTTAGTAACTCATGAGTCGCAGAATTAATGCATAACTAGTTTTGTAAAATGCTTTGTTTTTACCTAAAACATGAAATACTGACTTTCAGCCTCTTCCCTTTTAGAATCTTGGGCCTTTTTGCAAATTTTCATCTTCTAAAAAAGTTTGAATTGTTTTCATCAAAAATCAGTCTATAGACTAGCACTTAACTCTTCATCTTAACACCGGATTCTCTTACAATTGTGAGAGAACTTATTTCTGAAGAGATTCATAGCTTTTATAGCCTTTAGAAAGTTGTATAAAGAACTTCTTCTTGCTTACAAGGGAAAGATTTGGCAAAAACAGGGAGTCTTAACTGTAGAGAACAAACAGAGGGTTACCAGAAGGGACCACGGAATAGGTGATGGGGATTAAGGAGGGCACTTGTCGTGGTGAGCATTATGTAGAAGTGTTGAATCACCTGAAACTAATAGAACAAACACTGTATGTTAACTGTTCTGGAACACACACACACACACACACACGCGCGCGCGCGCGTATATATTTGTTTATTGGTTGATTTTTTAAAAAAAATTTAAAAAGAATGGGAAGGTTTGGGGGAATTACCTTATGTATGTCCAGTTCTCGTTCTGGCTCTTCCTTCCCTTTCATAAGTTAGGCATTTGGTATTTTCTCTTTGGCAGGATGATGTTAAAAGAACAGGTGAAACTGGTGTTGAAGAGACGATCTTAGAAGGCCATCTTGGGGTAACAAAAGAATTACTGGCCTTTCAGGCCCCTGAGAAAAAGTATCATATTGGTTGTGAAAAAGGAGGTGCTAATCTCATTAAAGTAAGTTTTGTCCTAAGCTAGATATCGTAACCTCCTAAATGTTTATTACCAAATCTGTCAGTTAATAATATGTCTTTGGTGTATTATCTTGATCTTTTCTCTCTTCTGCTTTTTAAGAATCATTTTAGAGGTTACAATAAGTTTTAAAATACAGTTTCTAAATTTTGTTTAATAAAATGAGTACTATGTATCTCATCAATAAGCACTAATTTTTTATTTAGAATATCTGAATTTTTTTCACTTCATCGGACTATTTAAAACAAGACAAATCTATAAGACTGTGTATCTTTTTTATCATTTTTTTAAATGAGTTTCTTTACATATGTGTAACTAAAGGAAACAAAAAGTGTCATTTTAGTACGTTATTTTCAAAATGGGCTTTTGGGGTGCCTGGGTGGCTCCATCATTTATGCGTCTGACTTTGATTGCAGATCAGGTCATGGGATCAAGCCCTGTGTCAGGCTCCATGCTTGGAATTCTCTGTCCCATTCTGTCTCTCAAAAAACAAAACAAAACAAAACAAAAAAAACAAAAATGAGTTTTGGTATATACATATGATTAAAGGAATGAACTTCTTTAAAATGTAAATTTTAAGTGCTATAGTTAACTTGCTCTTGGTGCTTCAAAAAAATTTTTAGCCTGAGAAATTGGGTAGAAGTTGTAGTAAATAGTGGTTTGAAGTGGAATCTTTTTATTAGAAAATTAAAAAACAAAAATAGAAAATCCAAGTAAGTGTTTTCAGATGTGATGATACCTTTAATTCTGACCATTTCAACACTTTCCTTTCTAAGAGACATTTTCTTTCTTTAAAAAAAAAAAAAGTGTGTATATATACATATGATACACACAAATTTGTCGTATATATAAACATATAAATGCATGTATAATATAATAGGCATATAATTGCTAAATGTATAATCCTTTTTTCATCTCTTGTAGGAATTAATTGATGATTTCATCTTCCCTGCATCCAATGTTTACCTGCAATATATGAGAAATGGAGAGCTGCCCGCTGAACAAGCAATTCCAGTCTGTAGCTCTCCAGCTACCATTAATGCTGGTTTTGAGTTACTTGTAGCATTAGCTGTTGGTTGCGTGAGGAATCTCAAACAGATAGTAGATTCTTTGACTGAAATGTATTACATTGGCACAGCAATAACTAGTAAGTATACTAAAATGCAGTGTTGTGATGATAGGTAGTTCTCTTATGTGTTCAAATTCTATTTTCTTATTTTTCTTATAGTAAACATCTTCAACTCCTGTTTTTCTTTCAGGGAACTAGCAATTGGATGTGTAATTTAACACCATTAAAAGCAAGGAGCTTTGATGTAGAAAAATTATCAGTTTATTAAATGTCTTCCTGTAAGAGGTTTGAATATTTATCAAAAAAATAAATTTCATCTCAGTCAAATCTGTCTGGAGTAAAACCCAAACTACGGAGTAATAACTAGTCAAAATGTGTGCTAGAGTTCACCGTTAAAACTCAAGTTGCAAAACAAAAAAACTCAAGTTGCATGGCTTTTAGAAAACCTTTTAGGCTCTCACTTAGAAGCTCTTTAATATTTTCATATGAGCTTGAAGGAAATCTGGTTTTAAAGAGTAGAAGATGAAAAGATAACCCTCTGATGCACCATATGTCCTCAGTTAATGCCCACATGAAGCCCTTGAAAACAGTTGTAGGCTCCAGATCTTAGAGATGTAGAAACTGAGGCTCCAAAGAGATTCAGGCAGTATTCAATGACGAAAAAAGCAGAAATAAACATAACAGAGGCTGTTTTGATTTAAGAGAAAACCAGTGTTTATCTACAAAGCTTAAGGATGTGTCATTGATCATAGTAAATCCTTAACATTTTAGGAGGTTCTAATTAAACTGACTGCTTAAAAGGTTAGACCTGAGGCGCCTGGGTGGCTTAGTTGATTAAGGTTGAGATCTTGTGGTTTGTAGGTTCGACCCCCCACATTGGGCTCTGTGCTGACAGCTCAGAGCCTGGAGCCTGCTTCAGATTCTGGGTTTCTCTCTCAAAAATGAATAAACAGTAGAAAACAGGTTTTTTTAAGTTTAAAAAAAAAAAAAAGACCTTTAGCTGTTCTACCAAATCTATGTTAGGTAAGTGCAGTTTTTGTTTTAACTTAAAGAAGGGGCTTTGTTTTTTAATAAATGCACATATTTATTCATTTAATTTTCAGTAAGTTGAAATCCTCAAGGGATAAGTATTGCAGATTCTGTGTCCAGTGGCCTTAGCAGGAAGCTTGCTTTAAAATTTGGCATGAACCATACCAGGGCATCCATGAATAGGGTTACCTTTCCTCAGATTACTCTGGTTTTGTTCAGTTTCCCACCATGAGTCAATGTGTTGTTCTTTGCTTTGTACACATGAGCACATCTCTTACCCAGGTAGAAATATTTCATCTTGGATGTGAGCACCTTTAATTTTAAGATGAGCTATGTGCTCACTCTGGTTTTGTAGGACCCCTCGTCTAGCCAGCAAAAGGTAGCCTTGGACCACAGCCTTCCAGATTTGCTATTTTAGAAGTCCTTTTTTGAGTATCCTTCACAGGCTTGAAGATGGCAGAAACTGAAAGGCTACTTTGTTTTTGAAGTAGTACACTGGCATGGTAAAAATTTGAAGTACCAAAGAAGCTACATACTAAAAAATATGTTTCCTGCCTATTTTAGTGCTGGCTCCCCTTTGATAGCTGTAAAACTGTTATGTCAATTCATGTCTATATGGAAATTCCACATATAAAAATTTTTTTGTTGTTGGTTTTTTACTACAAATTGGTGTATGTGCACACGGTGTCTTTATTTTTTCTTTATATGTCTGCAATTGTTCCCTGTCAACACATATATTATATATTTGCCTAATTCCATTTATTGGCTATATATTTTACAACTCAGTATACTGTAATATATTTAAGCAGTCCCATAATCAGTGATAATGTTTACACGGTTTCCGGGTTTATACTAGGTAGAGGGAAATGTACGGTAATTTACAATTCTCACAGAACTTTCAAACACTATTTCATAGTAACATTGTGGCTACAGGCAAAGCAAGTGTTACTCTTACATTTATTTGTAAGAAAACAAACTTACCTGAAGGCGAAAGAGTTGGTAAGCATCAGAACCTGGATGTGAACCCAGTGGTGCTAGAATGCTTTATTAACATGTCATGTCAGAATGAATTTGAAGACCCTTTATAAAACCTACAAAAGTAGGAAAAAAGTTAACAATGACTAAATAATGAAACTAAAATAAAGTGTGAGCACATAGAAATCAGCTTTATACAATCTAGTGAGACTGTTTCTGACACTTCTATAGAAGCAACATCCGGTAAAATGGGAGTTCTCCTGTAGTGGGGTGTAGGAATCCCTACAGTGATAGAAATGCATATTCGGTGCACGCTTCAGCTGCCTGGAGAAGAAGTGGGGTTGTTGGATGTTAATTTATCCGCTTAATCGAGCTAACCGTGGACAAAAGGACTGTATTCATGCTACAAGAATCTTTTCTCCTTTCTCAGCTTGTGAAGCACTTACAGAGTGGGAATATCTGCCACCTGTTGGACCCCGCCCACCTAAAGGATTTGTGGGGCTGAAAAATGCTGGTGCTACTTGTTACATGAATTCTGTGATTCAGCAACTCTACATGATTCCTTCCATCAGGAACGGTATTCTTGCAATTGAAGGCACAGGTAGTGATGTAGATGATGATATGTCTGGGGATGAGAAGCAGGACAATGAGGTAAATTTTATTTAGCATTTTTGTTTTCTGTTTGAAATTCTGGTACCAAATACTGTCATTCTCTCTTACGGAGTGTTGTACTTTGACTGGACTTGTTGACGTAGATTTAAAAATAAAGCTAGACTCTTCCCAGCATGGACTGATGAGTCTTAACATAGTATCGTGCTCTCTATCTACCAGACTTTAAACTGAAGTTAATGTTCATGATAGTTTATTTTTTCAAGCAGCTGTTCACATACTCCATTTTTGTATGTGAAAAGTGTTTACTGTGATTAGGAGTGTGCATAATATAAGGATTTTCATTTTTATAACAGTTTGTATTTTCACTTTTCTACTTGATATTTTTAATTATATTGCCATTAATTTTTTCCAAGTTGTATACTATGCCAGTTTCATTATCTGTGCTTGCTTTTAGGTTACTTTCACATTTGCCCCAGATGATAGTTCTTCTTACTTGGGAAACACACTTCTCTGTACTTTAAATATTACATGGTCTTGTCAGAATTTACGCTGCCTGCCGAATATCTAGTGCACAATAAAGCAGCGTAGGAATTAGGTTGTAGCGGCCGATCAGATTGGACATAATGGTGGCACAGTTCTGTAAAGAAGAGAATATTGCGAAACTTAAGTTGTGGTCCTTCCTATATTTCTTTTCTTTTATTTGATCTTTTCCTGTTCATGGTGTTGGTGAGAACTGCAGAGAGAAGCCAGAGTGTTTTAATTGTAGGTAATGTCTTCAGTGGTTCTTTCCTCATTCCCTCTCTTCAGTCACCAGAACTATTTGCTCTGAGGTAGTTTAACACTTACAGGGCTTTTGAAACACAGACTTGTCCCAATTCCTTCCCAGATCTACTGAACCACATCATCCACGGCTTAGGACCTGCACATTTTTTACTTTTTTCTTTAAAAAAAATTTTTTTTAATGTGTATTTTTGAGAGAGAGAGAGTGCGCATGAACAGGGGAGGGGCAGAGAGCAATGGAGACACAGATTCTGAAGCAGGCTCCAGGCTCTGAGCTGTCGGCATAGAGACCAACATGGGGCTTGAACTCACAGAATGCAAAGTCAGACACTTAGCCGACTGAGCCACCCAGGCGCCCCTATTTTCTACTTTTTAAAAAAGCTTTATAATGGGGCCGCCTAACACCTTTGTCTGATTTGGAAACACTGCTCCGAGTGGAAATTGAAATTCTAGTTCTGTAGCCCATCACATCTCTGGAATGATGAGGGTAAGCACAGGGAGAGAGAGCTAATTAATACTCTCAAAAAGTAAATAAGGCAGACAAGATAGGATAAGGCTTCCAATAAGGTGTCCCATCTTTGCTGTCATGGGACCTTCTGCTCTGTGTTGTCTCAGCTCTGTACTGCACTTGTGGGGTTTTGTGGTTTTTTTGCCTGTTGGCTGTGTTCTTCTTTCCTCTCCCTAACCTGGGAGTTTCTCATGGGCAAGGACTGGATGATATCTGTTTCTATATTCAGGGTCTCTGATGCCACAAACTTCTTTCCATCTCTACAAACATAGCTGTTCTGGGTACCTAATATAAGTGGAATCGTACCGTATTTGTCTTTTTTGTTACTGGCTTATTTCACTTAACATAATGTCTCAAAATTTATCCATGTTCTTGCATGTGTCCAAATTTTCTCCCTTTTTAAGGCTGAATAACATTCCATTGTATGGATACACCACGTTTTGTTTATTTGTCCATCAGTGGACTCTTGGGTTGCTTCCGCCTTTTGGTCACTGTGAATAGTACTGCTGTGAACATGTGTGTACAAATATCTCATCGAGGCCTTTCAGTTCTGGGTATATACACCCAAATGGAATTGCTGGATCTTGTGGTAATTCTGCTTTTAATTAATATTTAAGGAACTGGTCCACAGTGGCTGCACCGCTTTACGTTTCTGCCAACAGTGCACAAGGGTTCTAGTTTCTTCACACAAGAGTTTTTAATTTTCTTGAGGGCTAGTATGTCTCATTTTTCTTTTCATTACTGGAGCTTTTGCTGTCCTGTCCAGTAATTATCACCAAATCCAATGTTGTGACATTTTTATCCTATCTTTCCTTCTAAGAGCTTCATATTTTTAGCTGTTGCATTCAGATCTTTGATCTGTATTGAGTTAATTTTTGTACCTACTGGAAGAGTCCAACTTTATTCTTCTGCGTACAGATAGCTACATTTTCCAGCATCATTTTTGAGTAGTACTACTCTTAATATGCATACTTTATTGATTGTTTATAGTTCTGAGTACCTCATAATCCTCACCACAGCTGCATATCCCCACGAGGAAAATGAAGCTTACAAAAGTTAAGTAGCTGACTTACTCGAGGTTACCTGACTTCTCAATGGCAGCGCCTGCATTGGGGTCCAGTTCAGTCTAAGTTACACACTACACTCTGCTGTGTTTCCTTTATTATCAGCCTTTCCCATGCATGGTTAGCATATCCTTTATGACAACTCCTCTGAAATGGTGGAGATAAACACTAGTACTATAAATTAAAACTTATAAATTGGAAGTTAAGTGCTTTGGAAATAAAAGTACAAGTGATTAATCATTTGTTCACTAACTGTTGGGCATTTGTCTCAATATATTTAACTGTACTTTAAAGTTAGATTAGCTTATTAATGATATTTTTTTCGATTGTAGAGCAATGTTGATCCCAGAGATGATGTATTTGGATATCCTCAACAATTTGAAGACAAACCAGCATTAAGTAAAACAGAAGACAGAAAAGAGTATAATATTGGTGTTCTCAGGCACCTTCAAGTCATCTTTGGTCATTTAGCTGCTTCTCGACTACAGTACTATGTGCCCAGAGGATTTTGGAAACAGTTCAGGTAAACTATAAGTGGACAATAATGGGGATACTGCTTAAACCTTTATGAACATCCCCATTTACTAACATTAAACTTCTAAAATACATGTTGGAAGGCATCTTTATGTTGAATATTTAAGCAGTAGTATACTTGCCCCTGAAGAACATGGGTTACAGCTCCACTGGTCCACTTAAAAACAGAAAGTTTTTCCCCCTAGTGAATACAGTACTTTAAATGTATTTTCTTTTCTCTATGGTTTCTCAGTAGCATTTTCTTTTCCTTAGCTTACATTATTATGAGAATATACATAATACATAAAACATAAAAAATATGTGTTAATTGTCTGTTTATGTTATAGGTAAGACTTCCAGTCTACCGTAGGCTATGAGTAGTTAGGATTTGGGGAGTCAAAAGTTCCAGGCAGATTTTCAACTGCATGGTGTCGGTGCCCCGAATCCCTATGTCCAAGGGTCAGCTATAATATTAAAAGTTTACTACTTAGGGTTTTCCCCCCCTCTCTCAAAGTTGGAGATAGAAAGTGTTCTACTTTAGAGAGGCAGCATTCTTTTGTCTCTTACAATCTTGGTAATTTTTTTATTTTTTAAATTTCTAATGTACAGAAGTAGTAAGAATAGTGTGAACCCCATATGTAGTCATCATCCAACTTCAGTTGTCAACTCATGCCCAATCTTGTTTATATTCCCCACCTACTTTTTTCCAGATTGTTTGAAGCACATCTCACACATTTTCATCTATAAATATTGCAGTATTTATCTCTGATTTTTAAAAACATAAGCATAATACTATTATTGTGTTCATAAAAATCCTTAATATCTTTGTCAGTGTTCGTATTTACTAATTTTCTCACCATTTTTTTTACTATATATATTTTTTTTTAATTGGGATCTAAATGAAGTCCATGTACCTCAAATGTTGGTCTGACTCTTCTCTCTTCTAATCTTTCTTCACTCTTTGAAATTTGTTGGAAAAAACCAGGTAGTTTGCCCTGTAAAGTTTCCCACCATCTGGATTTTATTGATGAGATCCCTGTGTTTTTTTTTTTTTTGTATTTTCTGTTTTCCTCAGTTCTATAAATAACTAGTGAGAACTAGACACTTGATCAGATTGAGGTGGCATTTTTCTCTTTTTTTGAAATGATAGTCAAAGCTACTTTATAGGTGGTAATGTTTACCTCTGTGAGGAGAGTAACATAATGTCTGTCTCCCATGATAACAGCCATTGATGGTCATTGCCTAAAGTATTTCATCAGGGTAACAACATGACAGTATTGTAATTTCATCATTCTCTCATTTATTAGCTAGAATACATCTATAAAGAGATACTTTCCTCACCAACAACTGGGTGTCCTCATGTACAATTTTCTAGGAAAGGTGGAATAGCTTTTTTTTTTTTTTAAATTCTCAATTATATCTTGGGTTTTTTTATTTAAACACTTCTCAGCATCTCTTCAAGGTCTCTCACACACAGTTGGGAGCCGGGGAAGCAAAGGGTCATTCCTGCCCCCACCTTCCCTGCTTCTGTTGGAACAGCTTCCCTTTTCCCTACAAGGTCACTGTTTTGATTTGTTTTGAAAACTGCTTCATAGTATGATGACTTTCCTATGACTCACTGCACAAATTTCTCTGATTCCCCTAACTAGTCCCCCTGCTTAATCCATACTACTGGTGTGCATGCTCCACCCTCCTTCCCAGCTCTGGTTTTACTCTTTCTATTCCATCACCTGGCACACCATTCACCCTCCTCTCTGCCTACCTCTGGTTTTTTGTTTCCCAGCCTGTCCCATCTCTGCCTTAAGGCTTTTAGCGTTTCTGTTCTTCTTCTTCCAGATTACTCTCACATTTTTTGTACTTCTATTTTAACATTTATCATTGTTATAAATCATTTTTGCTCTTATAATGTTTTTTGTTTCGTGCGTGTATAGGTTTTTTTTCTTTTATTTCTTTATTTTGAGAGAGGAGGAGAGAGAATCTCAAACAGGCTCCACACTTGTCAACAGAGCCCAACGCAAGGCTCCCTCTCACGATCTGTGAGGTCATGAACCGAGTTGGACGCTCAACGACTAATCCACCCAGGCGTCCCTCTCTTCTAATGTGTTTCCATTTTGATTTCTAAATTACTTCCTATGCCAGTGGAGCTTCCTGTTTATATAGACTAGCACTTCTACATTAATCTTTTTTTTAATAATTTTTTTAATGTTTTATTTATTTTTGATACAGAGAGAGACAGCATGAGAGGGGGAGGGGCAGAGAGAGAAGGACACATTGAACCAGAAGCAGGCTCCAGGCTCTGAGCTAGCTGTCAACACAGAGCCTGACGTGGGGCTTGAACCCACAAACGTGAGATCTGACCTGAGCCGAACTCGGAGGCTCAACCGACTGAGCCACCCAGGCACCCCAAGATTAATCCCTTTTTTTGAAGAGTTTAGACCAATTGTCTTACAGAATGTCTCTGACTTCTGTGATTATCTCCTCATGATTAGATTCAGGTTAAACTTTTTTTGGCAAGAAAACTACAGTAGGTGGTATTAAGTGCTTCTTACGACATTGGGAGATACATGGTGTCAGTTTATCTGATTATTGGTGACATTAACTAAGTGTCTTAACAGATCTGTTCATTGTGAAAGTATCTTTTCCCTTTTGTAATTAATGGTTAACTGTATGTTTGAAAGTTTGGGGAATCAATGATAATTTAAAAGTAAGTAGAAGGCATTAGTGTCATTTCCAATGATGAAACAAATTGATTTTTTTATTTTAAACTCAGCTGTATAAAAATTAAATAAAATTGGACCAAGATTATTTACTATGTAGAAAAAAATGTTACAAATAATATATCAAAAGACAATTCCTCTAGCATATTTAAAATATATTTGTCATATCTCTTGCTTAGAACGCTTTCCAACTTATACTCTCTATGTATGTCACTCCGTAAATAAAAATTAAATGTCATTGATACTTTCCAGCATATATAGGTTGCTAGCAGTGTCTGTTCTCAGTTTTGTGGAACACCTAAACAAAGGTTTGTTTTCTCAAGATTTGCATACTTTAAGTACTCAGATTACTCAAAAGTGATCATGCCAATCCTTTCTCTTTTCAATTGGAAAAAGCAGTTTAAGATTAAATAGGGGTGCCTGGGTGACTTGGTTAGTTGGGCATCAGAGTTTGGCTCAGGTCATGATATCACAGTTTGTGAGTTTGGGCCTCACGTCAGTTTCTCTGCCCCTCCGCACTCTTTCTCTCTTGCTTACTCGCTGTCTCAAAAATAAAATTTTTTTTAAGAAGTAAACTACTCTTTGCACTGTACCTATAACCTGAAATTTAAGCATAATGAAAGAAATAATTTATAACCTCTACCTAAGAATGAGATCCACCACATACTGTCTTCAACTAGAATCAGTGAATGCACTTACCATGTTACCTAAAGCAGCCTCCTTTGTTAGAGCCATCATGCCTGTCAGCCATCCTGGCTGTTTATGGCAGCTCCTCCCCACTGGAGTGCACTTTAACTCTGAACCTCACTTTCTCTCCCACTGCACTCTACATAAAAGAGCATTTGTTTTTTCTACTTAGGTAGTTGAGGAGGAAAAATGTGTTTCTGTATTGGCATTTGTGGTTGTATTTTTTTTCGGGAAAAAAATTGCATGTATTCTGAGAATATCACACGTTACATATTTTATTCCATTTTTTAGGCTTTGGGGTGAGCCTGTTAATCTGCGTGAACAGCATGATGCTTTAGAATTTTTTAATTCATTGGTGGATAGTTTAGATGAAGCTTTGAAAGCCTTAGGACATCCAGCTATGCTAAGTAAGGTCTTAGGAGGTTCCTTTGCTGATCAGAAGATTTGCCAAGGCTGCCCACATAGGTAAGTGCTGATTATACATTTAAAGTTGTACTGTTTATTTACTAACAAAAATAAAACATTTATTAGTACTGTACAAGAGTAGAGTATACCACCAATTTAACTGTGCCTCAGACTGGATGAATTACACAGTATGGGTACCTCACTTGGTGGGTTTTGATTTTGTGTGTGGTGATGGTGTTTTCATGGAGGTTTTTGGTTTTTTTGTTTTGGGGTTTTGTTTTGGTTTGGGCTGGTCAAATAACTTTTGGTTCCTTTTCTTTTATGGATGGTCATTCCTGGGGAAATCAAATAACATTTTGCCAGTAGCTACAGATGTTACTTATAAATTTGCCCTTTATCTTAGAATTAAAGTAAGTAAGCTTTGAAGATGACAGGTTCCTCTATAAGAGAAATACTAATTTAAAAAAAATTTTTTTTTTAGATGTTTAGTTTTGGAAGAGAGAGAGAGTGTGAGTGAGTGGGGGAGGGGCAGAGAGAGAGGTAGACACACATAATCTGAAGCAGGCTCCAGGCTCTAAGCTGTCAGCACAAAACGTGACATGGGGCTCAAACTCATGGCCCATGAGATCATGACCTGAGCTGAAGTTGGACACTTAACCAGCTGAGCTACCCTGGTGCCCCTAAATTTTAGAATAGTATTGATTATGGTGAGACGCCTGGGTGGATAAATTGGTTAAGCATCCAACTCTTGATTTTGGCTCAGATCATAATCTCATGGTTCATGACCTCAAGCCTTGCATCATTCAGGCTCTGCGCTGATGGTGCAGAGCCTGCTTGAGATTCTGTCTCTGCTCCGCCTTTGCTTGTACTCTGTCTCTCTTAAACATTTAAAAATTTAAAAATAAAATCGCCAACAGGGCGCCTGGATAGCTCAGTCAGTTGAGTGTACAACTTTGGCTCAGGTCATGATCTCGTCGTCTATGAGTTTGAGCCCCACATCAGGCTCTGAGCCTACTTCGGATTCCGTGTCTCCCTCTCTCTTTGCCCCTTCCCCACTTGCGCTGTCTCTCAAACAAACATTTAAAAAAAAAAAAACCTTTAAACAATAAAATAGCATTGATTATGGTGAATACCCTTGAAGTATGTTTTCAGTGGAAAATAGAGCAAGAGTCAACTCAACAAATTGTGTTTTTGACTGGAAAGTGAACTTGATTAGGGCCTTTTACTGAAAATCGCTAAATGACTGTTGAAGTTCACTCTTGTAGGTACACATTTATCCCTGTTACTTGGAAGTTTTACTTCGGAACTTCTCTTGCATGTTATTAATTTTGGTTTATAATCACTTTTCACCAAAATATCACAGTAAGATAGTATCTTCTACAAGCCCAAACAGTATTACATACAGTGTTATATGTGTATATGGCTGGTAGGAGTGCTTCATTTTTGATCAAAGGGAAATGATTAGCAGAGAGGTAATGAGAAGTTTCCGTGACGGTAAACCATTCACTCAAAACAGGACCAAGTATTGTTCATGTAGCCTGGACAACTTTTGGTCCTTTAGGAAGACCTTTTGCATTAGGTGGATAATAAAACTGTCATTTTAACCTTTTGTTTTTAATTACTGATAAAATAGCCAACTTCTTAGTCATTCTAATTGGTCCTTCTTGGTTTTAGATTTGGTTTCATTTTGTTTTCAAAGTTATTTGGGAATTACTGCTTTTCTTTGCTATGTGAAAATGTCCAGAGAGCATGATCATAAGTAAGATCCCTGAAGCTTAGATACCTGCTCCACAAGTCTTGTTCTTAGTATATGCCAGGAGGTTACCTAAAGAATCCCAAGTCTGTCTGTTTTTAGGGCATTATTTATATAGATCACGGGTTAACACACTGCCCCATAGGTCAAATCCAGCCTTGCATCTGTTTTTATAAAGAGTTATTAGAAAAGACCCATCTCCTCACCTGCTCTCTGGCTGCTTTCCCCATTACAGCACAATCAGACCTCACAGCCCAAGTTAAAAGCTTATAATCATTACTTTTTATAGAAAAATGTTGTTGGCTTCTCATCTTCAGATGTCCTACTTTTTAAGTGAAGTCATAAGTTTTGACTTTTTTTCTCTTTTATAGGTTGTTTCCTGATTATAGTAGCAACAGGCTTAATACCTACTTCACATTCCATTCTTGCCACTTACAAATACCTTTATTTGTCTACTTTTTTTCCCCTAACTATACTGAAAAGCCCTAAATACAAGGGACTGTCTTCAACAGTAACTGTCCAGAGTACTTTTATGGAAAGCTCTTTGAATATAGTTGTTGAAGGAATGAATTTGATGGTTGAGAGTATTCCCATATCCCATGTTCTGAATTTATGGAATGTGTCTCCTCTGATATCTCAAAATCTCCTTGCTAGAAAATTTTCACAAGGTGGGACTCTGTCTCCTCAGATTGCTTATCTCCTATTCATTGGTGTGTTCAAACTTGTTTAAGGTTTCCATTACAGAGAAGAAGGACCATTTAAAAATCCAGCCCATTAATAGTTTAAAATGACCTTTTCAGAAGTTGATGAGTACATGCTTTGGTCTTGGCATTTATTTACCATCTCAGCAGATGATGGTGGAAGCAGCCCAGTAGACTATAAAGACCTTAAGCTGTGAAGCTAGACAGACCAGCTTCAGAACCATTTGCCTTGTCATCTTGAGCAGATTAACCTTTCTGAACCCCAATTCCTTCATCTCTGAAACGGAGATGGTGCAATTTCTCTAGCAGGTTTGTCATCAAGACAACCTGGTGCATAGATAGTGTATAAACAGTGTGGTGCCCAACACTGGATAAGTGACCCCAAAACGTGTCATTTATTGCTAACATTCTAGGACTTAACGGGTTTCATGTTAAAAATATCACAAATTTAGTTTTCATTAAGTCTGTAACTAAAAATACTTAGAAGACTAAGAAATCCTTTTTGATTATTTCTTAAATGATATCTTTAGATACGAGTGTGAAGAATCTTTTACGACTTTGAATGTAGACATCAGAAATCACCAAAATCTTCTTGATTCTTTGGAACAGTATGTCAAAGGAGATTTATTAGAAGGTGCAAATGCATATCATTGTGAAAAATGCAATAAAAAGGTATGACTTAACTCGGTTTTTAAAATAATTATGATTACCTTTAATGGATTTGAAAGTTGATTGCCTTTGTCATCAGAGTTCACCCTCTTTTTATTCCCTATCCTGCTTTGTTAGAGTGGTAGCAGAAGGTAGTTAAGATAATGAATATAAAGGCTTTTCAGGGATAGAAGATTGAGAGAAACTAGTGCCTGAAGGGCTAGAGAAACAGGAAATTAGAGTGAACACTTTAGAAATCATAGTAGCTTAATATCACCTTCTCTTGTCAGAGTTCCACATACACTTCCCATCCATATCCAACCAAACTGCGATTGAACCCCTCAAAGCTATAGAGCTGATGGGAAAACATTCCTCCTTTCCTGTCCAGTTACTTGTAAGGACCAAAAAGTTTACTGAAACCTTCATTACTTGATTTGGTCACATCAGATTTTTAGACCCACATGATGAAGTTTTATCTCTGGGCACTTACCAGCACATACAGTAAATAATGTGTATCTTCTGGGCTCCCAAACTCTCTCCCGTCCCAGTCACCTGTAGTGTTTTGACATTTACACACCACCTAAGGAGATATTAAAGTCTAGAGGTAGAGATGAGAGCTGTAAAGCCATATTATATTGCCTGTCACCCACAGCTCTGAGACTTGAGGCAAGTGACTCCATCTCTGTGCTGCCTCTGATTGCCTCCCCATTACCATTCAGTCATTCCTGTCTGGTAGACTGTTAGCATTAAACTTGCTACTGCTCAGACAGTACTGAGTGTACTACTTGGCACTTAATGGCCCAATAAATACTAGCTGCTATTACATTTCTTCTGTTGGCTCATAACAAAGCACACCTTCATTAGAATAACAGTAAGTGTCAAACAATTAATAATGGTTAGATGGCAGTGACAATATAGAAACCAGGCAAGCAGTGAGTAATGTCTGTGTCACTACTTTTTGCAATTTGTAACAAGTGGCATCAGTTATTTCCATATTATTAGCATTAGCATTTTTTGAAATACCCACTGTGACAGAAATCCCTTGATCATACTCATTGCCGTGTGTTTGTTTGCATTTATAACCTCAGATTTGTCTTTTTTTTCTTCTTCAGATTTGTCTTAAAGAGAATTTAATACTACAGTTTTCTAGGGGGTTTTTTTGCGGTGGATTATTAAAGAACATCTAGTAACTTGCTCTGTTTATTTTAGGTTGATACCGTAAAGCGCTTGCTAATTAAGAAATTACCTCCTGTTCTTGCCATCCAACTGAAACGATTTGACTATGACTGGGAAAGAGAATGTGCAATCAAGTTCAATGATTATTTTGAATTTCCTCGCGAGCTGGACATGGAGCCTTACACAGTTGCAGGTGTTGCAAAGCTGGAAGGAGATAACGTAAACCCAGAGAGTCAGCTGATACAACAGAATGAGCAGTCTGAAAGTGAGACGGCAGGAAGCACGAAGTACAGACTCGTGGGTGTGCTAGTGCACAGTGGCCAAGCAAGTGGGGGACATTATTATTCATATATCATTCAAAGGAATGGTGGAGATGGCGAGAGAAATCGCTGGTATAAATTTGATGACGGAGATGTAACAGAGTGTAAAATGGACGACGATGAAGAAATGAAAAACCAGTGTTTTGGTGGAGAATACATGGGAGAGGTATTTGATCACATGATGAAGCGCATGTCATACAGGCGCCAGAAAAGGTGGTGGAATGCTTACATACTTTTTTATGAACGACTGGATACCATAGACCAGGGTGATTTGATAAGGTACATATCCGAGCTTGCTGTCACCACAAGACCCCATCAGATTATTATGCCATCGGCCATTGAGAGAAGTGTGCGAAAGCAGAACGTGCAATTCATGCATAACCGAATGCAGTACAGTTTGGAATATTTTCAGTTCATGAAAAAACTCCTTACGTGTAATGGTGTTTACTTAAATCCTCCACCAGGTGAGTATCAAGAATTTAGCTTTTTTTTAGGGGTGCCCCAGTAGCTCCATCAGTTAAGTTTCAGACTTTGGCTCAGGTCGTGATCTCATGGTTCATGAGTTTGAGGCCTGCATTGGGCTCTGCACTGACAGCTCAGAGGCTGGAGCCTGCTTCAGATTCTGAGTCTGCCTCTCTCCCTCTGCCCCTCCCCTGCATTTGCGCACATGCACTCACTCTCCCCAAAATAATATTTTTTTTATTTTTATTTTTTTAATATAACTTATTGTCAAGTTGACTTACAACACCCAGAGTCCATCCCAGCAAGTGCCCTCCTCAATGCCCATCACCCATAAAAATAAATATTTTTTAAAAAATAAGTTTTCGGGGGCGCCTGGGTGGCTCATTCGGTTGAGCCTCCGACTTCGGCTCAGGTCAGATCTCACATTCATGGGTTCGAGCCCCGCTTCGGGCTCTGTGCTGACAGCTGGCTCAGAGCCTGGAGCCTGCTTCTGGTTCTGTGTCTCCCTCTCTCTCTGACCCTCCCTCTCTCATGCTCTGTCTCTCTCTGTATCAAAAATAAATAAAACATTTAAAAAAAAATTTAAAAAAAATAAGTTTTCGGTTAAAAAAAGAATTTAGCTTCTTATTAATGAAGCAGAACTCTTAATTTACTTGGAAGGTTTCTTAAAAGCATCAACACATTTGCATTTTCACTTTGGGCGATTTTAAAGTCGTGTTTCAGATGACTGTTACCTTTGAGCAGCATATAGTGTCTTGCTATTTGGAAAGGAAGGAGCATTTGTTGATTATAACAGTTTGGTTTTGACTTTAGTGGTAGTTTGAAATATCCTTTACTGAACTAAGAATTTCATAAGTAGCAGGGGGCATTTAGGAAAGTTAAAGACTTCTGGAAATCAGTGGAAGTGCAGACTTTTTTGAGAATGGAGCTTAGACATAGAAATTTGCTTGTTTGTTTATAACATACGTGCATTTTTTTTTAGGGCAAGATCACCTGTTGCCTGAAGCAGAAGAAATCACTATGATTAGTATTCAGCTTGCTGCTAGGTTCCTTTTCACCACAGGATTTCACACCAAGAAAATAGTCCGTGGCTCTGCCAGTGATTGGTATTACTTTGGGTTTTCATTCTTATTATATGTAGTTTGGTTCTTTAATATATGGCTTTATTTTTTTTTTTTCACATCACCATAGTCTTGTTTCAGATCTAGAATGAAGAATACAAAACCTCTTGATACCAGTAGTGAGAGAACTCACATTAAAATAATTACTTAAGTTAAACGTGGCCTTTTTGTTCAGAAGCTGGCTTCTCCTTATGTTCTCTTGTATCATATCTTTGACATCCCTGTACAAAAGATTACAGGATGATACTTAAAAGTCTAAGCTATTTAATCAAGAAAGTATTAGTTTTAGCTTCCCTAGATTAAATTCTGCCATAGATTAAAAACCAAAAAAATGAGTCTCCTAAATTTCAAACTGTGAAAGTATAGAGGCCATTATGATACCTCAATTTAACAATTTTCATGTGTTTATCTAGTGGTAAGATGTTATTAAGGGAAGGTTGGGGAAGGGATTGTTTTTGTCATCAAACCTAGGAATAGTTTGGTAATGAATTTGTAGTTTTCATTTCTCTGTGTTGTCACAGAGAATAGACCCAAGATGTAGTAATCCTCTGTGAGAATAGACCCAAGATGTAGTAATCCTCTGTCATTTTCATTTTCATTGGTACTGGAAGTAACCATTGCTGGTTCTCTCCTCCAGTAATAAAAGGTCTTTGATTTTTACTGGGTTCATAGAAACCCATATCTCTACTATATAAGAGACACATCACTGAATTGGTATTCATAGATTTTTGTATTTTGTCTTAGGTATGATGCATTGTGTATTCTCCTTCGTCACAGCAAGAATGTACGTTTTTGGTTTGCTCACAATGTCCTTTTTAATGTTTCAAATCGCTTCTCTGAATACCTTCTGGAGTGCCCTAGTGCAGAAGTGAGGGGTGCATTTGCAAAACTTATAGTTTTTATTGCACATTTTTCCTTGCAAGATGGGCCATGTCCTTCACCTTTTGCATCTCCTGGACCGTCTAGTCAGGTAATTGCCTAATTTTCTTTCTAATGACTAAATGCTTACAAATCTCTTTCCTGGAAGTTGAAGTCACAAGTATATGTACCTCTGTTGGATATGTTTACCTAACAAATGTATGTGCACACACACCACACCACTGATGTATAGGAGTTCTATTGAAAGTACTTCGCAGCAATGAATAGCAATTACTGACTGTTCATTCAATTACAAGCAGTGGCTTAATTATATACGTTGTTATATAGGTTACTTCTAAAATTTTTTTTAATGGTCTTCTATTTATTAAAAATTAAAACAGCATGAAGACTCTATAATGAAATCTACCTCAGATCTTCATTCTCCTTCCTAAGAAGCAACTCTTTTTAATTGTGTGATTAGGCCTTCCAGGAATTTCTGCCCGTGTTGAACTTAACGTGTAAGCGCACACATACACACATATCCCTTTTTTATGCAAGTAGAATTATATTGTACCTATATCTTGTCGCTAAAAAATAGCCAATGTTTTATTCTTTGCAGGCTTACGACAACTTAAGCCTGAGCGATCACCTACTAAGGGCAGTTCTAAATCTCTTAAGAAGGGAAGTTTCAGAGCATGGGCGTCATTTGCAGCAGTATTTCAATCTGTTTGTAATGTATGCCAATTTAGGTAAGAATTTAAGTTTTTATAATTCTGTTTTAATCTAAGTGGCAGAGTCTTTTAAGTCTAGTGATGAAACATTTTTTTTTACTGTACTTTTCACCTTTCGCTTTATGTGTATCTCTGTAATAGACACAGGTCAGGATCTGTGTCTTAGTCATATTTTTATGTCTGCATTTGAAAAAAGTTCCCAGAGGGTTGTGAATAGTCACACAGATCTGGGGAAAGGACTTAGTCTGTACGTAAGTTTTTGTTGAAGTAAACTAAAGTTAGGGATAATATAAATACTCCATTACCCTGTTATTCATATTGTTATCTCTCTTTGAGAAGAGTTTTGAAAGCAGCCTTTCTAACATCACCTGATTGGTGATCCCATATACAACTTACCTTAAAAGTATGTTATCCTGTCTTATATTCAGTCTCTGTTGTTTTTGATTGTGTTCAGATTTTAGTGTTTCTCCCCAACTTGATTGCAAAGATCACAGTTTTGCACAGTAGTGTCAGTAAATGTTTGTCAAATGAATAATGGGTATTATCAAAAATCCTTCCATTGTGATTTTGGTGTTTGTTAATTGGCTTTGTATGAGGTAAATTTCCTGTGATTGAGGTCAAAGTCCCATGCTCCTCTGACTGAGCCAGCCAGACGCCCCTAAAATTATTAAAAAAAAAAAAAAAAAATTTTGTCTTAAAAATTTTTTTTAAATGTTTACTTATTTTTGAGAGAGAGTGCAAGTAGGGGAGGGACAGAGAGAGAGAGAGACACACACACACACTCTCTCTCTCTCTCTCTCTCTCTCTCTCTCTCTCTCCTGGCTTCGGAGAGAGAGAGAGAGACACACACACACACACACACACACACACACTCACTCACTCACTCACTCACTCACTCACTCCGAAGCAGGCTCCAGGCTCTGAGCTGTCAGCAGAGAACCCAATGTGGGACTCAAACTCTCAGACCGTGAGATCATGGTCTGAGCCAAAGCCGGACGCTTAACCAACTGAGCCACCAGGTGCCCCTAAAATTATAAAAATTTCTTTACCAATCAGGTGTTAGTGCACTGATCTCAAATGATTAATTTATTGAGACATTCTGTTTAGAATCTTAGCGATGATAATATTTGGCCAGATTGGGAATGGATTAAAGACTTAGATGACTTTTTAATAACTTTGTTTTTTAAGTTGAAAAGAAGAAAATCCCTTATATCCAAAATTAAGTTATATAATCAAACATCTCTGCCATTCATGTTTTTTTGGGTGTGTGAACTTACTGATTGCCAATTGATCTATGGCCCTTTTAACATAAGCAGCATTCTACTTTTTCTCTGTAGTTGGTCTTTTCCTTTACCTCTCCATACTAGAGATGCTTGGTTATTTGCAGTTGAGACGGGAGAGAATATTACACAAACAAGCAAGTGGAATCTGTATTTCAAATTTAGGCATTCACAACAATCCCATTCTGTTCAATTCCCTTTTTAGGTATTGTCTATTCACAAAGCATACATGATGGACCCTAATGTAATCTAATTAAAGTTTCCCTGCTAAAAGCAAATACAGATCCATAAACTTGAATGTGAAATTCTTAAGACCACATATGCCTTTGGGGTACAGAATTATTTAGATTTAAGAAAGGTAAGGCAGTATATATACCACACATTATGTAACATCCCTATAGCAGTATCCAGGACAGCACCTTATAAACATACATGTTAATATTTCTACAGTAAAAGACGAGTAATCACCCTGAGAGAAGGGATAAATACTATAAATAGCCTCTTGTCACTTCAGGTCAGGTTTTCCCAGCAAACATATTTTGGCCCCCAACTTTACAAAATAATTTTGTTTATATTTATGATAAGAGCTTTTTGAATCTCAGGATTTCAGATAAGGAGTTGTGGACCTGTATTCATTGTACCTGTTAGACTGTGACAATAAAAAGGCCAATGTATTGCCTTATGGGGTATAGAAGCAAATAAAAAGATAACTGCCATAGGGGCACCTGGGTGGCTCAGTCGGTTAAGCCTCCGACTTCGGCTCAGGTCAGATCTCACATTCGTGGGTTCGAGCCCCGCATCAGGCTCTGTGCTGACAGCTAGCTCAGGGCCTGGAGCCTGCTTCAGATTCTGTGTCTCCTTCTTTCTCTGCCCCTCCCCCCCTCATGCTCTGTCTCTCTCTATCAAAAATAAATAAAACATTAAAAAAATAAATTAAAAAAAGATAACTGCTATAAAGTATGTTAATGACTATAATAAGGAAAGTATAAAGTGCTTTGGTAGTCTATCATAGGGATACCAGACCAGATTAGGCGAGTTTAGGGGACTTAATGGAGATGTTGATGTGGGAATTGGTTATTAGGTTTTCTGTACAGAGTGAACAGCAGATGCAGACACTTGGAATAAACTCTGTGGAAGAAGTGAAAGTTATTCAGTCTAGAATTGATGTGCGGTGACGATGGCAGGACAGGGGGGACAGGATTCTCTGATCAGGCTGTGGTGGCAAGCCTTCTGAGGGAGGGATTCTGGACTTATCCTAAGGGCATTGATGAGCCATGGTAAAGTTTTTAATGGACATACCTTATAGAAAGATCAGTCTGACCACAGTGTGGAATAGATTGTAGGGGAATAAGACGAGATTGTTAAAATGATCACAGAAGATCATTGTGGCGTGTGTCAGTTGACGGTGTGGGGATCCAAGTGGACAGATTCTGATGCTTTGTGAGGTCAGTAGAAATCAGCGATTGGATATTAAAGATAGGGGAACACAGAAGAGTTGTTAAGAGTGATACCCAGGATTCCAACTGAGCAGGTAGTGGTGCCATGTACCAGGGGGTGGGGGCAGCACACAGGAAGAACATGCATAAGGGAAATGAAAATTCAGTTTGGGCAAATTGAGTTTGAGCCTATTGGATACCCAAATAGTGATACTCAGTATTCAGTAGAATACTTAAGATACTTGTCTGGAAGTCTTCTGGAATCCTCTGAGTGAAAATAGCTGGAACATGAAGCCATTAGTGTGAATTTGATCATCCAGGAAAAGCATACAGAGTGAGAGGATAGCCTGGTGTGGTAACTTTGAGGAGCATCAGTTTTTCAGAGATAGAGGAAGGAGGACTTAAATAAGACCAAGGAGTGGTATATATTCACGATGGAGTACTACATGGCAATGAGAGGGAATGACATATGGCCCTTTGTAGGAAAGTGGATGGACCTTGAGGGTGTCATGCTGAGCGAAGTAAGCCAGGCAGAGAAGGACAGAAACCATATGTTTGCACTCAGGTCTAGCAGGAAAACAAGAGAGACCTAATGGAGAACCAGGGGGAACGGAGGAGGGAGAGAGAGTTGGGGAGAGAGAGGGATGCAAAACTTGAGAGACTATTGAATGCTGAAAATGAACTGAGAGTTGAAGGGGAAGGGGGAGGGGGGAAAAGAGGTGGTGGTGAGGGTGGAGGGCACTTAAGGGGAAGAGCACTGGGTGTTGTATGGAAAACAATTTGACAATAAAATATTATGGAAAAAAAAAAGACCAAGGAGAGGTAGTTGAAAGATAATAAGAGGAATGCAAGTAGGAGAGGAAGTAGTTATAGTTTAGAACTGTCCCTTAGCTTTGCTCCAGGAAAGGGGGCAGAAACCAAATTGGCATGGGTCAAAGAGGGGGAAAAATAAGAAAATAGAGATGCCACCAAATTTGGGCATAGTTTTCAAGTACCTTAGCTATGGAAGAAATTGAAGAGGAAGTTTACATAAGAATTCTTATTTCTCGCTAGTTTTCATCATCCTCCCTAACCATGAGGATGGCACTGTAGGTTTGTCCCCCAGACGCTGGGACCATAGAAGGTGTTTGTTTTCTTCATGCCTGGTTTGACTGGAATGTCATGGTCAATGTTTCACCATTTTAAAACTTAAATCCAATTATGTGATGTAGATTTGCTGTTCTGGTTAAATAATTCTGAGTGCTAATTAACCATGGTCTTCTGATAATAAAAATTACAGAAAAATATTTAGATAACTACTGCATGATGAAGCCCTTACCATCTGAATTCTTTTCTCCTTTGTAATTAATTCTTCCCACTTCTTCCTTCTTCTTTTGTTAGGTGTTGCAGAGAAGACACAGCTTCTGAAATTGAATGTGCCTGCTACCTTTATGCTCGTGTCTTTAGATGAAGGTCCAGGCCCTCCAATCAAGTATCAGTATGCTGAATTAGGCAAACTGTACTCAGTAGTGTCACAGCTGATCCGCTGTTGCAACGTCTCTTCAAGAATGCAGTCTTCAATCAATGGTAAAATCAAATGCCCCTTTCTTAACATTGGCTTTAAAATACCTCTGGCCATATGTGGTGCCCAGTTAAAAGTAATTCTGAAGATGTTCAAAGATAAGAACAAGAGCCTGACAATCTGTGCCTTGGAATGTTTTATAATATTTTGGGTTCTACACCTTTTTCACATGTTAAAGGGGGTCTTTTCCTGTCTACTTGCTACTGAGGTTGATACTTTGTTTATGAAGTAGTTTACAAATTAACTTTTTATATAGGAAAATAGCAGTGTTGGCATTTAAAGTTTATGTTTTGTCATCCTGGTCTGTCTGATCATTATAATGCCTAGTACTACTTTCTTCATTGTACTTAGAAATATTGATGTAAAATGTTACCTTTTTAAAATACAAAATTCATAAGCTGTTTTCTGTAGTGAAAGCTGTAGATTATTGTGAAGAAGCCTATTGGTTTTTCACTGATGACAAATCTGTATTCTAGGTAATCCTCCTCTTCCCAATCCTTTTGGTGATCCTAATTTATCACAACCCATAATGCCAATTCAGCAGAATGTGGCAGACATTTTATTTGTAAGAACAAGTTATGTGAAGAAAATCATCGAGGACTGCAGTAACTCAGAGGAAACTGTCAAACTGCTTCGTTTTTGCTGCTGGGAGAATCCTCAGTTCTCCTCTACCGTCCTCAGTGAACTTCTCTGGCAGGTTAAAAGAAAACAAACATTCATATGTGTCTATAATTTGATTTGTCATTTGTCATTCCTTTAAACAAGTTATTCACCATGTCTTTCCTAATTTTAGGTTGCATATTCCTATACTTACGAACTCCGGCCCTATTTGGATCTGCTTTTGCAAATCTTACTGATTGAGGACTCCTGGCAGACTCACAGGTAGATCCTCTTTTTTTCTTTTTCTTTTTTTTTTTTTTTTTTTACTTGCCTAACTTTTAGTCTAACTGAAATTGCCAATCAGCACTTTTTTTTTTAATGCCCTCTCGAGATCTAATGTTCCATCCTAAAAGCTTAAGAGTGAATAAAAAGCTCCCCCTTCCCTCACTTGATTTCACTTTCTATTCTTTCAGTTGCCCATGTTGCATAGTTACACTAGCTTTCAGGGGTTTTTTTAATTAAGGAAAACTAGCATAGGCTTTTGATAAATATCTTAATGTCATTAATGACATGCTAGGGTTTTTTTAGAATTAGTCACATGAGGTAACATTTGGTTATCTAAAAATAGTCCTTAGGTAAGTAAGGACAGTCATTTCTCATTATTCATGGTAGTTATATTTTCTGAAGTTACTGTGAACACTGAATAAGGGAACACGGAACCAGTGCTCTTTGAGGAAATACCTCTGGTTACGTTTGTGTCCACCAACCTATATATTTTTAAAGTGTGCTTTTTTTTTTTAAGTTTATTTCTTTATTTTGAGAAAGAGGGTAAGGGAGGGGCAGAGAGAGGAGGAGAGAGAGAAAGAAAGCCAGGCAGGCTCCACACTGCCAGTGCAGAGCCTGACGTGGGGCTCAAGCCCACAAAACTGTGAAATCATGACCTGATCCGAAACCAAGAGGTGTGCCCCTCCCCCTTTTTTTCCCATTAGCTGAGGTTATCCACCATAACTGTCCCATCAAGCTTTCTCTGGAATTCCTTTTTTTGGGGGGGGTCATTAAGTTTAATGTATTATCTTTAATCCCAAGAATTATATAGATGATGGTGAAGTATAGAATTAGTTGACAACTCTGCCAGATTTCATAACATCTTTCCCCACGTTGATGATAGTATATAATACTTTATCTTCAGAAACCATTCAAAATCTATATAATGGACTGCCTCCCATCTGTCAATATAATTAAAACATCAAATGGCAACTTGAAAACAAGTTCTGTAACAAAACACTTAAAGAGAACTTATAATTTTGAGTCTTTGTGTGGGGATTGCAAATGCCAGAATTCATGGATCCATATTTCCAAATTATCTCCAAAATTACTACCATAGATTCAAGTCATATTACTGTTTGTAAAAATAGCATTAAACCAGAAATAAGTTTTCATGAGACAAAAAAAATTGAGTAGTCCCAAAACTAAAACCATGTATTTTGAGCACTATCCAATACCTTTCTCTTAACAATTATTTTTAGCAGGGTGGCACTCGGGTGGCATAGTTGGTTAGGCATCAGACTCCATTTCGGCTCAGGTCATGATCTCACGGTTCCTTAGAGTCCCACATTGGGCTCTGCACCTACAGCATGGAGCCTGCTTGGGATTGTCCCTCCTCCTCTCTGCCCCTACCCCACATGTGCTATTTCTCTCAAAATAGATAAACCTTAAAAAAAAAAAAAAAAAAAAACTAAACTGTTTTTAATGGAATCTTTTAAACCAGTTGGTTACATCTTAGCTCTCTTGAGTCATTAAAGCAGGCAGGAATGAGAAAGGCACATGTGCTGTATTAAATATGGACAGTTGACTTTTGTGTAATGGGATTAGTAAGGTATTGTTACTATGAATCACTGGCCCAAGCTTGAAAATAATTTTCTCATAGTGAGCTTTGAGTTCATTCGGTAAGCAGCGTGTGAATATTTATGGAGTATCTACATGTGTCTGGCACTGCCAGGCATTGGTGAACAAGGCAGGCAAAGATAATATTGATAAAAACAGCATTTGAAAGTAGTTAATACTAACGGGAAGAAGATATGTGACAGAAGTAATGGCTTAACACTTCATTATCGCTTGAAAAAACTGAAGGCAAAAACAGTATACACTGAAGTGTTTCAGATTAAACAGCAAGAAGTCTGTAAATGAATGATTGGTTTGAAATTATTAAACCTTGCAAAATTGCTGAAGTCATGATTTCCAAACAAAAGATTTCAGGAATACATGTAATGCAAAACAAAAAAACTTTGCATTGTGATTTGGAAACACTCTCTATTAAGTAAAATTTATGGTTTATATAAGGTTTTTTGTTTTTAGTTTTTTAAATTCCTGACTATACAGATAGTGTTTCTTTATGGAGGTGTAAAATTCACCATTTTAACCGATATAAAGTATACAATTCAGTAGCTTTTAGTAATATTCACAGTGTTAAACAATCATTACCACTATCAATTTCCAGAACATTTTTATCACTCCAAAAGGAAGCAGTCACTCCCTATTACTCCCCATCCCTCCAGCAACCACTAATCTGCCTTCTGTCTTTACGGATTTGCCTGCGCACTTTGTATAAATGGAATCGTACAAAATGTCCTTTCGTGTGTGGCTTCTTCCACTTGGCATAATGTTTTCAAAGTCTTCTGTGTTAGTATATATCAGTACTTCGTTCCTTTTTATGGCTGAATAACATTCCATTGTACGGATATAGCACATTCTGTTTATCCATTCATCCGTTGTTAGATTTTGGGGTTGTTTCTACCTTTTGGCTATTGTGAATACTGCAGTGAACGTTTATGTGCATGTTTTTAAGTTACAAATCGGTGGCATTCAGTATATTCATAATGCTGTGTTACCATCACCACTGTCCATCTCTAGAACCTTTTCATCATCCCAAACTGAAACTCTGTACCCCTTAAACCATAACTCCCCATTATTTCATGTCTTCAGGACTCATACATGCTGTAGCTTGTGTCTTAATTTTATTCCTTTTTAAGACTGAGTAATATTCCACTGTGTATATGCACCACATTTTGTTTACTGGTGGGTGAGGTTTTTAACACAAAAGAAGGCTCTTTTTTGCCCCTCCAATTTTTTCAATTGCTTATTGGGGTAAGGGAGGAGAACAAATCACTGTATATTGTTCTTTTGTGACTTGGTAAAAACTGAGATGAAATCATCCACCTTTGGCAAATCAGCTAAATTATTAGTACTGTTGGTGAAAACTGCTTTGTTATATAGCAGCTCATTATTAGAATTCAAGTTCATTTTGTACTTCAAATTATATCACTGTTTAACAGTCACTGATTTCTAACTTCCCTTCAGAAATGCAGTTTTATAAAAGGGACTGATCTGAAGCAGACTCTTAGGTACAGCAGCTATAAACTTAGTTGTTAACTGTCTAGCATTAGATGGTATGACTGCATGAGAGATCTTTAATGAGTGGCACATAGTACCCCACTCAAGGAATGTTAGCCACTGTTTGATTTTTCAGGTTTTTATTTTATATTTGGTTCTTTTTCAGAATTCATAATGCACTTAAAGGAATCCCAGATGACCGAGATGGGCTGTTTGACACAATCCAGCGCTCTAAGAATCACTATCAAAAAAGAGCATACCAGTGTATTAAATGTATGGTAGCTCTTTTTAGCAATTGCCCTGTTGCTTACCAGATTCTGCAGGTGAGGGTTTTTTCTTAAAGTTTTGTAGAAATCTGAATCTGAATTAGGGATTCCATTTTAAAGAAAGGAATAGTGGGAATTTGGAGTTCTTATTTTAACTTTGAGAAATATTCCAGAGCCTTTTACTTATTACATGGTTTTATTTTCTTTTAAAGGGCAACGGAGATCTTAAAAGAAAGTGGACCTGGGCAGTGGAATGGCTTGGGGATGAACTTGAAAGACGACCATACACTGGCAATCCTCAGTACACTTACAACAACTGGTCTCCTCCAGTACAAAGCAATGAAACATCAAATGGTTATTTCTTGGAGAGATCACATAGTGCTAGGATGACACTTGCAAAAGCTTGTGAACTCTGTCCAGAGGAGGTAAAAAATGAAAAAAAGAAACGCCACACGTTTCATTTCTTCTATAGAAATGAAAGAAAGCAATTTGTTCCTTTATAGACCAGTGTTTATGTATTAGTGATAATGTAAAAAACATCCTGTTGAGATTTTGTTTGCTTTACTGTTTATGTAGTCTTCAGTTAATAAGGGAGCCTTCTTTCAGAGAAATTTCTGAAATTGTCTGAAATGTAGTCTGAGAGAATCCAAATCAGATTTTTTCATCTGCTTTACATTGGTTGATCTTCAGTAAAAGGAACATTGTGAGCCAGTTTTGTAGGTTTTTTAAGTTATTTCAAATAGGAAAAACTTAAGAAACTTGAATTTGTCTACATAATTGTTTATCTTTAAATATTTAAAATTAGGAGCCAGATGACCAAGATGCCCCCGATGAGCATGAGTCACCCCCACCTGAGGATGCCCCGTTGTACCCCCACTCACCTGGATCTCAGTATCAACAGGTAAATGGGGGCTGCTTTGTGTTTTAGCCCTAGAACCAACTTGTATGCTTTAAAGGATGGCTAATGTTTTTGTTGTGACTGCAAAGTAGTAAAGACTGCCTTTAGGGCATGATCAGAAGAGGAATCGTTGGGACAAGATCATGATATGATGTGTTTCCACTCCCCCCGTAGTGTTTTCCTGGTCAAATAGGTGGCCCTCTTTGTACTCCTAAGGTACTGAAACTGTGTGGCAATTGATGTCAACATAAAATGATGATGTTTCGTACAAAGGATTATGACATTTCCTGTTAGGTGGAATCTACAAATGGATTCCAAAGACCTTTAAGATGTGGCAATGAAGGAAATTGTTCTTGGTTACTTAGCCTAACCAAGACTTCATTGACAGTAAAGACAGACTTGAAAAATATCAAGGATTTGACAGATTTCCTTAAAATTTCCTCTAAGATCAATAACTAAATAAAATTTAAATGAAATTTTCTAAATAAGAACTTTTCTTTCTAAAACCCAGATATGACTAATTCAGATCTTTTGAGGCAGTGATACTTAAACTTGAACAGACATCAAAAATTTTTCCCCTGGGGGCACCTGGGTTGCTCCGTTAAGTGTTAGACTTCAGCTCCAGTCATGATATCGCGGTTCATGGGTTCAAGACCCACATCAGGCTTTCTTCTGCCTCTGCTGTCAGCACAGAGCCCACTTCAGATCCTCTGTCCCCAGCTGTCTCTGTTTCTCCCCCACTTGCACTCTCCCTCTCTCTCTCCAAATAAATACACTTGAAAAGAAACTTTGCCCGCCTTGGTCAGAGGTGGGGCGCCTGGGTGGCTCAGTCGGTTGAGCATCTGACTCGATTTAGGCTCAAGTCATGATCTCAAGGTTGGGGAGATTGAACCCTGCGAGGGGCCTGTGGTGTGGAGTTCTGTGCTAGCAGCAGGGAGCCTACTTGGGATTCTCTCTTCCTCTCTTTCTGCTCTTCTCCTACTCACTCTGCTCTCTCTCAAAGTAAATAAACTTTTAAAATATAAAATCTTAAAAAAAAAAAAAAATTCCATGGTGGGCTTGTTACAACACAGATTGCTGGGCCTCACCCCAAGCTTTGATTCTTTTAGGTCTGGGGTGGATCCAGAAAATTTACATTTCCAACATGTCCCCAGGTGGTTGATGCTGATGCTAATCTAGAAACCTTACTTTCAGAACCATTGTTTTAAGACATTCTTAGATTTCAGGCTGGAATCAGAAGCATGCTGAATAATTAGAACATGCATATTCATCATTTATTTTTGTAATTCAAATTCTAGAAAGGCTTAAATCTTTTTGGATGGTGAGAATATACAGCAAAGTGAGGGTTCACAGGTTTTAAACGTTAAGAAACCAAATTCACAAGGAAGAAAGTTAACTTTCCTCGGCCCTGAGAAAGCTCCTGTATTACTCTATGCGTGGTTAAGTCCAGATCTTTAGCATTGTTTTGTTTTCAGTAACCCCATTCAGTGTTCAAGGTTGTTGCTAATACAGATGTCCTATGACCAGTCAGATTCATCATTATCCTATAGAAGCTTAAAGGTACTTGGAAGAGTCAGAATAGATGTGTTCTGGCCCACAAATCATTTTTTGTGAATGTTTTTTGACAATATACAGTAACAGGCTGTAATCTCCTATTTGTCAGACTTCAGTCTAAATAATTAGGGCAATAAAAATCACTTCGGCTAAAACTTTATACAGAGCTACCCAGCTTTTATTTGGGTTTGGGGGTTTTTGATTTCGGTAGGCTTTTTTTAAGTTTATTCAGTTTTGAGAGCGAGCAAGTGAGCACAGCCAAGGGAGACACAAAATAAGAAGCAGGCTCTGAGCTGTCAGCACAGAGCCCGACACAGGGCTCGAACCAACAAACCGTGAGATCATGACCTGAGCCAAAATTGGACGCTTAACCCACTGAGCCCCCCCCCCCCCCCCCCCAAAAAGACCCTGGGCTTTTCTCTTCCAAACCACTTTTTTTCGGCTCACCCTTAGCTGGAACATATTTACTCTTTGTAAGTCCCAGGAATAAAAGAAGTGTTTACATGTCCACAAATTTCAGCCCGTGATTTTAAAGTTAATGTGTGAAACGTCTTAACGTCAATCTCTTCTCCCCTCCCAGAATAACCATGTGCATGGACAGCCATATACAGGCCCAGCCGCACATCACATGAACAACCCTCAGAGAACTGGCCAGCGAGCACAAGAAAATTACGAAGGCAGTGAAGAAGTGTCTCCACCTCAGACGAAGGATCAGTGAAATGCACATGATTAACTGGTTCCATCAAGACTGTGCACCCAGGCCTTACAGTCCAACCTTTTTCTGTGTCTGGCTAATATTTAAAACTAGAAAAACTATTCCTAAGCAACATGGAGTGGAGAGTTTATTCACTGTCTTATCTGCAGAAATTTGCTGTCAATATATAACCCGCCTGCAGTGGAAAGTGTATAGTGTTTTGTAATAAACGGCCTGATGCTAATGTGTAAATGGCAAAGGTGTATATAGTATATTAATGTTTGACTGTTAATTCTTAAGCAAGAAACTTTTTTCTTGAGGAGACTCACAGATCTACAAAAACTATAAAAGTTACTTTTCTTGTTCTACCCATTGCACTCTGCAACCAGTGTTGCCTGCCTCATGGCAGTTGGAGCTACTCCTTTACAAAAAAACAAACCAACCAACCGCAACAAACCAGAGCCCGTCCATGTCAGCCACACCAATAGTTTCATGTTAATTCTTTGCCACTGGAGGCAGTTTTACTATGAGCACTGTAAGGCTGGTAACCTTTCAGTTATTTGGTTGATGTGGAAAATTGGTGATGTAACATTGTTTCTAGATCTTTTTCATTGCCTTTTATTCTGACATTAGGTTAATCACTTTGAAGCTATAGTTAAGCTGTAACATTTAGCATGGCTTCACACCAGGTTAGTGTAGCCAGTGAGGAAAAAATTACCATAATGACAGCGGTTGTCCCATCATGACAGCTGTATCGCTCAGAGCTTTTCCTTCTCACACCTAGACTATAAATAGAAAACAAGGGGAGACGTGATAAACAGGCGATTTTCAGTTACACATAGGTTGCTTATGTCTAATGTTTGACAGTTCAATCTCTGGGTGGGATAAAGAAATCTAAGTATGAGTTATGGGAATTTTTAAAGATTTAAAACAAATATGCAAAAATTTGCTATGCCAGGATGCTTGGAGCATAATAGAAGACTGTATTTGGTGTGCTTGTTTCGTTTCTTTGGTAGAGCTTATTAGGTGAATCTTCTAAAACTTTCCTTCTGCTGGACCCCAGTGAAGTGGAAGTCACCAGAATCCCACAGTACTTGGAGCCAAGCCACTTGCCCCAAGACATCTGGCTGAGTTTTCTGCTCAGTCACAGTTTTACTTGAAAGCAAGACTTGTCCTAGCTCCTTGTCCATGATTCCAAAACTTTCCATGTTCGAAGCAGGGTCTAATTAAAAAGGAAACTACTGGTTAGTTAATATAATTGAGGTATCGTAATTTCAGCATAAACATTTAATTAAAGATAAGGAACTCATCAGTCAATACTGTATTTAAAAGCGAATTGGTAACTTGAATGTGTGTACTTTTTGGAACCTGTCTAAAAACCAAATACCCCTTCAAACAGATACAGTCCACCCTCTTCTATTTAAATATTTTGCTGTTTTATTTTATAGAAATTATTTTGCTGAATTCACAAATAGAATTTGATTTACGAAGAACTTTTTGTCCTGTGGTGTGTTTTTGTTTTTGGGTTTTGTTTTTTTGTTTTTAATCTTTTTTTTTTTTTTTGCCTGCTTTTGTTTGTTTTGTTTTTTGAAGGACTGAATATTAAAATTCTGTGCATAGCATGCTCAGGCATGACACTGAATCCAGGAGTTCAGTCACGTTAAGTTTTTATGCACAGAAAGATTCGACCTTTGGCCCTTTACTAAAGATTTAGAGAAAACAGGATGTTGATGCTGTAAAAGTTTCCTAACATAATCAATCTTGTACTTTTTGTATGTTTTTTATATACATGTATATTTAATGAGCACAAGCTTGGTTGTATTTTTTACAATTCAGTTAATAGGAAAATGTTTTGTCAAAAAGGCTATAGTTGGAACTGAACAAAGCAGAAACAAAAATGAGAATTGCTTTATTTTGTGATTAAAAGGGGCAGGTATTTAAGATAAAGCTTTGGGTATCTTATTTGCAGCACTCTATAGTCCCATCGATGCCTCTAGGTTTTCTGTAATAGGAAATTTTAACACCAGATAGATCCTGTTTTTTTACCTTAAGTATATTACATCTGAATTTGTTATTAAGTTTGAGCAAAAGTCCTACACATTGTTTGCAATTTCCAAGTGGTAGCTTTAATTTAAAAGTTCGATTCCAAACTTAACGGTGAGCGAGCAAAATAGGTTAACTTTATTGGGACAAGTTGCTATCGTTAAATACACCCATCTCACCTATGGAGAGGTGGGTTTTGTTAATTTCCCACTCCTTAACAAAGTATGTGATTAATTTAAAAACTTTACTGACTTCCTAGACACGAAAAACTTGACATTTGAAAAGGCTGTGAATTTTTCTCCTTGGAGGGAGAATCCCACCTTGGTTGCTTTGAATCCACAATCCCCCTCCTTGTGCCAGGCGAGGGCTTGTGAATCCCTTTTCCCCTCCATTCGAGGAAGAGCTGTCCCTGTTGTGACCAAGATCCAGGGAAAGTGAACAGGGAGATTTCTTTTTGTTTGTGCGAATTATTTTCTCTATTAAACTTCTTAAGCATTAACATAAGGGGAAATTTTAAGACGCATGTTATTGTAAGAGCAACATATTGGTGACGTTGAGGTCTTTTTCTGAACATATGGCACATTTTAAACTTCAAGTCTTCAAAGTGCCTAAAGATTATTTACTTCTCCCTCAACTGATTTCTTGAGCCATATATATAATTCCTACTTTAAATGTTTGTTTCAGAATCACTAGTCTTCCTTTCCAAGTACCCCCAGGATTCTAAATGGCATGATTACTTCATAGAAGATAGTCGAATCTGTTAACATAAAGACTGAAGATATTTTTGTTCATCTGTGAATGAGGGCGTTGCTCTGTTGGATCTAAGTATTTCCGTGCACAACTTGGTAAAAACCATATTGCTGCTGTTTCCAAGCCCTCCACCAACTAAAGTTTCATGCTCAGCATTGTAGAGGCAGAAATAACAATAATCATATTTGAGGTTTTTGTCTTTCCTTGATTTTTCTGATAATTTACCAACCTTGTGTCTTTTAGCTGTTATATATACAAATTTAGAATTATTAAAATGTTTTATATTTTTTTCATGATTAACTTTTATTAGTAAATGATAAGTATTTAATCCTAGTAGTCGTTAAAAAGTTCAGGAGCCTTTTTTATTGAAATTTTCATTTGTAAATGAAAGCAACAGTCTGTGAATACTCAGATGACTACTCCAACAAAATCGTTCTTGCACTTTTTTTCTTAGTATTTCTCCAGCTTCTGTTCCCCCACGGACTCTTATTTTGCTGAATTTTGTGGTTAATTTGCTGGATATAGCCTGCCTTATTTAGAATTCTAACTGGGTAAGAAAATTGCCTTTTCATTACAAGTGCCCAATTTTGGTCTCTAGTTGGAAGGTACTACATTCTGCAGAGAAAGGAAAACAACATCCTTCCCTCCCCACCCCATTTTTGTGTTCCTGGGAAAATAACCCATTCAATACTGGTTTCATAGTAGTGCTCGACCTAAATTGGTTCTGATCCTACATGAGTGTTTAGTGTTTAAATTAAGGTTTTGGGTGTGATACATCACTACAAAAAGTGCTAAATGTATTAAGAACTTGCTGCCGACTGTATTTCTAACAATTACTTTACATTTGCAGAAATGTAGCACTTTTCCTCCAAATACGTAGGTGTAAGAAAAAAGGGGGGAAAGGTGCACCATGTTTTAAACTTGCAAATGAGTGGTTTTTTTTTTGAAATCCAGATTCCCCAAAGGAAATTCACACACTTTTCAGCCTTTTACAAGCCAACACACTGACTGAAGATTGTCCACAGTTCCTAAGATTTAGCACATATACAAAAATAAAACTTTATAAATTAAATTTTGGTTTTTCCTTTTATTTATTAAAATAAGATCTCTAAATGGAGGTAAATTAGAGGTGTGATAGATTTAAAGGAAATGTTTATAAATAGAGGAATTTGGGCCTTGTCTTCTGGGTTTTGTTTTGGCCCTCATTTTGTATATCTGCAGTATATTCACATCTGAGTTCAAAAATTGAGTTGTGATCTGATTGCAGGCCTAACAGTGCAGTTTAAAAATCGAGACTTGACAAAAACCCTCTGGCGTTTCAAAGTTCATTTAAGTATCAGAAGTGCAGCAGGTCACATGTTTACAGAGGGGTTCTAGACGTGAAAACTAAGTTCTCCAGCAAATTTTATCTACTCTGGTTTTTGGTATCTGAAAAGTAATTCTTTACTGCAATGTTCCAGAGAAATCGGGCTTCCATAGCCTGTGGTGTGTCCTCCAAGTTGGGGTTCTGAGAAGACTCGTGCCAGGGACCTAGCCCAGATTTGTATATATTTCTGAAAAATAGAATCAGAAGACTACTGTTGTGCAATTGGAACACTCCTTGGATTAATCCATTTGCATTTTAAGTATTTTGAGCTACACAGAATACACCTAATTGAGTGAAAATGTACACAGCCACCGATACTGTGATCTGCACTGTAGCCTGACCATTTACAGGTAGGTAAATCGGCAATTCAGTTTATGATCTCTATACCTCAAAGGCTTAAACTTGGGGATTACAAAAACAGTTTTAATAACTCCTTTTCTTTAGGGATACAAAGTCTCAGGAAATTTCTCCTTCAACCACACTTAAACTTTTGTCTGTAGAACAAATTCCAGGCCCATGTCAAAATCACTTGATGATTTTAAGGGCATTTCATTTAAATGTACAAGACTCCACAGAGAATAGTGGGAGTACTTTTTAACTGTCCTCTGGTGCTCCATCAACAAAAGTGAGAAGGTACCACACTTAGCCAAACATGCCATCTTTTGAGGTGCACCAGTAAGCAAATAAGTTGTTCATTGTGTTGAAGCTTTTCTCATGTAGCTTATATTTTCCATTAACCTGGCAGAGCACAGAATCCCCATTTTTATGTGTTCTGAGTAGCGAAGCTGGCCGGTTGTCAAGTTCATGAAGAAAAAAAATTCTGACCTAATTGAACTTTTTGAGGAGTCCTCAAACTATTAGTGGAGTGCCCTACCTAATAAGCAGTTCCCTGGAGGTCGCGTGTCCTGGCCACCAGGTTTCTTGTCAGGCGCCCTAGAGTTTAGGCACCAAGTGGCCTTCCGGGCTCCGCCGGTGGGCCCCAGCTGCCCCGGCCTCCTCTCACAGAACCGGCGGGGCAGCCCGTCTCCCTGCCCTCCTCACAACTCTTCCTCCCCAAAGGGGAGACTAAGCAAGAGACAATCCTATTCGTTTTCGACTTCCTTTCAATCATACCAATGTTAAAATAACTCAAAATGGATGCTCTGGATGCTGAAAAAGTTTCCAGGGGTCCTTTGGAGGGATTCGCTTGCATGAGGATTTAGAAATGTGTTCAAGGTCTCTTGTAGTTCCCTACGGGTTAAGACAACTGGGTACACCCTTCAAATTCAGAAGTAAAGGTAATTCGGGGTCTTCACTCTGGTGTCTTAGAAGTGTTGTATCAAGAATCCCCTTGCCTTCAGCCCTAACTACTGCCTGCACCTCCACCCTTAGCACAAGGAAGCGTCGATTCGCAGGGTGGCAAGGGTGCCAAGAAAACAGGTCGACACTTAGGGCTCAGCGTGCTGAGGAAAAGCCCTTCATAATCCATTTTCCTAAGGTCTCCATATGTTCAGGATGCGTCCCTGACCTCGGGTTGTATTTAAGTTTATTTAGAGAGCAAGAGCACAGAAGCAGGAAAGGGGCAGACAGAAGCAGAGAATGCCAAGCAGGCTCTGCACCATCAGTGCAGAGCCAATGTGAGACTTGAGCTCACGAACTGTGAGGTCATGACCTGAGCCGAGATCAGGTCACTCAGCCAACTTCACCATCCAGGTGCCCCACAGTTCTTGATGTTAAATTCGTGTGTTCTGTTGTGTGAATAGGGAAACAGCTTTTTTCAACCTGTGTGTTTGACAACAAAGCCAGGGGGCGCCTGGGTGGCTCAGTCGGTTAAGCATCCAACTCTCGATTTTGGCTCCGGTCATGATCTCATGGTTTGTGAGTTCATTGGCTTGGGATTGTCCTCTCTCTCTCTCTCAAAATAAATAAGCTTTAATAAATAAATAGGGCTGCCTGAGCAGCTCAGTCATTTGAGCATCCAGCTCTTGATTTCAGTTCACGTCATGATCTCACAGTTAATGTGATCAAGCCACAGCCTGCTTGGGATTCTCTCTACCCCTTCCCCATGTTCTCTCTCAAAAACTAAACATGAAAAAAAATTTTTTTAAATGTTTTAATAATTAAAATCAGAAACCTAGATGATGACTGCTTAAATTTGGTGAGTACCTTCCCTTATTGAAAATATTAATTGGTAGTACCAATAATTCGTTCTTTCAGCAATCTACTTTCAGAGTGTCTCCTTAAGTACTTAGTATAAATCATTTCTCAGCAAAACAGGCCTTACACATCCTCCCAAAAGGCTGTTCTAACATAACAAGGCTGACTTAGTCAAAGACTAAAACCATGAATGTGCTACAGATTTACAAGCTAAAGTTACCGAGTCAGTTTTAAATACCAAGCTCTTAGGGTGTAGTTAGCTTTCTCTTTTGCCCCAAGGTTGGGCATTCTAATTGAAAAGCAAAATCTAAAAATTCAGATTTTCAATAAAATATGAACAGACTTGCCTTTCTAACATAGCCACCAAAGTGGGGTTTAGCAATTGTCACCAATAACATAAGTGCTAAATTGGATTTTGAGTTTGTTTAGCACATATTGATACAGCATTAGACAGTTAAAATAGGCTTCTTGGGGCACCTGGGAGGCTCAGTCAGTTCACTGTCCGACTTCGGCTCAGGTCATGATCTCGCAGCTCGTGAGTTCGAGCCCCACGTCCAGCTCTGTGCTAACTGCTCAGGGCCTGGAGCCTGCTTCGGAATTTGTGTCTCCCTTTCTGCCTCTGCCTCTGCCCCTCCCTCCCTCCCTCTCTCTCTCTCTCTCTCTCTCTCTCCCCCCACCCCCCACTCAAGCATTTTTAAAAAATATTTTAATTAAAAAAAAAAAGAAATAGGCTTCTCACACTGAGGTTAGCAGATACTGCATTTGTGTAGGGAAAAGAATCTAACATACAGTTTCAGAAGGAGTGCAGGCTGGAGAAGAATGTAGTGTTAAAAACATCTTTCGTCCCGTGATAAAACAGAAATGACTATAGTGTGTCCTTCCTTCCTTCCTTTTTTTTTTTCCCCCCTCTCTAGAAAAGCACAGTGCTGAGGGACAGACAGTAACACATTTCCCGGTGCTTTTGAGCAGTAATAATTTATCAATATTCGATTCACATTTAAGCTTTTAATTGCTGTTCCACTATGAAGTATGATGGGCAACAGTCATTACAAAATCAACTTGAGGCTGAGTAATAATTTATATCATAGGGAAGCTGGTTAAACTCTAGAATGTTTATATTGTACTGCCTTTTTTTTTTTTTTTCCAAGTAAAGAATGAACTGAAAATTCAAGGCTAGGACAGAAATGATGCCATACCTGAATCTCTGGCTGAATACAGAAGTACGGTGTTAGGTTGGTTTAAAAGCAATTGGTAAACCTCGGCCTTCTAAATTTGACTAGTGAGTCTGGAAAGAAAAAGTCAAGTAAGGTTGGGTTTTGTGGTCTGAATTTGTTCGCAGGTGTATATATTAAATCTGAAATGTGGTGCAGCATTTTGTGTCTAGATTAAAAGAAATACAGCTAAGATACTATATTGTCCCAAAATGTGGGGCACCCGGGTGGCTCAGTCGGTTAAGTGTCCCACTTTGGCTCAGGTCATGGTCATGATCTCATGTTCAGGGGTTTGAGCCCCACGTCAGGCTCTATGCTGACAGCTCAGAGCCAGGAGCCTGCTTCAGATTCTGTGTCTCCTTCTCTCTCTCTGCCCCTCCCCCACTCACACTGTCTCTGACTCAAAAATAAACATTAAAAAATTTTTAATAATAAAAAGCTTATTTATTCATATGAAACCCCACCACAGTAATTCTGATTAAAGACACACCTCCTTAATAAAGCTTTCTGAAATGGTCTGAATTTAAACTGCACACTGGTAGCCTCAGGGCAGAAATTATTCTCATTTACATTTCGCTCTGGTCTTTGTTAAAATGAGTTTTCATGAGACGTTAATTTTGCTGTAGCAATCACTCAGGAATAACGCTTACTGGTGAAAACATGTCACGGGGTGCTGAAGAAGATGACCATAAAGAAGGGGGGGACCTGAGCCAAAGTTGGATGCTTAACTGAGCCACCCAAGTTCTTCGTGGGAAGTGCACTCAAAAACACATTTTTTTTAATGTTTTTATTTATTTTTCAGAGAAAGAGAGTGCACACGCATTGGGAAGGAACAGAGAGAGAAGGGGACAGAGGATCCGAGACAGGCTCCGGGCTCTGTGTTGACAGCACACAGCCTGACATGGGGCTTGAACTCACGAACTGCCAGATCATGACCCGAGCTGAAGTCAGATGCTTTAGTGACTGAGCCACCCAGGTGCCCATTTGAAGATACATTCTCTTTTTGATAATGCCTTAGTCTGCACTCTGTTCCAGTTGCTCTTGAGTATGGGGATTGGGTCCCAACTTGGTCTCTGGAAAGCTCTGGCCTCTGGTTGCCGAGTGCCCGGGTATGCATCATGTGTAAAGTCACGTGTGTTCAGTCCGGAGAAATGCTATTATCAGGCACACCCTTGATGGGTTTTGCAGATGCACTCGTGTCTTTTTTTTTTTAAATTTTTAAAAAACTTTTTATTTAATATTGAGACAGAGACAGAACATGATCATGAGAGGGGCAGACACAGAATCTGAAGGAGGTTCCAGGCTCTGAGCTGTCAGTACAGGGCCCGATGCAAGGCTCGAACTCACAAACCGTGAGATCATGACCTGAGCCAAAGTTGGATGCTTAACTGAGCCACCCAGGCGCCCCTACTCATGTCTTTTCTTTAAAACAAAAAACAAAAAAAAAGCAAGCTTCCTTTGTAGACAGTCAGTGCAGATTTCATATTTAAAGAATGGCAACCAAGAAAAACTCTCAGCTTAGAATTAAAATCGAACACTTGATAAGTGTAGGATTGCCTATATATAAACTCACACGTGGAGCCTGGTTAGCTGGATAGGCTGATCCAACCCCAAGAGTAGTTTGTATTGTCAGCTTTCTCGTTGTTTCCTTTCATATCTTATTCAGAATTTGAACATATATGCATTTAAGGAATATAATTTTGTCCAACTCTGGCCACTTTGTATTTGGTACGATGAATTTTCACTGAAAATGACTGAGTGTTTGTTTATTATGACAGGGAGAGAGAGAGAGAGCGCATGAGCGGAGGAGGTATAGAGGGAGAGAGAATCCCAAGCAAGCTCTACACTGTTAGCACAGAGCCTGAGGTGGGGCTCGAACCTATGAACTATGAGTTCATGACCTGAACCAAAATCAAGAGTTGGACCCTTAACTGACTGGACCACCCAGGCGCCCCTTGTCCTCCTTTTTCTGATGCCATAAAGTTAAAGAACCAGAAAGGCCCTTAGGAGAGGCCTGGAGCCAGAGAAAAAGGGCAAGGACACTTGGCCCAAGCACCAGCGGAGCACCAGGCCTCTGGCTGTGCACTGAGAGGACGCCTCCCCTTACGGACGAAGGTGTAGACAAGTCATAGACTAAGAATTTTACATTGAGAAAAGGGCAATCTTCTCAACCTTGGCTATTTGCTCGGGTATAGGCATGACGCTGTTAGACATGTGACAGGTGTCCCCGCAATCCCAGGCGATTTCCGCTGCGCTGGGTGAAGAAACCTCACTGGCATGCTCATTCCAAATACAGTCCCGAAGGCCGGGGCTGGAGGATCCCTTTCTAGGAAGAAGTTATGACCTGTTCCAAGCTCAGTGTTAAATTTTAAAAGAAGAAAAACACAGCCCATCTTAGCTGTCATGATGGAAGCCAGGCAGAAAATATACTTGATAGAAAGCCATAGATGGTCATAAAACTTTTCTGGTTTGTATTGGTTTGGGCTACCTGGTACGAGGCCGCAGAGGACTACTTAAATCTGCTTCCTTGGGATGCCCGCGTAATTCAGTTGGTTAAGCATCCAACTCTTGATTTCAGCTCAGGTCATGATCTCATGGTTCAAGCCCCACATCCGGCTCTGCGCTGACACTGAGGAGCCTGCTTGGGACTCTCTCTGCTCCCATCCCCATTCATCTTTGCTTTCCCTCAAAATAAACAAACATTTTAAAATAAACAAACTTGCTTCCATGTTTCACTGTTTACCACTTGACGGAGAATGAGGGTGACTGGCAAAAAAATAATAATACGAAATAAGAAGAATGAAGCAAGGGGAGGAGAGGGCCAAGATGGTGGAACAGCACGGAAGCGTTTTTTGGTCTCTCTCATCCCTGAAATGCGGCCAGATCAACACTCAACTTGTTTTGCACACCTAGGAAACTGATGTGAGGATTAACACAACAATCTGCACAACCTGAACCACGGAACCCCGCAGGTACACAGCCCAGAGAGGTGAACCCAGGGAGAGAGAAGCCACAGAGGGCAGGGGGCTGTTTTCGCTTGCAGAGAGAGGACAGAACATGGAGGGTACGGAGAAGCACCCCCCCTCCCCAAAGCAGCTGGAGAGAAAAAGGGAAAGTGGAAACAACCATGAGGAACTGAACAGAAAAGGGAGAAAGGAGAAAGGAGAGGGTTTAAATCCCCTTAAGACTCTATAAACGGGGAGCACAGCGTCCGAAACTCTGCAGCGCGATACCTGGTGGTGCTCTGGTGAGCCGGGCGAACCCCTGGGAGCAGAGAGCGAGGTCTCAGGGGTCCGTGGGCCACATGGGGAGACGCAGGTCCCCTGCGGAGAGGACATCTGGGAGAGGTGGGATGGCCTCCCCACAGGCAAAGGTCCCAGCGGACCCTGGAGAATGGCCACACTCGCTGGTGTTGAACAAGGACATTAAGAGGTGGTGAAACCCGGCACCAGATGTGTGTAGCGATTTGCCATAAACCCTGAAACGCTGCTGCTACACTACTGCACGAACTTTTTCGAGGGCGAGCTGGTTCCCGGCCACAATCTCTGCGAATCAGCAGTGGCACGGTCTTCACGAATGTTCCTGGTAGCAGGCTGGCACCGTGCAATTGCTCGGTGAGACCCTGCCCCAGAGGGTCAGAACGTGTCAAAGCCATAGTCCCTCAGACGTGAGGGGTTGGGAAACAGCCGCATCTGAGATAAAACTCAGGAGGGAAGTGCCGCCTGGCAGCCTGACAGCTTGGTCACAGACAGTGTAGAAGCAGGGAGTGGACGGAAGCCGGAGACAAAGGAGGGGTGCATGACTGCGGGTCAGGGAGAGCACAGAGATCTGATACTAGAGATGGGGTAGCTGGGTGACACCATTTTCACCTCTCCCGCACATGCGCATACACACCTACATGCGCCACAGCAATCCACCCTAGGAAGCTACGCAGCACCATCTAGTGGAGAACGGAGCCATTACACTAAGCCCTGCCCACCCACTGGGCAAAACGCACTCTAGACAAACCCCAAGTCTCTCTGCCTGCTTCGCTAGACTATAAAGTGCTTCATAGTTTGACTTCTAGGGGAAACCAGATGTAATTTCAATCATATTTGATACTGTTTGCTGCTCCATTTATTCAATTTTTTTCTTTTTCTTTTCTTATTCTTGAATATAGAAATAAACTTTTATTTTTATTTTCCATTTTCCTTAAAGATTTTCCTTTAACTTTTTCTATTATACTTTTTTACTATTTTGTAAATTTTTAAAATTATATTTTACTTCCATCATTTCATTTTATTGTATCCATTTTTTCAAATTTTCAAACGTTTTCCTTTTTTTCTTTTATCATTCTCTTTTTTCTCTAATCTATCAAGTGTTTTTTTTTCCTGACAACCAGACCAAAACACACCTAGGATCTAGCATCCTGTATTTGATTTTTTTGTATTTTATCTTATTTATTTATTTATTTATTTATTTATTACTTTATTAATTCCTTTTCTTCCTTCAAAATAATGAAATGATTTCCTGTCTCACATTCAGGTCCTTTATCCATTTGGGGCTCTTGTGGGGAAGAGCACTGGGTGTTATATGGAAACCAACTTGGTAATAAACTATTAATTAAAAAATAAAATTAAAATTAAAAAAATTAAAGAAAAAACAAAATAATGAAATGAAATAAAATTACCCCAAAAGAAAGAAAAGGAAGAAATGACAGGGACTTAATCAACACAGATACAGCAACATGTCTGAACCAGAATTTAGAATCACGATAATAAAAATAGTAGCTGGGGTTGAAAATAGATTAGAATCCCTTTCCGCGGCGGCAAGTGAATAAAGCAGAGCCGGGAATCGGCGATACAGAGGGCAAATTTATGGCGAAGAATGAAGCATCAAAAAAGAGGGAAACTAAGACAAAAGAGCTTGAAATAAGAATTAGAGAACTCAGTGACTTATTAAAAAGAAATAACATTAGAATCATAGGGGTCCCAGAAGATGAAGAGAGAGAAAAAGTGGTAGAAGGTTTATGTGAGTAAATCATAGCAGAAAACTTTCTTAATCTGGGGAAAGACACAGGCCTCAAAATCCAGGAAGTACAGCGAACTCCCATTTAGATTTAACAAAAAACAACCACCAACAGGGCATATCATAGTCAAATTCACAAAATACTTGGGCAAGGGAGGAATCATCAAAGCAGCGAGGGGAAGAAAGTCCCTAACCTACAAGGGACAACAGACTGATCAGGTTCTCAGCAGACCTGTCCACAGAAACTTGGCAGACCAGAAAGGAGTGGCAGGATATATTCAATGTGCTGAACTGGAAAAATATGCAGCCAGGAATTCCTTATCCAGCAAGGCTGTCATTCAAAATAGAAGGAGAAAGTTTCCCAAACAAAACTTAAAGGAGTTCATGACCATTAAAACCAGCCCTGCAAGAAATTTTAAGCGGCACTCTCTGAGGGGAAAAGAGACAAAACAAAAACAAAAACAAAACCCACAAAAAGACCAAAAGCAACAAAGACTAGAAAGGACCAGAGAACATCACCAGTAACTCCAGCTCTACAGACAACATTAATGGCAATAAATGCATATATTTCAGTACTCACTCTAATGTCAATGGACTCAGTGCTCCAATCAAAAGACATAGGGTAACAGAATGGATAAGAAAACAAGATCCATCCATAATGCTGTTTACAAGAGACCTATCTTAGACCTAAAGATACCTTCAGATTGAAAGTAAGGGGGTGGAGAGCCCTCTATCATGCTAACGGTCACCAAAAGAAAGCCAGAGTAGCCATACTTACATCAGACAATCCAGATTTTAAAATAAAGACTGTAACAAGAGATGAAGAAGGGCATTATATCATAATTAAGGGGCCTATCCACCAAGATCTAACAATTGTAAACATTTACACTCCAAACGTGAAAGCGCCCAAATATATAAATCGGTTAATCACAAACATAAAGAAACTCATTGAGGAATGTCTGGGTAGCTCAGTCAGTTAAGTGTCTAATTTCAGCTCAGGTCATGATCTCACAGTTGATGAGTTTGAGCCCCGTGTTGGGCTCTGTGCTGACAGCTCAGAGCCTGGAGCCTACTTCGGATTCTATGTCTCCCTCCCTCTCTGCCCCTCCTCTGCTCATGCTCGGTCGCGTGCTCTCTCTCTCTCTCTCTCTCTCAAAAAAAATGTAAAAAAAAAAAACTCATTGATAATAATACCATAATAGTAGGGGACTTCAACACCCCACTTACAGCAATGGACAGATCATCTTAGCAGAAAATCAACAAGGAAATAATGGCTTTGAATGACACACTGGACTGGATGGACTTAACAGATACATACAGAACATTTCATCCTAGCAGCAGAATACACATTCTTCTCCAGTGCACTTGGAACATTCTCCAGAATAGATCACATACTGGGACACAAATCAGCCCTCAACAAGTACAAAAAGGCTGAGACCATACCATGCATATTTTCAGACCACAACGCCATGAAACTTGAAATCAACCACAAGAAAAAATTTGGAAAAGATTAACAAATACTTGGAGACTAAAGAACATCCTACTAAGGAATAGATGGGCTAACCAATAAGTTAAAGAGGAAATTAAAAAATACATGAAAGCAAATGAAAATGATAACACCACAGCCCAAAACCTCTGGGCCATAGCAAAGGCAGTCATAAGATGGAAATATATAGCAATCCGGGACTACCTAAAGAAGGAAGAAAAAGGTCAGACATACAACCTAATCTTACACCTGAAAGAGATAGAAAAAGAACAGCAAATACAACTCCAAACCAGCAGAAGACAGGAAATAATAAAGACTGGAGCAGAAATCAATGCTATTGAAACCCCCCCCCCAAAAAACAGTGGAACAGATCAATGAAACTAGGAGCTGGTTCTTTGAAAGAATTAACAAACTTGATAAAGCACTAGCCAGTTTGATCAAAAAGAAAAAGGAAAGGACCCAAGTAAACAAAATCAAGAATGAAAGAGGAGTGATCACAACCAACACAGCAGAAACAAAAACAATAATAAGAGAATATTATGAGCAACTATATGTGCTTGTGACCCGGCGGGACCGCGAGCCCGACCTCCAAATGGGGGCTCTGCAGACCCCATCAGATAATAAAAAGGAAAACCACAGACCAATTTCTCTGATGAACATGATTGCAAAAATCCTCAACAAGATACCTGCCAACAAGATCCACCAATACCTTAAAAGAATTATTCACCACAACCAAGTGGGATTTATACCTGGGATGCAGGGCTGGTTCAGTATCTGCCAAAATCAATGTAATTCATCACATCAATAAAAGAAAGGACAAGAACCACATGATCCTCCTGAGAGATGCAGTATTTGACAAATACAGCATCCTTTCTTGATAAAATCCCTTAAGAAAGTGGGGATAGAAGGATCATACCTCAAGATCATAAAAGCCGTATATGAAAGACCCACTGCAAATGTCATCCTCAATGGGGAAAAACTGAGAACTTTCCCCCTAAAGTCAGGAACACGACAGGAATGTCCACTCTCACCACTGTTATTCAACAAAGTACTGGAAGTCTTAGCTTCAGTAATCAGACAACAGAAAGAAATAAAAGGCATCCAAATTGGCCAGCAGGAGGTCAAACGTTCACTCTTCACAGAGGACATGATACTCTACACGGAAAACCCAAAAGATTCCATCAAAAAAACCTGCTAGAACTGATCCATGAATTCAGCAAAGCTGCAGGTACAAAATCAATGCACAGAAATTGATTGCATTCCTATCCACCAATAGTGAAGCAACAGAAAGAGAAATAAAGGAATTGATCCCATTTACAATTGCTCCAAAAGCCATAAAATACCTAGGAATAATCCTAGCCAAAGAGGTGAAAAATCTATATGCTGAAAACTATAAAAAGCTTATGAAAGAAACTGAATTAAGACATAAAGAAATGGAAAAATATTCCGTGCCTGCATTGGAAGAACAAATATTGTTAAAATGTCGATACTACCCAAAGAACTCTACATATTCAATGCAATCCCTATTAAAATAACACCAGCATTCTTCACAGAGCTAGAACAAACAATCCTAAAATTTGTATGGAACGAGAAAAGACCTCGAATAGCCAAAGCAATATTGAAAAACAAAACAAAAACAAAACAAAGCTTGAGGCATCACAATTCCAGACTTCAAGATGTATTACAAAGCTATAATCATCAAGACAGTATGGTACTGCCACAAAAACAGACACTCGGATCAATGGAACAGAATAGAGAACCCAGAAATGAACCCAGAAATGTATGGCCAACTCATCTTTGACTAAGCAGGAAAGAATATCCAATGGAATAAAGACAGTCTCTTCAGCAAATGGTGCTGGGAAAACTGGATGGTGACATGTAGAAAAAGGAACCTAGACCTCTTTCTTTAACCATACAGAAAAATCAACTCAAAATGGATGAAAAACATAAACATAAGACAGGAAGCCATCAAAACCTTAGGGGAGAAAGTAGGCAACAACCTGTTTGACCTCGGCTGCAGCAACTTCTTACTCAACACGTCTCTGAAGGCAAGGGAAACAAAAGCAAAAATGAACTATTGGGGTGTCATCAAGATAAAAACTGCACAGCAAAGACTCAGCAAAACTAAAAGGCAACTGACGGAATGGGAGAAAATATTTGCAAATGACATACCAGATAAAGCATTAGTATCCAAAATCTATAAAGAACTTATCAAACTCAACAGCCAAAAAACAAATAATCCAGTGACAAAATGGGCAAAAGACATGAATAGAGACTTCTCTAAAGAACACATCCAGATGGCCAACTGACACATAATAAAACCCTTAACATAACTCATCATCAGGGAAATCCAAATCAAAACCAGAATGAGATACCACCTCACACCCGTCAGAGTGGCTAACATCAACAACTCAGGCGACAACAGATGTTGGTGAGGATGCGGAGAAAGAGGATCCTTTGTGCACGGCTGGTGGGAATGCAAACTGGTGCAGCCACGCTGGAAAACAGTATGGAGGCTCCTCAAAAAATTAAAAATGGAACTACCCTAGGGCCCAGCAATTTACTCTAGAGATTTATCCAAGGGATACAGGAGTGCGGTTTCGAAGGGCACATGCTCCCCAATGTTTATCGCAGCCCTATCGACAACAGCCAAAGTGTGGAAAGGGTCCAAATGTCCATCACCGGATGAATGGATAAAGAAGATGTGGTGTGTATATATACACAATGGAGTATCACTCCACAATCAAAATGAATGAAATCTTGCCATTTGCAACTACGTGGATGGAACTGCAGAGTACTATGCTAAGCAAATTTAGTTGAAGAAAAACAAATATGAGTTCACTCATATGAAAAATTTAAATACAAAACAGATATATATAAAATATATAAAAACAGGGAGGAAGACAAAACCTAAGAAACTCTTAAATAAAGAGAACAAACAGAGGATTCCTGGAGGGGTTGTGGGAGGTGGGGTGGGCTCTATGGGTGAGGGGCACTAAGGAGTCTTCTCCTGAAATCGGAGTTGCACTGTAGGCTAACTAATTTGGATGTAAAGAAGAAATACATTTTAAAAAAATGAAGCAAGGGGCTTCAAGCAGGCAGGCTGGGGCTCCAGGCCCAATGAGTGAGTGTGTGTGCGTGTGAGTGTGAGCACGCACACGGTGAGCTTAAACTCATTACCTTCAAAACACAGAAAAGGTCGTTCTGAGTGGACGTGGGAGAAGAAAACTAAAACGGAAATGAGGACAATCAGAAGGAAATCTCGTGCGCAGTCTGTAACACCCAACCCTGCTGGCAGGATCAAAGGTCCACAGAAGGCAATTCATTTATATCAAAATGCCATTCACAGAATGTGTGGTAATCTAAACCACTAAAGTTTAAATTTTTTTTCTTTACATTTATTTATTTTTGAGAGAGAGAGAGAGAGAGAGAGAGAGAGAGAGAGAGACAGAGCATGAACAGGGGAGGAGCAGAGAGAGAAAGAGACACAGAAACTGAAGCAGGCTCCAGGCTCTGAAACTACTAAAGTTTAAAGCCTTAGCTTTCAAACTGCATGAGGATCATAGTCGGTACGTTGTCAAAGGAGTTTTGACCCAGTTTTCACATCTAGAGATTTTCCAAAAAGATCTTTTCTGCTGTTCTTATTATAGTAACAGCTTCTGCTGGATAAAAATGATTGAATCTCCACATGGACAGATAATTCTGCTGGTTTTCTAGTTTTTAAGTGAGTTAAGGTACTTCTGAGTGGCATACAGGGTAAATTAGAAATCTATCCAGAAGGACTTTCATGAGGCAGTTCTGCTTCCAAGCTGGGCCAAGGGCCGGTGCAGGACTGGCCAAATGACGGACAACATCTGTGGCGCTTGTTAAAAACCCAATTTCTGGGTCCCTGTCCTGGAAACTGAGCACGGATGTGGTGTGTCCAGGGGTCTGTAACTTTTTTTTTTAATGTTTATTTATTTTTGAGAGAGAGAGAGAGAGAGAGAGAGAGAGAGAGAGAGAGAGAGACAGAGTTTGAGTGGGCAAGGGGCAGAGAGGGAGACACAGAATCCAAAGCAGGCTCCAGGCTCCGAGCTGTCAGCACAGAGCCCGACATGGGGCTTGAACCCACGGACTGTGAGATCATGACCTGAGCCAAAGTCAGACACTCAACCGACTGAGCCACCCAGGCGCCTCAGCTTTTTGTTTTTTAAGTGCCACATGCAACCGCGGTGCAGTTGAAAACCATTTCCACAGTGCACTGTTGTCCTTTGAATGAAAACTGTGGAGGCAAGCGGGGGTGCCAAGCTTTAAAATTATAAACCAGAATAAAGACAAATAGGGGAGCCTGTGTGGCTCAATCAGTTAAGCATCTGACTCTTATTTCATCTCAGGACACGATCTCACATTTCATGAGTTCGAGCCTTGTGTCGGGCTCTGTGCTGACAGTGCAAAGCCTGCTCGGGATTCTCTTTCTCTCTCTCTGCCCCTGCCGTGCTTGTGCTCTTTCTCCCCCAAAATAAATAAATAAACTTTAAAAAAAAGGAGTATAGACAAATATAACACCCACATACCTAGGACCCGGAACTGCCATATTTGTTTCAAGTATTACTTCTATCAAAAGAAATCGGGTGGGGTGGGTGGCTCTGTTGGTTATATGTCTGACTTTCAGCTCAGGTCCTGATCTCGTGGTTCGTGGGTTCAAGCTCCACGTCGGGCTCTGTGCTGACGCCTCAGAGCCTGGAGCTGCTTCGGATTCTGTCTCGCTCTCTCTGCGCTGCCCCTGCTAAAATAAACATTTAGAAAGGAGAGAGAGAGATCGGGGATTATGATGATAATGTTCCTGTTTCCCCAGTCCTCAGCCCGGTTCTCTTACTCTACTTCACAGGCCACCACAGTCATGATTCGCTGTGTGGCCTTCGGGCACAGGCTGTAATGGTGCCCAACCTTGCTGACAGACGACCAGTTCAGGAGGCCACAGCAACCCTAGGCTGACAATTTCACAGGGAGGATGGGCAGGCGTGTTTCTCCAGAGAAGAACCAGGAGGATCTTAACCAATTCCAAGGAAAAAGGAAACGAGCCAGTCCATTCAGGAACACTGAGAACGTACTGTATGAGCAAAACAACCGTAGCGTCCCATTTTCTAGCAAAGGTGCCAGGGTCCAAAGGGATGGATGGTGTCTCTCCAGAAGCAATAATGGGGTTCTGGGTTAGAAATGGTGTTCTCCACAGACGTGGGGTATTCCCTGCCTGCCTTCGATCATTTGTGCAAACAAGATTCCTAGTGCCCTGCTGTTTCTCACCTGTGCTTGGAGTCCCACAAGCGAGAGCAAAATGTTTCCTGCCAAATTTTCCTTTCAGAAAAGGAAAAGTACTGAGCCCCAGCTTTGCAACTAGGGAGCTTTGATTCTGCCCAAGACAATTCCTCTTAGCTTTAAGTCTGCAATCCCTGCAGCCCAACTATGCAATAATATTCCCCGGACAAATAATGACAAATGAAATAGCACTTTAAGCCATCTGTTCGTTGGTGCATTTTGCCTCTGGTGTTTATAAACCTGCTGCAGTAAAAAGCAAAAACAAAGCCCTGAGTTTAGCAAAAGGCATGGTTGGGTGAGCAGCCAGAAGCAATTTCCATCTCAAAGAAACACGACTTAATTTATTTTTATCCAAGACGTTTTGGGAGCGTGTGCTTTGCTTTAGAGCAATAAATGCAGTATGTTCTGATATCGCCAGCCTCCCCTCTTTGAAGAAAAGCAAGGAGAATGTGGGGGTGTCACAACGTTGGGGTCGTGCTTTTATGTCTAAATTTGGCTCTGTGACTGTAATTAGCACTAAGAATCTCCTGCAACATCGGCCTAACTAGTTCACCGAGGGGTTCCTGGTGGTGCCTGGAAGATGGTGTTCATGGATGACCAATGGCAGTTGGCTTGTGTTTTGTTTGCTTTGGAAAATCCCAACGGGGACTTCTCCCTATTGCTTGGCCCAGTGACCTCACAAGCTAGCATTATACTTATTTGGTCTTTTCTACAGAACAGGACGACGTGAAAAGGCTGGATGAGCTGGTTCTCAGTGAGCTGCAGGGCAGCTCTAAGCCTACTAACCTTTCGAGGAAGGTAAAATGGCCCGGAACAGGGAAAGCAATTTGGGCTCAGAGAGCTTGAAGGACTTTCCTGGGGTCGGCTGCTCAGCAGGGAGATGGAAAAACAAAAACTTGTTTTGGCTCAAACTATTGGTCAAATAAGTAAAACAAACAGGAGGCAGCATTTCAAATGCATGGGCGAGGGGGGCCGGGCAGGGCCTGACAGCGCCACTGTGTCACCTGGTAGTGTTCAATGACAAAATGTCTCCGCGCAGCACCGGGGACAAACGCGTATGGTTTTATGGGTTTGAAGCCGCTCAGGCACTGTTTTGTAATCAGTTCTACCCCCAACAACTGCTGCGCTCCCGGAGGGGAGACCGTGAAAGGCGTTTTTGTCCAGAACCACGTTCCTCCCTCCCTCTTCCGAAAAAAACAAAAGAGAGGCTGCGCTTTCAGCGTGCCGTGGTGGTGCGTGTCGGACACAGCCCAACAGAAAGAAACGGACTTGCAATGATTGAAAGTTATTAATACATATTGGTCAATAAACGCCAGTAAGTGTTGGGCTTTTTTAAAAAATATGTGATCCCTTTTTTTTTTTTCTGCTTCCTTCATTACCGCAGCAGAAAATCTAATGAAACTGGCTAAAACTGGAACACCAGAAAATAAGGGAAGTGCCAAGCAGCGATTTCCAGAGCAGCAATGTTGCAGCGCGCAGAAAAGCCTCCCCAGCCCCTGCACCGCCACCTTTCAGGATTTTTCATTTTTTAACTTACTTGTATTTATTTCTTTTTTAAGTAAGCTCCACTCCCAATGTGGGGCTTGACCTCACCACCGGAAGGTCAAGAGTCACATGCTCTACAGACAGAGGCAGCTAGGCTCCCTCCTTTTGGGACTTTTTAAATCATTTTTTAACAATGAAAACCCATTTGAAAACGATAGCCTGGCAGACGGTTCAACGTTCTGGTGAAGAACACTCTAGCCTAAGACTGCAAGCATAAGGAAATGAATATTGAAACGTGTCCTCAATCATGTGATTTCTCCAAGGTTTTCTGCACCCTGTGTCTGTTCCTCCTCCACTGGGTCACTGATAAGTCCTGGTATTTGACATCTTGTTAACTCCCTTACACTCCACTGGTCCTGTTTGTTAAGTCCCTCCGTATGGGGTTGGGCGACAACACAGTGGTGACTAAGTTAACAAGGCTCTCCCGAATCAAACCAATTGAACCCTCACAGTTTGACTCCAGAGTGCAAACGCCCAGCGATCCATCGGATCACATTCTTTGTCACAGCTTTGGTGAGCTGGCGCTGGCTTGGATTTAGTGAATAGATGGCTCAACTACATCAAACTTAACTTATGATCTGGATGTATGTAAAATATGCCTGACAACACAGAAGCGCTTCTTGTAATTTTTTAAATGTTTATTCATCTTCGAGAAAGAGAGAGAGGGTGGGAGGGGCAGAGAGAGAGACAGAGAGGGGGACAGAATATCGGAAGCAGGCTCAGCACTGACAACAGAGAGCACCGATGTGGAGCTTGAACTCACTGAACCATGAGATCATGACCTAAGCTGAAGTCCGACACTCAACCGACTAAGCCACCCAGGCACTCCTGTAATTTTTTTTTAAAAGCCGTCATAAACAGCGATTTAGGTAGGTTCACTCTTACTCTTAGGAAGGCCTGGCTACCCTCAGACAGCAGCACTGGCCACTACTGCTACACCTTAGAAGCCACCTGAGTTCTGGCTGAAATGTACAGTGTGCAATGTACCAAAGACAAGCAGAAGTCTTTTTTTTTTAAATTTAATGTTTTATTCATTTTCAAGAGAGAGAGAGAGAGAGAGAGCGAGGGAGCAGGGGAGGGTCAGAGAGAGGGGGAGACACAGAATCCAAAGACAGGCTCCAGGCTCTGAGCTAGCAGTCAGCACAGAACCCGACACGGGGCTCAAACCCACGAACCGTGAGATCATGACCTGAGTTGAGGTAGGACGCCTAACCAACTGAGCCACCAGGCACCCCCGCAGAAGTCTTAATAAGTTGGTTTCCTGTACTGGGTCCAAACAAATCTGATTTATAAAATGGGGAGAAATGATGCCTCCTGCTGGAAAATGGTTTTGTTTCCTTCTATTTACCTATACATTCAGCCTATCAACGAATTTTAGGGTACAAAATTAGAAAGCTGCCCCTAAGTAACTAGTTCTCAACTCTGCAGATATTAACAGTTCACAAATTGAAAAGCAGCACCAGTCTCTCATTAGCATAAATATCCTTGATTGCCCACACATTCTACCCTGGAAGAAAAATACATTTCCAACATGGGATTCAAAGTTATTTTCATTTAGAATAAAAATAAATGCAGCCCACAAGCATCATTTTCCCACTAATTTGATTTCTGGGGGAAGATAAAGGTTGCTCACCACTATGAGATTTCTAGAAGCCAGAAGAGGTTCTGATTTGAACGCTGTGATTTCTCATTAGCCAAAGTTCCCATGAATGCCTGAAGACAACTGGGGGTGGGGGAGGTGGGCTGATTTAGGCCAAAGGGTACAAATCTTCAATTACAAGAAGAATAAGGTCAGAGCGCCTGGCTAGCTTGGTGGAGCCACACTCAGTGGAGCATGAGGTCTTGATCTTAAGGTGTGAGTTCAAGCCCCTCATTGGGTGTGGAGATTACTTAAAAAGAAAATCTTAAAAAAAAAAATAAATAAAAGTCTGAGGATCTAATGTATAAAATGGTGACCATCGTTAATAATAAGGAATTGCAGACTTGAAAGTTGTTGAGACTAGATCTTAAACATGCTCACCACACACATGCACAAGAGCTGTTTTACATATGTGATGGTTTGTTAATTATCTTGATCTTGGCAATTGTTCTACAATATGTATGTATATCAAATCATATTGTGTGCTTTAATTATATACAATTATATTTGTCAAAGTTTGGGGCACCTAGATGGCTCAGTCAGTTGAGCATCTGACTTCAGCTCAGGTCATGATATCACAGTTCGTGAGTTCGAGCCTGGCATCAGGCTTGTTGCTATCGGTGCATATGTAGCCTGCTTCAGATCCTATGTCTCCTCTTTCTCCTTCCCCACTTGTGCTCTCTCTCTCTCTCTCTCTCAAAAATAAAACATTTAAAAATTTTTTAAATAAGATTTTAAAGTTTATTTATTTTTAAGTAATCTCTGCACTCAACATAGGGCTCAAACTCATGGCTGTGAGATCAAGAGTCACATGCTCTCCCAGCTAGGCACGCTAAAGATTCTACTTTTTTCAATTTTTAATTTTTAAAGTAATCAATAAAGTTTTTAAAAAGCAGGGGCACCTGGGTGGCTCAGTTGGCTAAGCGTCCGGCTTCAGCTCAGGTCATGATCTCACGGTTCGTGGGTTCAAGCCCCAAGTCGGGCTCTGTGCTGACCGCTAGCTCACAGCCTGGTGCCTGCTTCAGATTCTGTGTCTCCCCCTCTCTGTGTCCCTCCCCTGCTCATGCTGTCTCTTTCTCTCTCTCAAAAATAAACAAACATTAAAAAAAATTTTTTTTAATTTTTTTTAAATTTTTATTTATTTTTGATACAGAGAGAGACAGAGCATGAGAGGGGGAGGGGCAGAGAGAGAAGGAGACACAGAACCAGAAGCAGGCTCCAGGCTCTGAGCCAGCTGTCAGCACAGAGCCTGACGCGGGTCTCGAACCCACGAGTGTGAGATCTGACCTGAGCCGAAGTCGGAGGTCCAACCGACTGAGCCACCCAGGCGCCCCTAAAAATTTTTTAGAAAAGCAAACTGGGAAGAATAATTAAGAAGGAAACAAGATAACCAGATAGGAAGCTTCCAGGGGCCCTAAGGGAGGGATCCTGGGAGGGAGGTTGCTAAGCGCTGGGCGGGTCCCCGAACTTCATACTCTGAGGATTTGTCTAAGGCAGACGGGGCGCCTGGGTGGCTCAGTCAGTTAAGCAGCCAACTCTTTTTTTTTTTTTTTTTTTATGTTTGTTTATTTTTGAGAGAGAAAGCAAGAGAGAGAGCGAGCACACACAAGCAGGGGATGAACAGAGGATCCAAAACAGGCTTCATGCTGACAGCAGAGAGCCCAGTGTGGGGTTCCACCCAGGAACTGGGAGATCATGACCTGAGTTGAAATCACGAGTCAGACGCTTAAAAAATTATTTTTATGTTTATTTATGAGAGAGAGAGACAATGCGAGCAGGGGAGTGTCATAGAGAGAGGGAGATACAGAATCAGAAGCAGGGTCCAGGCTCTGAGCTAGGTGTTAGCACAGAGCCCAACGTGGGGCTCAAACCAACGAACCTTGAGATCATGACCTGAGCCGAAGCTGGATGCTTAACCGACTGAGCCCCCAGGTGCCCGAGCATCCAAATCTTGATTTCAAAATACATAATTAAACATTTGGGGCGCCTGAGTGGCTCAGTTGGTTAAGCCTCCAACTAGGTCAGGTCAGATCTCACGTTCGTGGGTTTGAGCCCCGCATCAGGCTCTGTGCTGACAGCTAGCTCAGAGCCTGGAGCCTGCTTCTGGTTCAATGTGTCCTTCTCTCTCTGCCCTTCCCCCTCTCATGCTCTGTCTCTCTCTGTATCAAAAAATAAATACAAACATTTTTAAAAAATTAAAAAAAACAACATAAAAAAAAATAAAGTAGGGGTGCCTGCCTGGCTCAGTGAGTTAAGCATTTGACTTCAGCTCAGGTCATGATCTCATGGTCTGTGAGTTCGAGCCCCACATTTGGCTGTCTGCTGTCAGGACAGAGCCTGCTTAGGATCCTCTTTCCCCTCTCTCTCTGCCCTTGACACCTCCCTTGCTCATGTGCACACACTCTCTCAAAAACATTTTTTTAAATTAAAAATAAAATGAAGACTGTAATGAGACAAAGGAGGACACTATATAATCATAAGGGAAACAATCCAACAAGAAGATATAACGATTGTAAGTATTTATGCACCCAACATGGAAAACACCCAAATACATAAAACAGAAATTAACAAACATAAATGAAGAGATCAAGAGTAATACAATAATAGTAGGGAACTTTAACCCCCCCTTACATAAATGGACAGATTATCCAAACAGAAAATCAAAGAGGAAAAAGTGGCTTTGAATGACACATTGAACCAGATGGATCTAACAGATATATTCAGAACATCCCATCCTCAAACAGCAAAATACACGTTCTTTGCAAGTGCACATGAAACATCCTCCGGAAAAGATCACATTAAGGCACAAAGCAAGTCTCAACGAATTAAAAAAGACTTATATCATGCATCTTTTCTGACGACAACTCTATGAAACCAGAAATAAACTGCAAGAAAAAACTTGGAAAGAACGGAAACACATGCTACTAAACAATGAATGGGTCAACCAAGAAATCAAAGAGGAAATTAAAAAAATACATAAAGATGAGTAAAAATGAATACAGAACGGTCTAAAATCTTTGGGATGCAGCAAAAGCTGTTCTAAGAAGATTATAGCAAAACAGACCTACCTTTCTAAGAAGCAAGGAAAAAAAAAGTGATTGAGACTCTTTGGTAAAAAACCAAAAAGAACAGATCAATGAAACTAGAAGGTGGTTCTTTGTTTATTTTTATTTTTAACATTTATTTTTGAGAGACCGAGAGAGAGAGAGAGAGAGAGAGAGAGAGAGAGAGAGAGAGAAGAGTGCAAGCGGGGGAGGAGCAGAAAGAGAAGGAGACACAGAATCTGAAGCAGGCTCCAGGCTCTGAGCTGTCAGTGCAGAGCCTGACACAAGGCTCGAACTCACAAACTGTGAGATCATGACCTGAGCCAAAACCAAGAGTTGGATGCTTAACCTACTGAGCCACCCAGGCGCCCCGAAGTAGCCGAAAGAGAAATGAAGAAAACAGTCCCTTTTACAATTGCACCATAAAGAACAAAATGCCTAGGAATAAACGACCAAGGAGGTGAAAGCCCTGTACACTGAAAACTATGAAACACTGATGAAAGAAACTGAAGGCGACACAAACAAATGGAAAGACACTCCATGCTCACGGACTGGAAGAAGCGATGTTGTTAAAATGTCCAAGCCAAAGCAACCTACATATTTCATACAATCCATACCAAAATACCAACAGTACGTTTCACAGAACTAGAACAAACAATCTAAAATATATGGAACAACAAAAGACCCTGAATAGCCAAAACAATTTTGAAAAAGAACAAAGCTTAAAATGCCACAATCTCGGATTTTAAGATATATTACAAAGATGTAGTAATCAAAACAGTACAATATAGGGGCGCCTGGGTGGCTCAGTTGGTTTAAGCATCCAACTTTGGCTCAGGTGAGGATCTTGCAGTTTGTGGATTCAGGCCCTGTGTCTGCTTCAGATTCTGTGTCTCCCTCTCTCTCTGCCCCTCCCCTGCTCGCACTCTGTGTCTCTAAAAATAAACAGTAAAAAATTAAAAAAAAAAAAACAGTACAATACTGGCACAAAAACAGACACAGAGATCAAAGGAACTGAATAGAGAGCCCAGAAATAAACCCATGATTATATGGTCAATTAATCTACAACAAAGGAGGCAAGAATATGAAATGGGAAAAAGGTACTCTCTTCAACAAATGGGAACACCAGACAGCTACATGCAGAAAAATGAAATTGGACCACTCTCTAATACTACATACAAAATAAACTCAAAATCAACTTAATTGCGAGACTTGAACCTGTAAAAATCCTGGAAGGGAGCACAGGCACTTACTTGTCTAATATTGGCCGTAGCAACATTTTTCTAGGTATGCCTCTTCAAACGAGGGAACTAAAAGCAAAAATAAACTATTGGGACCACATCAAAGGAACAAACTTCTGCACATCAAAGGAACCAGTCAACGAAACAAAAACCAACCTACGGAACGGCAGAAAATATTTGCAAATGACATATCTGATAAAGGGTTAATATTCAAAATATTAAAGATCTTATGCAACTTTAAGATTATTTACAGTAAACCACCATTTTGGTAAGAAAAATACACATGCGCACACATACGTGTTTCTTATTCCTATGACATCTTCAGAATAATTTTTTAAAGATTGGTAAAACGGGTAACCTCTGAGAAGAAAAAATGTATGCACATGAACTGACAATAGAAGCAACAAACTTTCAATATAAGCTTTTCATACTTTTGCTTTTGCGACATGTCTATATTAACTCAATAATTAATAAAATATAAGAATAAATTACTGTCACTAAATTATAGAATTATTAAAAAAAAAAAGGAGAACTTACGCCAAAAAAGAAAAATCCAAATCATCCAATTTAAAAATGGGCAGGACATAAACAGACACTTCTCCAAAGAGGACATCCCGATGGCCAACAGACACATGAAAAGATACTCAACATCACTCATCATCAGGGAAATACAAATCAAAAGTACAAGGAGGGGCACCTGGGTGGCTCAGTCGATTAAGCGTCTGACTTCAGCTCAGGTCATGATCTCACGGTTCGTGGGTTTGAGCCCCTCATCGGGCTCTGTGCTGACAGCTCAGAGCCTAGAGCCTGCTTCCGATTTTAGGTCTCCCTCTCTGTCTCTCCTCTGCTCTCGCTCTGTCTCTCTTCTCAAAAATAAACAAACATTTAGAAAAAAAATTTTTAAAGCACAATGAGCTATCTCCTCACACCTGTCAGAATGGCTAAAGTCAAAACCACGAGGGGCACCTGGGTGGCTCACTCAGTTAAGTATCTGACTTCAGTTCAGGCCCTACGTGAGGCTCCGCACTGAAAGCTTGGAGCCTGGAGCCTGCTTTGGATTCTGTGTCTCCCACTTTCTCTGCCCTTCTCCCACTCATGCTCTTACAAATAAATAAAAACATTAAAAAAAAAAAACCTCGAGAAACAACATGTGTCGGCAAGGACGTGGAGAAAAAGGAACCCTGTGCACTATCAGTGGGAATGCAAACTGGTTTTTGTGGAAAACAGTGTCAGGATTCCTCAAAACTTAAAAAGAGAATTACCGCAGGATAAAGTCATTCCACTACTGGGTATTTACCTAAAGAAAACAAAAACACCAATTCAAAAGGAGGGGCACCTGTGTGGCTCAGTCTGCTAAACATCGGACTCAGACTCTAGATCTCAAGGGTTTTTTTTGGTTTTGTTTTGTTTAGCAGCACGAGGGAGCAGGGGAGGGATGGCGGTGGGGAGACTGGTTGGGGAACAGAGGCTCAGCGAGAGCCCTACCTGGTGGGGTGTTCAATCCCACAACCCTGGGATCATGATCTGAGCCAAGATCAAAAGTCAGAGGGTCAACCAACTGAACCACCCAGGTGCCCCTCA
>NC_043717.1:34030838-34082226 GCF_006229205.1 Suricata suricatta
ACACACACACACACACACACACACACACACACACACACACACACACACATATATATATATATATATATATATATATATATACACCCTTATGTTTATTGCAACAAAATTTATAGTAGCCAAGATATAAAAACAACCTATATGTCCATCAACAGATATGGAGGGATAGGGAAGATGTGGTGTACACACACACACACACACACACACACACACCAGAATACTGCTCAGCCATAAAAAAGAATGAAATCTTGGGGCACTTAGGTGGTTCAGTCAGTTGGTTGAGCATCTGACTTTGGCTCAGGTCATGATCTCAGTGTTCATGAGTTTGAGCCCCGCATCAGGCAAGCTGCTGTCACCAGCGAGCCCGGATCCTCTGTCTCCCCCTCTCTCAAAAATAGATAAAAATTAAAAGAGAGAGATAGAGAGAATGAAATCTTGCCATTTGCAACAAGATGGACAGAGCCAGAGTGTAATGCTAAGTGAAATAAGTCAGAGAGAGACAAATACCATATGATTTCACTCATGTGGAATTTAAGAAATAAAACAAATGAACAAAGAAAGAAGAAAAAAAGAAACAAACAAAAACCAGACTCTTAAATACAGAGACCTGGTGGCTGCCATGGTGAGGTGGGTGGGGGATGGGTGAAACAGGTGAAGGGGATTCAGAGCACACTTACTGTGATGAGCACTGAGTAATGGTAGAATCGAATCACTATATTGTACACCTGAAACTTTTATAACACTGTTAATTATACTGCAATTTAAAAATGAAATAAAACTTTATTTAGAATTTTTTTTAACTTTATTTATTTTGAGAGAGAGAGAGCGAGGGAGGGGCAGAGAGAGAGAGAGAGAGAGAGAGAGAGAGAGAACCCCAGCAGGCTCTGCATTGTCAGAGCAGAGCCTGATGTGGGACTCAACCCATGAACTGGGAGATCATGACCTGAACAGAGATCAAGAGTTGGACACTTAACCAACTGAGCCACCTGGGCACCCCAAAACCAAAAATTTTTAAAGCATAACCGGAAGTCAGGGCAGCTCAGCCATGGTATGTCAGTCAGTAAATGAATTCCAGGTGACAGGAGTTCACTGATCCACAGGCCCAAGGAGTCGTCCCTGCATGTGGATTTGGAGAGGGATTCCCCCACCCAGAGATTTCTGGAACTAAAGGGGAGATTGGCTACCTTTCCTAGAACTGGCAAGCACAATGTGCCCTTCTGCCCTGGCCAAGAGGGGCCACGTTGGTCTGCTCGTCCAGGTGGGGCCCCCACAGACTCCCCACCCTTGCTTCGTATCAGAGCCTGGGCAGACTGGCCATACTAAGGGGGAAGATGGCCCCTCACAATCTCCCCTCCCCATTTTCCTGAGTCACGCATGGCCTCCATGGCCCACCCTGTCCCACCCTCCAGTCATTTGTACCAGCTATCATCCAAAGGGGTAGATAAAGGTGAAAATGTGCAGGACCATAGTTCTGAATTGTTACCTTTGCTCCCCCAGGCCTGCCAGCTTCCAGCATTTCCTAAAATCCTTGGCTCAGCACAGCCAGCCCAGTCTTGTTCTTTGCTTTAAGGGAGAAAACACACAGAATGGAGCTGCTTTGGGCATGTGAGTTGTAAAGACCTGGCCCCCGAGAGAAAACGAGATAACTCCAGGTGGACCTTGTCTGAGTGCCTGATGGGCCATGGGTTTCCCTGAGGGAGGGTAAAGCGTAGGTGCTCGAACACCTGCTCCCACCCCCGCATTAGCAGAGAGTCCTGGACCTGGAGGAAGCCCCAGATGAGGGATAGACACAGTAAAGGTACATGCGTCTCTATTCAAAATCACCAAAATGCGGAAACAGCGCAAGTGTTCGAATGGATAAACAGAATGCAATACACTTATATCCACACGATGGAATATTATTAGGACACAAAAAAGAATGAGATCCTGGCACAGGCTACCGCGTGCATGAGCCTTGGAAACATTATGCTGACTGAAAGACGCCAAAGGCCAACTATCCCGTGATTCCATCTAGATGAAATATCCAGAGGAGGCAGATCCACAGGGGACAGAGTTTAGTGGTTTCCTGGCCCGGGAGGAGGGACGGCGCCAGGGAGTGACTGCCAGTGGGTACCGGTTTCCCTCTGCCGTGTTAAGAATGCTCTGGTTGGGGCGCCTGGGTGGCTCAGTCGGTTAAGCCTCCGGCTTCAGCTCAGGTCAGATCTCACGTTCGTGGGTTCAAGCCCCGCGTCGGGCTCTGTGCTGACCGCTAGCTCAGAGCCTGGAACCTGTCTTCAGATTCTGTGTCTCCTTCTCTCTCTGACCCTCCCCCTCTCATGCTCTGTCTCTCTCTGTATCAAAAATAAATAAAAAAAAAACATTAAAAAAAAAACTTAAAAAAAAAGAATGCTCTGGTTGCACAACATTGTCACAGTACTGAATGCTACTGAACTGTACACGTCAAGATGATTAAAATAGTGACTTTTGTGTTATACTTATCTTACCACATACACACGCACAGGCACACACACAAACTGTGTGCCTTTCGTGCCGGTGGCTACAAGGAACTCTCGCACCCCCTCACCCCTCTCCCCAACACAGGGGCTCCACAGATAATCTCCGTACCTTCTGTGGTGGCCAGCCTTCCTGCCACCTACCCCCCACCCCCACACCCCATGTGCCATGCCTACAATGGGCCAGGCCCAGAGGCCTCCCACCAGAACCGGGGCTGTGGGGGCTGATAATCGTCATGTCCCTCAGAGTGATTTTCTGCCTCTTCACCCCAAACTCTCTACTCAGACAAGTAAGAGGAGCTCTGGATAGTCTCCTGAGACCCCTCAGGGGCCCTGAGGCCCAGCAGTCAAAGACAATGCCTTGTTGAAAACATTAGCTATTCCCATGGCTCCAAGACCCAAGCCAGCCTCTAAGGGGGCCCGCAGAGGGCAGCCCGACCTCCAAATGGGGGCTCTGCAGACCCCATCAGATACTGGGCCCGGCTCAGGGCTGTGCCACAGACACATGCCCTCCGAGGCCCTGAGCCTTCGTGTCCAGCTGGTGTGCCCACCCCGGCTCGCGGCCTCGCCGGGTCACAAGCTCCAGGGCATGAGCTACTAAGTCCCCCAGACACCCCAAATCACGCTTTTGCAGCCTGACAGGTGGCAAAACCCCGTGGTTGGGAGGACACCCCACCTCGCAGACCTCAGCGGGCCACAGACCTCCGGAGGCGTCCGGACCCTTTGCCCCCGGGGCTCATGGGCAAGGAAAACTATTCTGTGCACCCCAAGGCCCCCCCCCAAACTTCGGTGGGGAAGCCGGCCCGCTTCTGAGGCTCCTGCACCATCTAGTGGGGTCCGCGCGAACGCCTGCCAGCTGTACCTGAGTTCTGCCAGCGTCGACAGTCCGCGTGGAGAACTACGGCGCAGAGCACCGGAAGTCCCCGGGAGCGGGTCCAGCCGCGAGACGCCGCGGTCCGTGCCTGGGGCGAGGATGTGATGCCCTCTAGAGGCCGCGGGGCCGCACGGCCGGGGACCGGGTGGGCGCTAGAGGGCCCCTGCGCGCGCTAAAGGCTGGCAAGTGCGGGGACCTAGACGCACTGAGAGGCGAGCGATTTGTTCAAGGTCAGAGAGAGACACAGATCCGAGCCTTCCGGAGTCGGCCCTTTAGTTAGTATTCGGCTGGCGCTTACTTGTTAAAGGAAGAAAACAAAAAAACCCTCGCACGCTCATACCCGCCCAGAGCTAATTAAGCTTAAGTGTCAGGGCACTTCGTTTGCCAACGACGCTCTTCGGGGCCTCAGAAATGTATTCAGAGGGTCGTGTGTGTTTGTATGATTGGCAGAAGTGAACCATTTGAGGTGTAATTGGTTAAGATCGTTCTCTTCCCTCTCTGACTCTCCGTCACACTTCCCTTCTGGTCCTGGAGAGGACAAGGGCCTTTGCGGGCTGGCTAAGGGGAAGTTGAGTTGAGGATACATTTAGAGTGCCTTTAATGAGAACTGTTTACATATGTAGTTATTACTGGCCATCCTGGGGTAGGAATGACTTCCGGGAATTATCCCACCGCCCACCTGGCATCATGACAGGGAGCACCACAGCAGCTGGGCTGTGGGAGGAGGAGAAATGAGGTTTGAAATGTACAGAGCTGGAAGCTAGTCCGTGGGAAATTCTTCCAATCACCAAATACCTAAACTTGTGAGCAGATCAAAACAGAAATTTTTCCTCCCAAGAATATCATCAATAATGCAGTGAATATAATTGCAAACCCCTATAAAATGAAATTATTTTTCAAGTATGCACATATGTAACCAATAGAAACAATTCTGGCGTGGAAAAGTAAACTGTTTTTTGTTTTTTTTTCAGATCACACTAAAAGCAAAAGCAATACATTTTGAATAGAGCTAATATATGGGCTTTTGGTTTAATAACCTACTCAATGAAAAGAAGTGACGTATATGAACACAATGGGAAAAATATGTAAATTTCTTGCTGATTTGACCAAAATACTACCATTGACAAAGATAACAAATCTCAGACCTCTACAAGACATTGAGGTCCAGTTGGCAAATGAGTGTTGTCAACTCAGAGTATTTCAGATTGCTCCCTGAACATGAATCCTTGACATGCCCTGAAAATGTACAGCCTTTATAAAAAAGAAACTCAATAGGGGTTTCCCCATATTTGACAGCCGTCCCCCAAATGTATACAGCATTACAAATAACAAACCCTGAAGCTGAAAGTTTTCTAAACTATAAATAATGAAAACCAAATTTCCATCTACCATGCCAGAAGAAAAACAGAATGATCTTTCTATCCTCTTGCTAGAAAATGATATTACAAAATTGTTGTCATACAAAAGGGTGCTCAAGGAGTCTGTGACCAAAAATTGTAGGGGAAAAAAGGCTTGTAGGACTTTGTCAGGCAGTGAACAAAACTTTATGTCAGCTTTCTGAATTATGTGAGATTTGAGGTATTTCTCAGCCTTTAAAATGCTATGTGCCTGGATGTCTTGTTCTCCGGGTTTGTGAGTTTGAGCCCCACATTGGGTCTAGAAATGACTTTTGTTAATGTTTATTTATTTATTTATTTTTGAGAGAGAGAAATCTTGAGCAGGGGAAAAGGGAGGAGAGAGACAGGAGAGAGAGAGACAGAGAGAGAATCCCAAGCAGGCTCCATGCCACCAGCCCGGAGCCCAACTCAGGGCTAGATCCCACCACCCTGGGATCATGACCTGAAGCAAAATCAAGAGTCAGATGATCAACCAACTAAGCGACCCACATGCCACTCCAGAGATTACTTTAAAAAATAAAAAGTATGCTATGTGTTGTGTTTTCTTTCTGACTCTACATGACATTCTTCTCCTACCTAATTCTGTATCCATAATGTTCTGTTCTTTTTTTCTCTTTAAGGGATCCCCCAAATCATAAAATCAAAAAACCCCCACAAAACCTGAATCCACCCTCCCACACAGGTGCGCACACACACACCCACGTGCACACACACAGACACACTCATCTCATATACACAAGAACCAAGAAGAACCACAGGCTCACTGAGTAAAAAGAGGCATAAGACCCCTTCCCTACACATATTTGTGTGCTTCGGAGTAGCTCTTTTTATTGGTAAAAAGGTGCTGGTCATCAGACTTCTACTCCAGAAAACACATAGAATCATAAAATGACCATAGTTTTGTTAAAAGTTAGATCCAGTGAAAATTATTTTCACTAAGTAAGCTCATTTTACTAACAAAGCTAATTCTCCTGGGCTATCTGGCTGGCTCAGTTGATGGAGCATGTGACTCTTGATCTCGGGGTTGTGAGTTCAAGCCCCGTGTTGGATGCAGAGATTACTTAAACATAAAATCTTTTCTTTTAATCTGATTTTCCTGTTGCTTTTCCCCAGTGCCTTTCATTCCTTTCGTGTCACCCCCCAAGGAATTGCAGAGGACAGCTTTGGGCCATTATTTCACCATTCCCCTTAGACAGAAGGACTGGTTTTTCTTCCTCGTTAGCCTGTTGGGTATTTTAAGATTGTCATCATCTGTTATGCAAAAAAGAAAAAAGAAAAAAGAACGAAAGAAAAATCAAACTTAGGTTTTCGTTTTAATATTTCACGAGCCAAACTTCTTTTCTTTTGTTCTACTGACATTTGTAGAAAGAGATTCTTGTAAAGTCTGCTGCTCAGAGTTAAGCAGCCACAACCTGCGGACAGGTACCCCGTCCATTTGAATGTGCAATAATATCCTCGTTGGTAGGGAAGTTCTAGTCCTATGATGGTTTTTTCCTGTCAGGCTGTACGAGAAGAAGAAACATAAGAGCCATAAGGGTATGCCAGATGGTGAAAAATAGGTTTACGGCACCAAAATAGTGTTGTTTTTTTATTAAAAACTAGGCTAGTATTGAATGCCAGAAGGTGTGAAACCCAGCTCTGAGTAAGAATCTCCACATTTAGCATTGATCTTGGCCCATCAGAACCTCCCACCAGGGGAAGTAGAGTGGGCCCACCAGACTGCCTGGGGGCATTGTTGCCAGGCCGCCCGCACAGCATCCTGGAGGCCCCTGAGGGCCAGCTTAGCTCCCCATCCCCCTTCCTATGCCCGTGCCCACGTCCACTCCCATCACGCTGGAGGTTCTTGGCTAGATGCTCTGTGACTCACCAATGTCTCTTTGATATTGGATTCCAAAATCCACGAACCCAGAAGCTGGAACCTTGACCTCCAAGAAGTTTGAGGCTTCTGTAGCATCAATGAAGGTAACAGCTATCTCCAGAAGCGTTCCCAAAACCCTTACCAGGAGGTGTCCCTCAAACACCCCAACTTAAGGGAACCGAGCATCCAAGAGGGTTAGGCTCCTCATCTGGAAAGTCCTTGTTTACCTCCATCACCATGCTCCAAGCCGGTTAGCTTTTGTTGCAAAACAGTCCACCACCAAGCTTACTGCCTTATGACACTTGATTCTGTGTCCTGGCAAGCCACTGACTGATGCGTGTGGCTCATGCCCTCATGTACAGTACCCACCGCCAGGGTGGCTGGGGACAGTCTGGTCTGCGATGGCCTCAGCTGGTCGGATCGTCTTTCCCCCACACGGAGAGCAAGCAGAAACAGCAAAGAGGCTCAGGCTTCTTGAGAGGCCCGAACCAGGCATGATGTTTGGTATTCAGATTGTCAGAGCAAGTCCCCAGCCCAGGTTCAAGGGCTACACTTCTTGATGGATGGAGCCGCTCTGCAGTGAAAGGGGGTACAGGTACAGGGAGCGTAATAATTGGGGCCGTATGTTTTCTTTAAAAACTCTGTATCGTGGGGCACCTGACTGACTCAGTTGGTAAGGCATGCAACTTTTTTTTTTAAGTTCACTTATTTATTTTGAGAAAGGGGGGGTAGGGGCAGAAAGAGAGGGAGAGAGCAAATCCCAAGCAGGCTCTGTGCTTTTAGCTTGGAGACTAGCCAGGGGCTCAAACTCATGATCCATGAGATCGTAACCTGAGTTGAAATTAAGTGTCGGACACTTCACTGACTGAGCCACCCAGGCACCCTGAGCATGAAACTCTTGATCTCGGGGTTGTGAGTTTGAGCCCCATGCTGGGTGCAGAGCTTACTTAGAAAAAATTTTTTTTGTATTGTGGTAAAATATGCATAACATCAAAATTACTCTTCTATCCATTTTTAGGAATACATTCATTGCCATGAAATACATTCACATTGTTGTGCAACCATCACTACCATTCATTTCCAGAACCTTTTAAAAGTAGATTTTTAAAAATGCTACCTTTCATTTAGCACTTTTACAGTTAGTACAGGACCATTTCTTTTCACTGCCTCAAAAAATCCTCTGTGATCTGCCTATTCATCCCTCTCTCTAACCCAACCCCTGACACCACTGATCTTTTTACTGTCTCCATAGTTTTGCCTTTGCCAAAATGTCAGATGGTTGGAACCATACAGCAGGTAGCCCTTTCCGACTGGCTTCTTTCACTTAGTGGCATGCATTCACGTCTCCTCGGGGTCCTTTCATGGCTTGACAGCTCATTTCTTTTTAGTGCTGAATCATATTTTACTGTGTGGATATACCACTGTTTATCCACTCACCTACTGAAAACACCCTGGTGGCTTCCAAGTCTTGGCAATTATGAATAAGCTGCTATAAACATCTGTGTTCGGGTTTTTGTGTAGACATAAGTTTTCAACTCCTTTGGGTAAATACCAAGGAACACGTTTGCTGGATTATATGGTAAGCCTATGTTTCGTTGGAGTTATGCTGTTTTTTTTTGTTTTTGTTTTTTTTTTTTAAAGTAGGCTCCACACCCAATATGGGGCTTGAACTCACAACCCTAAGATTAAGAGTTGCATGCTCTACCTACTGAGCCAGCCAGGTGCCTCTCATGTTTTTTTTTTTAAGTAATCTCTACACTTGGGGTACCCAGGTGGCTCAGTTGGTTGAGCATCAGACTCCTGGTTTTGGCTCAGGTCATGATCCGAAGGTGGTGGGATCGAGCCCCACACTGGGCTCTGTGGTGAGTGTGGAGCCTGCTTGGGATTCTCTCTCTCTCCCTCTGTCCCTCTCCCCTACACGCACGCTTTCTCCTCTAGAATAGAATAGAATAGAATAGAATAGAATAGAATAGAATAGAAGTAATCTCTACACCCAACATGGGGCTTGAACTCACCCAAGATGGAGAATCACATGCTCTACTGACTGAGCCAGCCAGGCACCTTGTTTTTAAGAAATTATCACACAACTTCCGAAAGTGGCTGTACCATTTCGCATTGCCGCCAGCAAGGAATGAGAGCGCCTGTTCCTCCACATTCTCAGCAGTATTAGGTGTTGTTAACTCCAGAAATTTTCATCCTCTCAAACTGAAACTCTGTACAATGACTGCCCCTTCCCCCTTCCTCAGCCCTTGGTACCTCTATCCTACTTTCTGTTTCTATGAATTCAACTATTCTAGATACCTCATAGAAGTGGAATTCTGGCCATTTTTTGGGAATTGTGGCCATTTTTGAAAACAATCTGTCACCTACTCTTAGCAGGTAGATTTATGGGTCTCCAAATTCTTTTTTTTTAAAGACTATTTATTTATTTATTTATTTATTTATTTTGGGAGTGAGAAAGTGCATGAGCACACAGTAGAGAGGCAGAGAGAGAATCCAAGCAGGCTCCATACCATCAACGCAGAGCCTGACATGGGGCTTGAACCCATGAACCGTGAGATCATGACCTGGACCAAAACCAAGAGGTAGTCACTCGGCCAAATTCTTCAGCATCTACTTCTGTCCCACATTCTAGGTACAGCCCTCCTTCCCACTCACATGTACATGGAATCTCCTAGATGCCTGGTCTCCAAGGGTGTGGAAGTGGAAGATCTTGTTCTGCCTGAACCCAGGGTTCAACTTGGACTTGGGAGTGGTGGTCAGTGCCACAGGCAACTTAGCATAGATAGACCCGCTCAGGCCCCCTCTCTCTGTCCTTTTTGTGTCAGTTTCCTCACATGCCAGGGAGCAGACACGATGTTTCTGACATGCCCCGGCTGGCTGGGTGGGGGTGGGGGGATCAAGAGCCCCTCTAGCTACCCAGACCCATTGCTCTCTTCACACCCAGGCGCCTTCTCCCTGAGCCAAGCTATCAGGAAATAATGTGGCTGGCCTCTGCCACTTGGCACCCTGGGCACAAAGGTATGGAGACCCTGGGGAAGGAATTAGTGAGGTGACCCATCCTTTTCTTTGACCTTCAAACCCCCTACGATAACAATATGCCCCCCCCAGCCTAGGACAGGAGAGGTGGAAAAGAAAGAGATGTGGAAAAGGGAGAGAGAGGAAAAGCAGAATGAGAGGTGTGTGGGAAAGAATGAATGTTGCTCAAAGAAAGGTGTGGCTTTTGTCTTTAGCTCCTGGGAGGTGATGTCTACATCACCCACAGAATGTCTTGCCAGATAAGAGTGTCATTGTTGCGTGCTTAGGTGGCTCATTTGGTTAAGCATCTGATTCTTGATTTCGGCACAGGTCATGAAATCACGGTTCATGAGTTGGAGCCCCAGATCTGGCTCCATGTTGGCAGTGCAAAGCCTGCTTGGGATTCTCTCTCTTTCTCTCCCTCTTTGCCTCTCCCCTGCTCACACTCTCTATATCTCTCAAAACACATAAATAAACTTAGGGGCGCCTGGGTGGCTCAGTTAAGTGTCTGACTTCAGCTCAGGTCATGATTTCACAATTTGAATTCAAGCCCCATGTCGGGATCTGTGCTGACAGCTCAGAGCCCGGAGCCTGCTTCGGATTCTGTGTCTCTTCTCTCCGCCTTGCCTCTACTTGTGCTCTCTTTCTCTGTCTGTCTGTCTCTCTCCCAAAAAAAAAAAAACATTAAAAAATTTGTAAATAAATAAATAAACTTAAAACAACAACAAACCAAGAAGGTACACAGATGGAGAATGCTATCCTGTTAATAGTAAATGCAAGGATAATGGTCATAGCATCTTCAGTCAGATGGGGCACAGGGATGCTTCTGGAAGCCACCTAAGAAGAATGACAAGTTCAGTTAAACTTGTATTGGTTAGTGATGATGGTGCTGGGAAAATGGCATTCATGAAATGTCAGTGGACTGCTGAGTTGAAGTATGTGACTATACGCTGGAGGTTGAGGACCATTCCTTTGTGTTCCATACCAGCAGAAGACCTCTTAAGTTCAATGTACAGGATACAACTGGTCATAAGACATCGGGAGGACTGACAGATGGCCATTAGATGCAAACCGAGTGTGCCGTTATGATGTCTGATGTAACACTGAGCGTTACTTCCACGGGTGCACCTAACTGGCATAGGGAGCTGGTACAAGTATGTGAAAACATCCCTGTCACTTTGTGTGGCAACAAAGTGAGTATTAAGGATAGGAAAGTTAAGGCAAAAGCTATCACGTTCCATTGAAAGAATTTTCAGGGGCGCCTGGGGGCTCAGTCGGTAGAGCATCAGACTTCAGCTCAGGTCATGATCTCACGGTTTGTGAATTCAAGCCCTGCGTCAGGCTCTGTGCTGACAGCTCAGAGCCTGGAGCTTGCTTTGGATTCTCTCTCTTTGCCCCTTCCCTGCTCATGCACTGTCTCTCTCTCGCTCTCTCAAAAATAAATAGACATTAAAAAAAAGAAAGAAGAATTTTCAGTCTTATGACATTCCTGCTAAAAGTTAACTACAAACTTTGAAAAGGTCTTCTCTTTGGCTTGTTTGGAAACTAACTGGAGACCCTAACTTGGAGTTTGTCGCCATGCCTGCTCTTACTCCGCCAGGGGCTGTCATGGATGCAGTGTTGGGGGAGCAATATGAGGCTGGTGGAGTGGGGCCCCCACAGCATGCCCAGAAACACCATCTCCACAGGTACCTCTCTCCTTTTGTGGCTCGTGTGCAGTTTCACGGTGTCCACGCCAACTGCGGGCTGGCTGCTCTCTAATGCGTGCACCTGCTGCAAATTAGGCCATTTTAATTTTGAGTGCCTAATAGGAAAAGATACATTTGCTTTCAAATCCATTTGCATTACAATAATAACTTTCAACATTTCATCTGTCCACTAAAGGAAGAGCTGCCAGAGTCTTAAAATATAATTTTGACTGTCGCACAAGTTTAAGTGGATGATAAAAAAAAATGTCAGTTGCTTACTGTGGTAACAAAATTTCTCCTTAATGGTGACTATCAAGCATTTGAAGTGTTCATCATTAAAGAGTCCAGATAAGGAATTACATGTGGCTGTTGCGAGCACTAATCCTCATATAAAATGTTACGTGGAAGGAGTGCCTGGATGGCTCAGCTGGTTGAGCTGATTCTTGATTTTGGCTCAGGTTCTCAGGGTTCATGGGATCAAGCCCCGCATTGTGGCTCTGCACTGACAGCACGGAGCCTGCTTGGGATTCTCTCTCTCCCTCTCTCTTTGCCTTTCCCCTGTTCACTTGCTCTCTCTCACTCTCAAAATAAATACATAAACTTAAAAAAAAAGTCACATTGATGAAAACAAACTGTGGTAGATTGGATAAAGGCCGCCAATCCCTCCCATGCTGGTTTGCACTGTTCAGTGTGTCCCCCCACGTCTTCTTCCCATCCAGGGGTGGGTCTTTTTCTCCACCTCCCTTCCCCAGAGTCTGGGCTTGCCCTGTGACCTGCTTTGCCCAAGAGAAAAGGGTGAACGTGACTTGGGACTCCCATAGTTAAGTCAGGAAGTTTGAGAGTTCTGCCTTGATTCTCTTGGAAGGTCCTGGTTGCTATTTAACAATCCATCTAGCGACTAGAACAGGAGAAGCCATGGAGAAGAGACCTGAAGTGCCCTAGTCCACAGCCAGACATGTAAGTGAAGCCGTCTTGGACCTTCTAGCCCAGCTGAGCCTCCCTCTTTTTTTTTTAAATTTTTTAAAATATTTATTTTTGGGGCGCCTGGGTGGTTCAGTTGGTTAAGCGGCCAGCTTCGGCTCAGGTCATGATCTCATGGTTGGTGGTTTGAGCCCCGTGTCGGGCTCTGTGCTGACAGCTAGCTCAGAGCCTGAAGCCTGCTTCGGATTCTGTGTCTCCCTCTCTCTCTGACCCTCCCCTGCTCGCGCTGTCTCTGTCTCTCAAAAATAAATAAAAGACATAAAAAATTTTTTTTAATATTTATTTTTGAGAGACAGAGAGAGACAGAATGTGAGCAGGGGAGGGGCAGAGAGACAGAGAGACACAGAATCTGAAGCAGGATCCAGGCTCTGACCTGTCAGCACAGAGCCCAATGCGGGGCTCTCGGACTCACGAGCTGTGAGATCATGACCTGAGCCAAAGTCGGCTGCCCAACGGGTTGAACCACTTAGGCACCCTGCTGAGCCTCTCTTTTTGAATGACTCCACTCAAAACCCACAGAGGAAGTCCCCAGCCAACCAGCACAATCATGAGAAAGCATAAGGCCAGTACACTTTGGGGTGCCTTGTTACTTGGCAAAGGCTAACTAAAACACAAGGTCAAATTATCATTAAAAAAAAAAATGAAAGGGAGCGCCTGGGTGGCTCAGTTGGTTAAGTGTCCCACTTCCGCTCAGATCATGATCTCCCGGGTAGGTGAGTTTGACCCAGCGTCCAGCTTCGTGCTGACAGCTTCAATTCTGGAGCCTGCTTCAGATTCTGTGTTTCTGTCTCTCTCTCCCCCTCCCCTGCTGTTGCTCTGTCTCACTCTCAAAAATAAACACTAAAAAAGAAAAAAAAAAGAAACATGGGGCACCTGGGTGGCTCAGTTGGTTAAGCATCGTACTCTTGATTTCGGCTCAGGTCATGATCTTACTGTTCGTGGGATCGAGTCCCACATCCTGCTCTGCATTGACATCATGGAGCCTACTTGAGATTCTCTCTCTTTCTTTGCCCCTCCCCGCTTGAGCTCTCCCTCTCAAAATAAATAAACATTAAAGAAGAGGAAGAGGAAGAAGAGGAAGAAGAAAGAAGAAGAAGAAAGGATAAGAACAGGAGGGAAAGAATGAAACAAAATTGGCCCTATCTTGATAATTGTTGAAACTGAGGATTATCTATTCTTCTTTTTTTGCATATGTGTGAACTTTTCCATAGTATAAAGGAGAAAATAAAGAGAGGGTTGTAAAGATTTCATTAGAAAAGTGTATATACATACTGGATATTTCATCTTTTGTAATCGTTTATATTTCATTTTCTTTACATGGTTGCATGTAAAGAAATGACATAATTGTTTTTTCCCACCAAGCCCCATTTGGACTCTCCAAATACTCACCAGTTCACCTCTGGAAGTCCTGGGGACATTATATAAATTTTCTGGGTGTCTCATGAGGTGAACAAGGATGAGGAGCCCGGTCTGACCCCACATCCACAAACCCTGACAAAGGCAGCTGGCGCCCCCACCAGGGAGAGCTCCTACAGGGCAGGAGCCCCTTGCCCTCCACCCCCTCCACCCCCACCAGCCCCGGTCCCAGGTGTTGGAGGAGACGAAGAGGAAGTCCAGCATCCCGGGAAACCAGCCCTCCTTCCTTCCCTGCTGCCCGTTCTGTGGCTCCGGTCGTGACTGTGCCCAGGCCCGCCAGCCCGATGGCGCGCGCCCCGGCCTCCGGGTGGGGGTGAGGGTGTTGGGAGGGGCCGGAAAAGGCGGGTCAGACTGAGTTACGAACCGCTCCGAACCATCCGGGGAGGGGCCAGAAGCTTCTCTTTGACTGATCCGGTAGTCCTTGGATCTTCTCCTCCATCCTCGTGAGGGGACCGGCGGCGGGAGCACCTCCCTGGGTTCCCAGTCGCTCTGGGGCGCCCCGGCTTTGGGGAGCGGGGAACCTCTGCCCCTCGGAGTCACACTCTCTGGGAGCCCCGGTAGCCCTGGGCTCCGGTCCTCGACGGCTGTACACCCGCGCGCATCCCCGAAGTGAAGGGGTGAAGGGACACCGAGCCGAGGGCTTGGGCCGGGACCTGCGCAGTCCCCAGCCGGAAACCGGGCGGCCGGGAAGGTGCGGGGCGCTGCCCGGGCTCTTCAGTGAACGGCCCCCGAGGCAGTCTGGAATCCGACTTTCCATCGTTTTATGGGTCCCGTCCCGCATCCTAACGACGTTTGGAATGACTGATGCGAGTTCTCCGGCCTCGAAGCCACCCTCCCATGAAGCCCTCTTTCCTTGCAAGGGCGCCTAGACCGCGTGGCGCGAGCGGGGAGGGGGGTAGGAGTATGGGGGCGAAAGCCAGGGGAGAGGAAGGAGGGAGGGACGGAGAGAAATGAATTGCATTGGCCAGTCACATCCGCAGCGGATGTTGCGGACACCCTCCGTGCGTTCCCTCCCTCGGGGCCAAGCGCTCCGCTTCCCCCCGCCAGGCTGCAGACAAATGAGCACACAGCACGCGGACTAAAGCATAAACAAGACTATTTTATTACTTACTTTGTATTTATTTATTTATTGCACACTAATTAATAAATAAACTCCTGCACCGGGAGGTGGGGGGAAAAAGCAAGCAAGCAGAATCCAAACATCCTCTCGGTTGCCATTTGGTTATGTAAGAAGGAGGAATTAAGGCAAGTTGGCGGTAAAGAATTCCTCCAATGCCACCCTCCAAATCAGAGATCCTGCAAGGCCTTAAATCAAAAGGGAAAGCGGACACCAGCAGCAAGCACAGAAAGTGGGGCAGAGTTCTGCCAGCAGCTCACATCATGTTCCTGATCCTAAGGGGACGATTGTCACATGTCACAGAATTAGGCCCAGCTGAAAGCCACCAACCCTACACACCTAGTACCAACCCCCATCTCCCATTCACTTTCTTTCTAAGCAGGGATGGGCTCCCTGCTGCCTTCTAGGCCTTTCTGAGGCCCTCTGCAGCATCCCTTCCCCCCATACTTGGTAACAGTAATTCCTGTCTTCTGGTTCCCCAGGAATCTGTGACCTATAACCTGAAGTTCAATGACCTGGAAACTTCTGTTGCTTGTACTCAATGGGGTTCTAAATAACATACCTTCAAATCAAAGCTTTCTTTCTCATTTTACTTTAAAATTTACTTATTTATTTATTTATTAAAAAAATATTTTTTTTTGAGAGAGAGCGAGCCACACACAGGAGGGGGAGGGGCAGGGAGAGGGGGACAGAGGATCCAAAGTGGGCTCCACGCTGACTGTAGAGAGCCTGACACCGGGCTGGAATCTGCAAACCTAGAGATCATGACCTGAGCTGAAGTCAGATGCTGAGCCATCCAGGTGCCCCTAGATTTTATTTTTTAGAGCAGTTTTAGGTTCACAGCAAAATGGGGAGGAAGGTACAGAGAGGTCCCATATACTCTCTGCCCCTTCCACATGCACACCCTCCACCATTATCAACACCCCACTCTAGAGTGTGCATTTGTCATTATCACACAGAGTTTGTAGTTTACCTTAAGGTTTATTCTTGGTGTTGTACACGCTATGGGATTGGACAAATGTATAATTGTTACCGCTAACTCAGGAAATGAACAGGTTGAGCTACCCCTGCCATCTGCTCCGTGGGGAGGGGGGCACACCAGGGAGGTTGGGGGCTGGACAAGTGGAAAGCATACTTCCTGGTTAGGTTTGCTAACGCTGCAAAACAAACTCTGATAAACTCATCGCAAGAAAAGCCAATAGATGAGGGTTTGGAAGAGAGAAAGGGAGAAATTTATTTTGGGTACTGGCAACTGGGGTTGGTGGCAGGCTCAAGTGACCCCTCTGCCTGCAAGATGGACACCTAGAGTTTTAGAGATTTGCGGGGTATGTGCAAGAGAGGCTGGCAGGGAGCGCATGATCTCAGGTGAGGGTTGGTATGTTTTCACCCCATCATTATGGGCAGGGAAGAGGACATGTTGGGTGTGGCCTTCTAGGCATTCTGCTGGTATCAGAGGTTTTCTGGTCTGGTGGTTGGAATGTTCCAGTCATTGCGAAACATCTTCATCAATGCCTCAAGAAAGTGAGATAAGAAATTAGCACAATGGAGTTTAGTTGGAGCATGGGTTAAGCGGGCTTGTCTATTTCTGGTTTTAATTGTCGGCATCTACAGTTGAGCAAGAGGGCTGCCGACATGACATGTATCCTCTATGATAAGTAGCATACAGACTACTTTCATTGCCCTGAAAATCCTCTGCGCTCTGCCTGTTCTTCCCTCCCCCTAAGCTCTGGCAACCACTGATCCTTTTCCTGTTTCCATAGTTTGATCTTCTCTAGAATGTCAGATAATTAGAACCATGCAGTATGTCGCCTTTTCGGATTGGATTCTTTCATGTAGTAATTCAATTTACTTCTATGGCAGAAGTTTCCTGTTTACATTTTCCCATTCCTTCTCTCTTTCTGGCGGACACACTATCTAATACCTTCCAATTGAGGAAATACATTGGAATACCAATACGTTGGAAGCAAAGGTTTTTTCCTTTGGGAAAAGGGAAAATGACATTTACTGAACACTGGAAACTAGAAATCCCAGCATTTCTAATTTCAGCCACAGTCCAACCTGTGTCTAGTATATGTGCGGCAGAACCAAGGACCACAGTCTAACCTGCCTAAAGTGTCCTCGAACTTCATTTTCCAGAGCAGGGATGTTAAAAACCCAGGGACATGTGTTCCGAATGGTGGCTGCTTTACCCAAGGATGGCCGTGCCCCTCAGCCTGACGTCCTCACTCCAGGCAGCATGGTCCCATCTGCAGTAAGTAGAGGCTGGCGATGCTCTGCATCGAGGCAAAACCACGGGGAAACCCTTTCCCCGGAGGTCAAGAGCATTGTGCTGCAGGCACACTCAATCCCCACTCTGACTCTGGGTCACTCTCCTATTAGCTATCATAACAACAGCAATAGCAGTTGATATTTACTGACTGCTAATTAAAATCCAGGCCCCTCGCTAAGCACTTTATACGTATTATTCAATTCCCCCAACCTAATGAGGTAGGTAATACTAGCATCCCCTATTTTATTTTGTTTTTGAAGTTTATTTATTTTTTTTAGTAATCTCTACACCCACCGTGGTGGTCGGTGGCTCAAACTCACGATCCCAGGATCAAGATTTGTGTGCTTTTCCAACTGAGCCAGCCAGGAGCCTTTATCCCGTTTTATAACTGAAGAGGCTGAGTCACATGCCCAAGGTCACATAGCTTAGAAGTCGCCTAACCAGGATTTGAGTCCAGATAGTCCAGTTCTAGGGTTCAGCTGTGAATCACTGTGTTGTAACGAGGAAGATATTGGTTATATCTATCGCTGTGTAACAAATGACTTCAAAACCTAGTGGCTTGAAATGATGGACAGTTATTATCACACAGTTTCTGAGGGTCAGGGAACTGGGTGCTCTGGTTCAGAAGGTCTTGTGGGAAAGGCTCTCCCAAGACTTGACTGAACCCAGGGGATCTGCTTCTAAGCTCATTCATGTATGTGGCTCTTGGCTGGAGGCCTCAGTTCCCTGAGACATTGGCTTCGTCATAAGGCTGCCCTGGACAAGGCTTCCCCCAATGCAGGTAATGAGGGAGAGAAAGGGACAGATATTGAGAGATGAGCCACTCTATCTTTTATGACCTAGCCTTTCAGCCACACACCATCACTTTTGCCTTATTCTATTTATTAAGCCAACCCACACTCAACAAGAGAAGATTACACAACGGTGTGAATACGAGGAAGCAGAGATCACCGGAGGCCATCTTGGAGGCTGGATACCACAGGTATGAAGCAAAAGAAGCCAAAAAGGACCTTGCCCTCAGAAAATCCTAAAACCTGCTTCAGAAGTGATAGCAAAAAGCTACCAAGCCCTTTGCAAATGTTTGTCACCACTCAACAAGCCATTCCCCTGTGTCTCACACATTTTACCAGGCACTGTGGAGAGAGGTGGACACATCTAGAACATGAGCTCTGTGAGGACAGGCTCTACATCTTAGATGACATATGGTTGTCAGCCTTCCATGAATATTTTTAATTGGCTGACACTAAAGAAGTAAAAGATGCACTCACTGCTTTTAGAAAGTTAACAACTGAGTTTTAAAACAATCTTAATTACATTTTATTTGCATACCTTCTGTGGTACAATATACATAACCTAAAATTTCCACTTTGATGCATTTTTCAAATGTCCCATTTAGTGGCACTTAAGTACATTTACATTGTTCTGAAACTATCACCACCATCCATCTCCAGAACTTTTGAATCATTCTAAATTGAAAATCTGTACCCATTAAACAATAAGTCCCCAGGGCGCCCGGCTGGCTCAGTCAGAGGAGCATGTGACTCTTGATCTCAGGGTTTTGAGTTCATGTTCCACGTTGAGTGTAGAGATTACTTGAAAATGAAATCTTTGAGTGGCTCAATCGGTTAAGCTTCTGACTCTTGATTTCAGCTCAGGTCATGATCTCATGGTTTGTGGGATCAAGCCCCAAGCCCTGTCTCAGGCTCTGCACTGACTGCACATAGCCTGCTTGGGATCCCCTCTCTCTCCCTCTTTCTCTGTCCTGCTCGTGCTTTCTCTCTCTCTCAAAATAAAAATATAAAATAAAATAAAACTTTAGGGGGCCTGGATGGCTCAATTGGTTAAGCATCTAACTCTTGATTTCAGCTTAGGTCATGATCTCAGGGTTCATGTGATCAAGCTCCAAACTAGGTGCCTCTCTGATGGTGAAAAGCCTGCTTGGGATTCTCTCTCTCTGTCCTTCGATCTCTGACCCTCCCCGACTTGTGCTGTCTCTAACTCTCTCAAAAAAAAAATTAATAAATGAATAAAACAAAAAAAAAATCTTTAAAAACAAATAAACCAAAAACAAACAATAACTTCCCATTTCCCTCTGTCCCACCCCACCCCTGCCAATCACCTTTCTACTTTCTGTCTATGAGTTTATAAACTCCTGGTACCCACTACAACTGGAATCATACCTTATTTGTCCTTTTGTGTCTCGCTTATTTTACTTAGCCTAATGTCTTCAAAGTTCATTCATGTAAAATGTGTCAGAATTTCCTTCTTTTTTAAGGCTAACTGCTATTCCATTGGATGTATAGACCACATTTTGTTTATCCATTCATCCATCACTGGACATCTGGGTTGTTTCCACCTTTGGGCTATTGTGAACAATGCTGCTATGAATGTGGGTGTGCAAACCTATTTGGGCCCCAGCTTTCAATTCCTTTGGATATATCCCCTGAAGTGGAATTATTGAATTATATGGTAAGTGTATGTTTAATATTTTTTAATGTTTTAGTTTAGACAGAGAGAAAGAGAGAGAGAGAGAGACAGACAGAGAATGAGCGGGAGATAGGCAGAGAGAAGGGGGACAGAGATCTGAAGTGGGCTCTGCACCAACATGGTAGAGACCCACGAGGGGTTCCGACCCACAAATGGTGAGATAATGACCTGAGCCGAAGTCAGATGCTTAACAGACCAAGTCACCCAGGCGCCCCATGCCTTTTCTTGATGGTAAGTAGTACAGGGTGTTTCAACTTGTGTTTCAGTTTGGAAGTGGCATCCCACTGGCTTCCTAAAAAATTCCTCCAGGTGATGGAAATTTCTGTATGGAAATAGTGAATCAAGTTTTGAAGGAGCGATCAGAAAGGCAGATGAAGGAAAAGAATGGCCGTTCGAGGCAAAATAAGGGCAGAGACACCATGATACAAACAAGCAGATTACAAATGATTTACCAAGTTGACATATGAAAAAAGAATAAGGAAGGTCATAGGTACGAGGCTGGAAAGATAGGGGGAAAGAAGGAGGCCAGGAGGGGAAAGAGGGGGCAGAACACGACTTGGTGAGCTCCTATATCTATTCTTGTGACGCAGCAAGTCCCTTCATGTGTCAGGGGTCCCCAAGACTGTCACCAGCTAGACGCCGAGAACTGACTTTACTGCTCACCTGCTTGTACCCACTGACCTTTGTCTCACATTTTTTCTTAACTTTTTCTTCTCAGCTCATGTCTTAACTCAGGCAAATGTAAGGCAAAACCACCCCTCAAACAATAGCGACTGCCTTGACAAGACCTCCAGCTGGTCCCAGCCTCCCTGACTAGTTTGAACATAACAGCTGGCTGGAGGCTGGCGCCTGAGCAGATGGACCATGGAGCGACCTCTAGAATGACTGACAATTACCTTTACCTCATTATAATATTAAAATGTCTGCCCAAAGAGGAGCACAAGCCTCATTTATATAACATACAACGTATGGATAAGCATGTTTCCTTAAGGTGCATGCAAGACCTTATGCCCATCTCTCCATATGATGACAAGGACCCCCCTTTTTTTTAAATGTTTTTATTTATTTTTGATACAGAGAGAGACAGAACATGAGAGGGGGAGGGGCAGAGAGAGAAGGAGACACAGAACAGGAAGCAGGCTCCAGGCTCTGAGCTAGCTGTCAGCACAGAGCCTGATGCAGGGCTTGAACCCATGAACGTGAGATCTGACCTGAGCCGAAGTCGGAGGCTTAACTGACTGAGCCATCCAGGCGCCCCAAATGTTTTATTTATTTTTGAGAGAGAGAGCGAGCGAGAAAGCGTGAGCAGGGGAGGGCCTGAGAGAGAGGGAGACACAGGATCCGAAGCAGGCTCCAGACTCTGAGCTATGAGCACAGGGCCCGACGCGGGGCTCAAACCCACAAACCATGAGACCATGACCTGAGCAGAACCCACACGCTTAATAGACTGAGCCACCCAGGTGCCCCAAGGACCCCCTTTTAAAATATTCATCCTAACCATAATAAAAAGAACTCATTCATTTCTGCTCACAGAGTCACAGCTTTAGAAGTTATTCCCGGTGATCTCTTTATTTGCCACAAATAAATTTTCTTTGTGCAACAACTCCACCTGGTGTAGATTCTATCTGCGACTTACCAAGGAGGGAACTCACATTAGCTCGGTTACCAGACCGCCCCCAGATTCAATGCTGCAACTGGAGGGCTATCAGGACTCAGGATATAGTTGGCTAAGATGTATTACAGTGAAAGGACACACAGCGCAATCAGCATAAGGACAAGGTGCATGAGGCCAAGTCCAAGGGAGACCAGACATAAGCTTCCAAGACTCCCTTTCCTGTGGGATCACACAGGATGTACTGAATTCCCCCAGTGATGCGCTGTGATGACATGTGCGACATGGTGTCTACTGGGGAAGTCTGTTAGAGACTGAGCGCCCAGGGTTTTTACCAGGGAGAACTCATGTAGGCACACTTTGCCTGGGTATGTACCCAGATTCCAGCCTCCATGAAAGAAAGCAGGAGTTCAGCACAAACCACACTGTTTGCATAAATATTCTAGGCACAGTGAACCACTGTTATCAGGTAGGGAATGGTGAAAATCCTTCACAAATCCTGATTTCCAGGCACCAGCCAAGGACCAACCTGGACCGCAGGCCTTTCTAAGGATAAGCAATCAGGCCTGCTGTGTTACCCCCGTTTTGCACAACATGTGACCCGCAGAACTGCTCCATTACAGTGCTGTTTGTGGTGAGGCGGATTCCCAGGCAATCTAGGTGTTTGTCACAGGGACATGGTTCATAGTATGGTGGAGGCATGCCCTGAAATATCATGCAGCAATTAGAAGCAATGGGTTATGAATACATGTAGTAACAGGAACAGAGCTGAAAACCTTAATCGTTAGTGAAAAAGAAAGTAAGAAACTGGATTAAATATATAACCCTATAACATTAACATAAATTCAAAACATATAAATTTATATGAAATTTATATAAATTTCAAAAACAGAAAATATAACCTATGCTGTTAGAAGTCCAGATACAGGGGCACCTCGGTGGCTCATTCAGTTAAGTGTCCAACTCTTGATTTCAGCTCAGGTCATGATCTCACGGTTCATGAACTAGAGCCCCACGTCTGGCTCGTCGCTGGGTGTGAACCTGCTTAAGATTCTCTCTCTCCCTCCCCTGATTTCTCTTTCTCAAAAAAAAAAAAAAAAAGTCCAGACACAAATTACCCTTGGAGAGGTAGTGACTGGAAAGGGGTATGAGGTGTTTCTGTAGCACTGGTCATGTTCTTTCTCTCCAGCTGGGAGCCGGTCACAAAGGTGTGTCCATTCTGTGAAAATGTACCCAGCTGTGCCCTTACGATTTGTGCATTTTTCTGTATTATGTTACACGGCCATACAATTTACATGAAAACAAAAAATACATTCATGGAAAAAGGCAATACCCACCTGTAAGACTCCATATGAAGGAAAAGATATACATTAAAATGTCCATGGGGAAAGGGAGGGGGAGCGGGAACAGAGATAAGATGTAGTATACGTGCATACACACACACAACAGGCCTTCTGGGGACCAATGTTGTTGATATGCCACAAACAGAGGAATATTATTAATTTGCCCCTCTGCACCTGGGGGTTAAAGAAAAAAAAATGATGCTGAGAAGCTCACCTTGTGATCTCACCATTCAGAGGGACTCGATTTCTTTGGAGTGTTTATTAGCCCATCTCTGTCTACCCAGTTTCCTAAGAGATTAGTGACTCCCACCCCCACACTGTCCCCACCCTGGAAGAGCTCCTGGGGTTTCCTAGCAGTGCTGAGATCCCAGAGGGCCCCCCAGCCTATCTCTGGAACCCGCAAAGGCTGCTCCGGTCAACACCACCCTCACTGAGTGACTTAGTAAAGAGGAAAGATACATTCTAATCAAATCCCCGGAAAGACTTAAGAGAGCTTTGCAAGTTCTCACAAGAGCTGCATCCGAATCCCCTGGAGGGCTCATTAAAGCACTGAGTGCTGGGCCCCGCCCCCAGAGTTTCTGATTCAATAGTCTCTGGGAAGGCCAGAGAATTTGTATTTCTAACAAGTTCCCAAGTGCTGCTGTTGCTGGTGATCCTGGAACCTCGGTTTGAGAACCACTGAGGCACCAGTGAAGGAGGAGCCCCCATTGCCATCTAACCGGATGGCGTGACCCTTAGAAGAGCTAATCCCACAGACACTGTAGGAAACTCAGAAGGGAAGGCTTGTGGGCTTGGAGACATCAACAGGCCAATTCTGCAACCAGCCCCATCCTCCGTCCTGCACAAGGGGTGGTGGCCTCTGGTTTCACATGAGAAATTTGGGTCCTGGGCAAGTTCACTAGAGTGGTGGTCTCAGGGAAATGTGGGTGCACGTCTAAGAAGGTAACTACATGATGATCCCACTCGAGGAAAGAACGTGTTATGGAAGGAAGAGGTTAGTAGGGTGTCTAATGAAAATGGTAACATTGCATCATTCATTTCAGAGTGACTGTAAAAGTCTTGGCAAAAAAGAAAAATGATTACATTTCCCTTATAGTATATAATTATGATAATAAAAAAGGATTGGGAGGAGGTTCCTGGGTGGCTCAATGGGTTAAGTATCGGACTTCAGCTCAAGTTGTAATCTCCTGGTTAATGAGTTTGAGCCCTGCGTTGGGCTCTGTGCTGACAGCTCAGAGCCTGGAGCCTGCTTCAGATTCTGTGTCTCCCTCTCTCTCTGTCCCCCCCCTGCTTGCACTCTGTCTCTGTCTCTCTCTGAAAAATAAACATTAAAAAATTTTTAAGGATTTGGTGATGATATAAAATATAAAATTTGTATAAAGTTCAAGTAAAAATATAATAAAGTGTACAACCATCAGTTCTTGAGGCAGACCTGCTGCCCAATCCCATCACCTATGAACCCATAGCGCTCTGGCTGGGAAGCTTTACTCCAGAGCCCAGAGCCCACTGATCCACAGAGCAGGAACCTGGTAGTGTTCCACCTGCCAGAAGTAAAAGGCAGGCTAACAGAGAGGTCCCTGCATGGTGGTTTATTGGTTAGCTATAGCTGTGTAAGAAAACTTAACAGCTTAAAACAACAGTGGACACTTTCACCTCAGTGTCTGTGGGTCAAGAGTCTGGAAGTGGCTCCCAAAGTATGTTTGACTCAGGGTCTCTCATCAGGTTGCAGTCAAGTCTGGGCTGCAGTCTCTGAAGACTTGACTGGGCTGGGGCATCTACTCCCAAGATGGCTGACTCATATGACTGGCAAGTCAACACTGGCTATTGGCAGATGACCTCGGTTTCTCACCACATGGACCTCTCTTCAAGGTTGCGTGAGAGTCTTCATAACATGGCAGCTGGCTCTCCCCAGAGAAAAGTATCTGGGAGAGAACAAGGGGGAAGCTACAGTTTACGGTCTAACCTCAGAAGTCATGCACCATCACTTCAGCATCCTATTAGCTGCACTGCCCACCCTTTTCATTGTGGGAGGCTTGTATACAAGAGAATGAATACTCCAAGGCCAACATCTGGGGCCATCTTTGAGGCTCTTGCCATAGGCGACCTCTAGGGTGGACCCTAGGGCTTAGTACTCACACCCTGGCCTGCAAGAACAATTCCTCTGGGCAATTCTCCTTCCTAAAGTCTGATTTTGTGCTTGCTTTATCAGTGAAGATTAGGTGTGGCTGTTAAACAGAACACAAGTGGTTTAAATAAGATAGAAGTTTATTTCTCTTTCATTTAAAAGAAGACCAGAGATAAGTGAACTAATGCTGACAGGGTGGCTTCATAAGGCATCCAGACCCAGATTATTTCTATTTTTCTACTCCTTCATCCTTGGGGCCTGGCTTCCAGCCCTCAGATCACAAAGCAGCTGGAAGTCCCTCATCATACCCACATTCTAGGCAGGAAGTAGGGGAAGGGCAAAGGACAAAAGACCTTTTCTAGAAACCTCAGCCACCAGCTTCCACTCATATCTCAGTGGTCATCCCTGGACACGAGGGAGTCTGGGAATGTCATTTTCTATCTGGCATATTGCTGCCCCCAGTAATATCAGGGTACTGTCGGTAAGGGGGAAGAGGAGAAACGGCATTGGGCAGGCATGTCTGCAGTAGAGCTCAGGGGTACAAGACCACGTGGCTCCAGGGGTCCCAAACAGACCAGGTTTGGCCACTTGCTGCTGACAAAACCCAAAGGCAGAGAAATGGGTGGAGGAAAGGAATTTATTTCAGGGAGGCTAACACCAGGCAGACAGAAAACTAGCATCTCAAATACTGTTTCTAAATTGCCAAAAATATTTCCAGGTTTATACAAGGAAAATGTGGGAGGTCGGGGTGCCTGGCTGGCTCAGTCAGAAGAGCTTGAAACTCTTTTTTTAATTAAAAAATTTTTTTATTTCTTCATTTTATTTTGAGAGAGACAGAGAGTAAGCAGGGGAGGGGCAGAGACAGAGACACAGAATCAGAAGCAGGCTCCAGGCTCTGAGCTGTCAGCACAGAGCCTGACATGGAGCTCGAACCCACAAACTGTGAGATCATGACCTGAGCCCTTGAACCTCTTGATCTTGAGGTAATGAGTTCAAGCCCATGTTGGGTATAGAGATTAGTAAAATAAATAAATAAATAGGAGCACCTGGGTGGCTCAGTCAGTAAGTGTCTGACTTGCTTTTGGCTCAGGTCATGATCCTCACAGTTTGTGAGATCCAGCCCCACGTTGGGCTCTGCACCGGCAATGCGGAGACTGCTTGGGATTCTCTCTCTCCCTCTCTCTGCCCCCACCCCCAATTCTCAAAATAGATTAAAAAAAAAAAAGGAAACTTCCCCCAAAATAATTTGACCTCCCAGTTTACTTTATTCAGCGTAAGGGGACTGACTGTCAATGAGAAACAAGATATTTCCGGACCATGTAAATTTAGGTTCAGTGTAAAGAAACATGTACTTCTTAAAGTCAATATACTGGAATCCAGCCTACATATCAGCTTGGGAGCCAAGACAGTGCGTGGATTGATGGTAGGGGGTCTAGGAATCATTTTCCGGCTGGCGGTCCTGGAGCTTGGAGTCAAGCCCCACAGTGCGCTGCCTAGCCAGCTCTTTTGGGCCTGGCCGCTTTCCCCAGGGCTCGGCCATGGAGTAGAGCTCCCCCACTGCTGGCAGGCTGGCCGACCTCTATCCTCGGCCTCTGTGCTTGGGACTCTCTGACCCCTCCCACCCCCTCTCCCGCTGCTGCCCCTCCCTCCCCGCTCCTCCCAAGTCACGAGCAGGACCTCTTCATTAAGCCCAGGCTTTCCCTAAACACCTGATCCAGGACTTGCCTCAGTCAAAAGCTGCTCAGCTTTTGCCACTCCTCCCAAGGCCCTGAGGCCGGGGAGTACACAGTCCTGGCTGGGCCTGCCCTCAGAGGAAAATGTCAGGAGAGCTAGAAAATAGCCCAATACATTATCCTGTCTGGAGTGGTAGGTAGGGACCACCCTGGAAATACTAAGGAGCTTAAAGTTTATTCTGTAGGCTTTGGAAGCTACTGGAATTTTTTTTAAGTTTATTTATTCATTTTGAGAGAGCGCGAGGGCACATGAACAGGGGGAGGGGCAGAGAGAGAGAGAATCCAAAGTAGGCTCTGGGCTGTCAGCATAGAGCCTGACATGGGGTTTGATCTCATGAACAGTGAGATCATGACCTGAGCGGCAGAAATCAAGAGTTGGATGACTAACCGAGTGAGCCACTAAGGTGCCCCTCTTTTTTTTTTTTTGTAATCTCTACACCATACATGGGATTTGAACTCATAACCCTGAGATCAAGAGTCGCATGCTCTTCTGACTGAGCCTGCCAGGCGCCCCAAGACAGACACTGCTCTTAATCATTACACTCTGGCATAGCATGTGACAGTCCTACAGATGTCATTCATGATGTCTGCCAATCCTCAGTACCCAGTGAAACTCTCCCACCTATAGCTTCTGGAAAGTGGTTTTTAGTGCAACACCTGACTCAACCCTACCCCCTTGGCAATAGCTGACCGGACCAGGGTGAGCACTGGACCTGAGACAAGTAAATCCACAGGTTGAATGGCATCCTATGAGGAGGCCGAAGAGAAGATGAGTTTTTCCTCCTCTTCTCTTAGGAGAAGACGTTTCCTCACACTTGGTGATTAAAACTAGGGCACGCTGGGGGATTCATCAGTTACTCATGGGAGCAGAAGCTCAAAGGTCATGATGTAGGTAGGCCATGAGTAAGCCAAGGTTATGAGGGGACAGAAAGGTTGAATGAAATGAGTAAGCAGAGGATGTGGTCATCAGGGGCAGAAGACAGCAGATTGCCCAGGAGTGAGGGAGAGGCCGGGAGATGGTGGCAGCCTGGAGGGATCTCATGCTTTTGGTGCCTGGGCTACTTTCTGCCTCTTGTGGCCCAACGAAGCCCCAAGGCCTGGCTATGTGCCCCACATGGGACCTAAAGTTGACTTCACTGAGGAGTAACTATTTCCTATAACCCCAAAAGTCCCAACTGTTGTCAGCAGAGACAGGGACAACAAGGAGAGGAGGGGCTAAGGAAGAAGATGCTCCTGAATTGTATACTTTAAATGGATGAATTATATGGCATATAAACTATATCTTAGTAAAGCTGTTTAAGAAAAATAGAATGTTTCACTACCTCATACTTTATGCTAAATTTTTTTATTTTTTAAAAACTGTTTATTTATTTATTTATTTTGAGACGGGGGGGGGGAGGAAGGGACAGAAAGAAAGGGAAAGAGAAAATCCCAAGCAGGCCCTGCGCTCAGCACACAGAGACTGATGTGGGGCTCAATCTCACGACAGTGGTATCTTAGGATGCTTAACCAACTAAGCCACGCAAGTGCCCCCTACATTTTCCAATTTGAAAAAATATGCTTACTTGGAAAAATATTAACCAAGATTAAGCAGTTATTTAAAACTGAAATATTGGTGTTGATAGTCACTAAAATTCACTGAAATTTAGTAAATTGTTAATGATAGGCTTAATGAGATTATTTCCAAGGTCAAAACTAAATTCTCTCCTGGAGCTCAAGATGTAGAAATATGATTGTGTAGCATGTGGAATTCTCAGCAGACTCTTAGCATAAAAAGAAATTCGAGGGGTGCCTGGGTGGCTCAGTGGGTTGAGCATCCAGCTTCAGCTCACCTCATCCGGCTTCACCCATGACCTCACAGTTCCTGGGTTCAAGCCTTACGTCAGGCTCTGTGCTGACAGCTCAGAGCCTGGAGCCTGTCTTCAGATTCTGTGTCTCCCTCTCTCTCTGACCCTCCCCTGCTCATGCTGTCTCTTCCTCTCTCTCAAAATAAATAAAACATTAAAAAAAATAAATTTGATCTGTAGCAATGATGGCAAAATGGTAACCTCTGACAAAGCTAGATGCTGGGTACATGTACATTTGTTTTATTATTTTCTCTTACTATTTCCCATGCTGAAAATCCTTCATGACAATTTAAATGAAAACAGAATGTACTACATACCAATTAGAATGGCTAAAACGAAAAAGACTGACAATACCAGGTGCTAACAAGAATGTGGACAACTGGAGTTCTCATACAAGGCTGGTGGGAATGGCAAATGTTACAGCAATTCTGGAAAATGGCTTGGCAGTTTCTCAGCAATTTAAACATAGAATTACCACATGAGTCAGCTCTTCGGAGAGCTGGTCTGAGCTGACTTCTCTAAGAGAAAGGAGTAAATGAGAAACGAGTCCACACAAAGACTTATATACAAATGTTAATGGCAGCTTTATTCATAATAGCTTGATGAATGGATAAAGAAGATGTGGTATATGTATATATGTATACACACACACACACACATATACACTCAATGGAATAGTACTCGGCCATGAAAAAGAATGAAATCTTCCATTTGCAACAATGTGGATGGAACTGGAGGGTATTATGCTACCCTCCAGTGAAATAAGTGAGATAAGTCAGTCAAAGATATCATATGCTTTCACTCATATATGGAATTTGAGAAACACAACAGATGAACATAGGGGAAGGGAAGGAATAATAAGATAAAAACAGAGCATTGGGTGTCATATGTAAGAGGTGAATCACTGGGTCCTACTCCTGAAGCCAAGACTACACTGTATGTTAACTAAGTTGAAAAAATAAATTGGATATGCCACAGTCATCAACAAGGGAATGGATAAACAAATTGTAGTATATCCACACAATAGAATACTACTCATCAATAAAAAGGAATGAACTGGAGGTGCCTGGGTGCCTCAGTCATTTAAGAATCTGAATCTTGATTTTGGTTCCTGAGTTCCCAGTCAGGCTCTGCTGGGTGTGGAGACTGCTTAAGATTCTTTCTCTCTTGGGGTGCCTCCGTGGCTTAGTCGGTTGGGCCTGGGACTTCAACTCTGGTCATGATCTTGAGGTTCATGAGTTCAGCCCCACATCCAGCTCATTATCAGCGCAGACCCTGCTTCCGAGTCTCAGGTTCTCTGTCCCCGTCTCTCTGCCCCTCCGCTGCTTGCAGTCTCTCTCTCAAAAATAAAAATAAACATTTAAAAGAAGGGGGTGCTTGGGTGCCTCAGTTGGTTAAACATCCGACCTTGGCTCAGGTCATGATCTCACGGTTTGAGTTTTCACCCTGCGTCGCGCTATGTGCTGACAGCTCAGAGCCTGGAGCCTGCTTCGGATTCTGTGTCTCCCTCTCTCTCTGCCCCTCCCTCACTCGTGCTCTGTCTGTCTCTGTCTCTGTCTCTCAAAAATAAATAGTAGGGGCGCTGGGTGGCTCAGTCGGTTAAGCATCCGACTTTGGCTCTGGTCATGATCTCATGGTTGGTGGGTTCGAGCCCCGTATCGGGCTCTGTGCTGACAGCTAGCTCAGAGCCTGGAGCCTGTTTCAGAATCTGTGTCTCCCTCTCTCTCTGACCGTCCTCTGCTCGCGTTCTCCCTCTCTGTCTCTAAAAAAAAAAAAAAAAAAAAAAAAAGTAAACATTTAAAAGGAAAAAAAAGATTCTCTCTCTCCTCCTGCCCCTTCTCCCATCACGCTTGTGCACATGTGTACTCTTTCTCAAAATAAATAAACAATTAAAAAAAAAAGAATGAACTATTGATATGCCCCCACGCCATGGATAAATCTCAAAATCCATGCCAAGCATGTAGAGATTACTTTTAAAAATCTTTTTTTTTTCTTTTAAAAATCTTAAGGTGCACCTGGGTGGCTCAGTCAGTTGAGTGTCTGACCTTGGCTCAGGTCATGATCTCATAGTTTGTGGGTTCGAGTCCCACATCATGCTCTGTGTTGACAGCTCAGAGCCTGAAGTCTGCTTCCGATTCTGTGCCTCCCTCTCTCTGCCCGGCCCCCCCACTCATGCCTCTGTCTCTCTCTCAAAAGTAAATAAACATTAAGCAATTTTTTAAAAAACAAAAATATTTCTTTGTTTTATGTCAATACAATTCTAGAGTGGAATTCTTTTTAGTTTTTGGTTTAATTTCTTAAAAATTTATTTTTATTAAAAAATAAATAAAAAGCATGGGGGACCTGGGTGTCTCAATCAGTTAAGTGTCCGACTTTGGCTCAGGTCATGATCTCATGGTTTGTGAGTTTGCGTCCCACATTGGGCTGTCTGTTGTCGGCACAGAGCCTGCTTCAGATCCTCTGTTTCCCTCTCTCTCTGCCCCTCTCCCATTCGTTCTCTCTCTCTCTGTCTCTCTCTCTCTCTCAAAATAAATAAATAAGCCTTTAATAAATACTCACGTACAGTGAGATCACAACCTGAGCCAAAGTCAGATGCCCAACCAACTGAGCCACCCGGGCACCCCTGTTAAGTTTTTAAAACATGTTTTTATTTATTTTTGAGAAAAAGAGAGAGAGAGAAAGAGAGAAAGAGAGAGAGAGAGAGAGAGAGAGAGAGAGAGAGAGAGAGACAGGGCACGAACAGGGAAGGGGAAGAGAGAGGGAGACACAGAATTCAAGGCAGGCTCTCTGGTGTCAGCAGAGGCCCTGTCATGGGGCTCAAACCCACCAATTGTGAGATCATGACCTGAGCCGAAGTCAGATGCTTAACCAACTGGGCCACCCAGGCACCCCTAGAAGTGGAATTTAAAAATTTTTTTAGTTAATTAATTTATTGGTTTGTTTGTTTAAGTAATCTCTACATCCAACATGGGGTTTGAACTCACAGCCCTGAGAGTTGCAGGCTTCACCAACTGAGCCAGCCAGATGCCCCTTCAAGTAGGAATTTTTGAATTAAAGGGTATAAACACGTTTATTTCAGGAGTTTGATATTGACAAATAATTCTCCATAAAGGTTGGTGGTGATTTTATTCTTCTACAGCACTTGTGCGAATACTTATTCCTTTGTATCCTTTTGTGATCAATACTCATTGGGTGTTAATCTTTTAGGGAGACTGGGAGGGGGATATTTGCAATTTGATAGATGGAATAATTCCATCTCAGGCTTTATCGAGTCTCATGTGGAAGCTGGTCTGTGCTCTAGCTGTGGGTTGCATAGTTAACATTGCCTGAGAATTTTCTCCAGATTTTGGCAACCGTCTGACAGGCGCTATTCAACACAAGATGGCTGCTCTTTGCCTATTTAGAAGACCTGACACACGGCGACGGCTTAATTTCCAGGCAGTGATGAGAGTCCATGCAATTGAATGGCAGCAGTATAAATATTTGGTGGCTCTTTCAAAGATTCTTTCTCACGCCCCAGCTTGAGTCAAAATTTCAATGTCCTGTGATGTTTAAGAGTTGTAGCTCATTCCAAAGCCTTGCCCCCACCCCTCACCCTCATGCCCCAGTGTTTTGGATAATTTGAGGGAAAAAATGAGCATGTCTGAATAAAAACCATTCGTAATTAACAAAATCTGCGTTAAAGGCATTTCTGGTTTTACATAATGGATGTGTTGGGGATTCTAATTTCTCTAGGATTAACCCAAGGTGATTCTTTTTTTTTAATCTTTTTTAATGTTTATTTTTGAGAGACAGAGACAGAGTACGAGCAGGGGAGGGGCAGAGAGAGAAGGAGACAGCGTCTGAAGCAGGCTCCAGGCTCTGAGCGGTTAGCATAGAGCCCCGATGCAGGGCTCGAACCCACAAACTGTGAGATCATGACCTGAGCCAAAGTCGGACGCTCAACTGACTGAGCCAGCCAGGCGCCCCTAACCCAAGGTGATTCTCTTTGTAAAGGAAATAATTGCATTTGGGAGCTATGGGAGGGACCGGCTTGGGTCTTGGGTCTCAGTCATGTCCCTCAGGGCTTTATTGAGGAGTGTGGCAGAGTCCCTTTCAGGCTGGGTCTACTACTGTCCCTCCTTCTTGCTGGGGTCTCCATTGCTGTCACAACTGTTCCCACTACCTCCTCAGCCTTTGGATACCAGCAGCGAGCAGGAAGGGCACAGCTGAGAGAGAGCAGATAAGCGTGGAGAATGACCCCAGAGGTCACCAGCCCATACAGCAGTGTCCCCAAACTGGCCAACAATGTTAACTGGCAGTTTCTGTTGAAATTGAAAGCTGTTCCTACCAGGAAATTCCTGCCCTTCTCCGGTTTATAGCAAGGCTAAATGCTTTCATGGATAGAGATAGCATGGCACAGAGACAAGCAACTGAACCAACACAGAACATTCCTTAAATCCCCCATCAACTTTGCTTTTCAGTATCTTAATGTAATGCAACCAACCCCAAGTTCGTGATAAAACTCCATGGAAGAAAAAAGCAAATGAGCAGGGATCTGAAACAAATAGGACATGTCCACAAAATGCCATTTTGAAGTTTGCAGTTTGCAGCTTGGAATGCTTTTTCCCACGGAAAAACAGAGCAGTGTTTAAAGTGGTTGTTAGATTTCTAGGCTAGACCTCAAAATTCTATATAATTCATACTATGGCTGAAATACCCGTCTCTTGTAACTTAACATTAGTAAGAAACACAACGTGATTTTGCAATAATATTTTTAAAACATGATGGAAAAACAATTTCAGAACAGAAAATAAGACAGGTTTTGTTCATCTGAAGCACTACTGCTTTAAAAAAAAACATTTTCTGGGGCGCCTGCGTGGCTCATTGCTGATTTCAGCTCAGATCATGATCTCAAGGTTCATGACACCAAGCCACACATCAGGCACTGCGCTGATGGTGCACAGAGCCTGCTTCGGATTCTCTCTCTCCCTCTTTCTGCCCCTCCCCTGCTTGTGGGAGCACTCTCTCTCTCTCAAAATAAATACATAAACTTAAAAAAAACTACAGACTTTACTAGAAAGTAGGGAATAAGCTATTCACTTTGGGGAAGATTTTAACAGGTACTTCGGGAACTCTCAAATGTTTCAGACTTGAAGTCAGAGGTTCTTTTTGCCTAATTTACTTCACAATTGATGGCTTTCCTTTTTTTTTTTTTTTTTTTTTTTTTTGACTACAATCATAGCACTAAAGCCACTCAGGTTTAACATCACCCATGACTTGGTGGGGTCTTGGGCTTGAATGTGAAATTAAATGCGGTGAGGCTTTTTTTTTAAAGTTTATTTTTTTGAGAGAGAGTGCGCACGAGCAAGACAGGGACAGAGAGAGACAGAGAAGGAGAGAGAGAATCCCAGGCAGGGTCTGCACCGTCCATGCGGAACCAAACATGGGACTCATATTTACGAACCGCGAGATCCTGATCTGAGCTGAAGTCAGGTGCTTAACTGACTGAGCCACTCAGACACCCTAAAAGAGGAAGAGATTTTACTGAAGTGACTTGCGTACTCATTGGAGAGAGGCTTCCGGAGATAAAGGCACTAGGTAAAAGAAGGCCTAAGTGAGAAACGGCTGTCTGAGGTGGAGTTACTTTGCCCGGCAAGGTGACAGATAGCAGTGAGAGTAAAGAATGGTGAGGGCGGAGAAGGCTTGGGTCCACCAGTGTCCTGGGCCAGCCAGCAGAATGGCTCTGTCAGCTTCTGAGAGCTTGGGTGCTGTACCTGGAGTTTTGGGTGTAGATGGAAGGCACCATGTGTATCCAGTCATTCACATATGATATCTGCTGTCTGAAACTAAAAGCATGGCTCCTGGGTGGCTCAGTCGGTTGAGCATCTGACTCTTGGTTTTGGCTCAGGTCATGATCTCATAGCTCGTGAGTTCCAGCCCCACGTTGGGTTCTGCGATGACACTGTGGAGCCTCCTTGGGATTCTCTCTCCCTCCCTCTTTCTCTGCCCCTCCCCAACCAATAAAATAAATAAAAACTTTAAAAAAAGAGGGGGGCACCTGGATGGTTCCATTGGTTAAGCATCCAACTGGAGCTCAGGTCATGATCTCACTGTTTGTGAGTTCGAGCCCCACGTTCGGCTCTGTGCTGACAGCTCAGAACCTGGAGCCTGCTTCAGATCTGTGTGTGTCTCTCTCTGTCCCTCCCTTGCTTACACTCTCTCTCTCTCTCTCAAAAATAAATAAGCAGGGGCACCTGGTGGCTCAGTCAGTTAAGTGTCCGGCTTAGGCTCAGGTCATGATCTCACGGTTTGTGGGTTCGAGCCCCGTGTCGGGCTCTGTGCTGACAGCTAGCTCAGACCCTGGAGCCTGCTTCAGATTCTGTGCCTTCCTCTCTCTCTGACCCTCCCCTGCTCACACTGCCTCTTTCTCTGTCTCTCAAAAAAAAAACATTAAAAAAAGTAAATAAGCATAAAAAATATTAAAAAAAAAAAAGAAAAGAAACTAAGAGCACGCCACTTTTGTAGTGCCAGACTCTCAGAGCCCTTTGCGGGAGGTCGCCTCCCTGGTGCACTGGTATTCATGCTTTTGGATCCTAGCTGCCCTCTGGGACTTGCTTTTTGGTTAATAGAATGTGGTGGAATGACAGCATGTGACCTCCGAAGCTGGGTCCTAATAAGTCTTGTGGCTGCCACCAGGGTGTCTGGAAACATGTGCTCTAGGGGAAGGAAGCCAGATGTGATGCTGGCTTTGAGAAGCCCAAGCACTCAGGGACTGCTATGTTGTAAGGAAGCCCACAGTTGCTTTCCAGCCACACCAGCTCAAGTACAGACATGGGAGTGAAGAAGACTGAGATACGGGTAGCCTTGTCCACCATCTGACTGCAACCAGCCTCAGGACCTCAGGAAGAACGACACATCTGAGTCTGTAATCCCCAACCTGGTGAGAAATAATAAATACATGGTGGTTTTAAGCCACTAAGTTTTGGGGTGTCTTTTGCATAGCAGTAGATAACCGGAAACTGGATTAAGCCCAAAACTTGCTTGTCTACAAAGCGCACCCACATTTCAGTTTCAAACGACCGTCTATTCCCATGAGGATGTGTTGACCCATCCGTCAACACGCTTAGCACAAGGGGACATCCAGGACCTCCCAGCATGTCAACTATACTTCAATAATAATAATAATAGTAATAATACTTTTACAGCATGCTCAGCTTTTAGACCTCAATTCCTTTCTCCCTAGGTCTCACTCACATCTAACCTTTGCTGGGTTAGAAATCTAGGGATTACAATTAAGGACAAGAAATTAACCTCTTGAATGAATAAAGGTAACATTACTTTTTTGTAGAATTCTGGTGGAGCAGACTTGATGGAACTCCAGAAGTATCTGTAGGCCAATGGTCCACAGCTTACTGGAAAAGCAGCTTCCAGTCTCTACAATTTCACTGCTGTAAGTTGAAGTCTCTCACACGTTTCTCTATGATCTCTGAGAGCTGGGTTCTCCTGGAGACAGAACAGTACAGGTGTTTTTTCAGAGACTGGCCTAAGGAACTGAGTAAGGAAAGACCATCTGGGCCCCCTACCTGAGATTCGTCACACTGTTGAAATGACTTTAATAGAGCACTTTCTGGGTTGTTGTTTATGATGAGGCTGGTCGACTCACTGTTGAATAATTACACAAATTAAGGCAATCAGGACAACATAGTCATCGAGCTAGCTTTGAGATTCCCGTTTCTCCAATGCCTTCCTCTCAGAAGAACAAAGCCTGTGGTCGTGTTAGAGGAGTGGATGGGGACACAACAAATTTGTCTGATGGGCGAGTGCCCCCTACAAGGTAGATAATCAACAGGAGTTGCTTTTCTCTTTACCTGGAATGCTGTCATGAAACAGATGGCACTGAAGGCGCCTGGGTGGCTCAGTCGGTTAAGCATCCAACTTTGGCTCAGGTCATGATCTCGGGGTTCGTCAGTTTGCGCCCCCCCCCCCCCCCGTGTCGGGCTCTGTGCTGACAGCTCAAAGCCTGGAACCTGCTTTGGATTCTGTGTTTCCCTCTCTCTCTGCCCCTCTCCCACTCACACTCCATCTCTCTCTCCCTCAAAAATAAACATTCAAAAAAAGAAGAAAGAAAGAAACAGATGGCACTCAAAAATATCTGCCTAATGAATGAATCTATGACTTAGAAGTCCTGAAACTGAGTAGCTTGGAGTCAGGTAACCCACAGGGATACTATAAATAGCCAGACTGAAAACAGCTCCATTCATGCTGTAATTGAGTTACACCCTAGCTAACTATACAGGGTATTCATCCAGGCTGGAAACAGGCAAAAATATAGAATGTCATCAAGGACATCTTCAGGGAAAAAAAAAAAGACCTATGTTTCCAGACTTTCTGGATACTGTGTATATTAACATCAAATATTTCTGATTTTTTTACCGGCTTGATCTAGGAGGATATAACAAATCTTTTTTGTTTTGGAAGGCTTTGATCAGAACCCCATGTGGTATAAACCCTATTGGCAGCACTGCCAAGGGGCCTCACACAGAGGAGGGACTCCGAAGTGACAAAGGTGCTTGTGAACTGAGCTGTGACAGTTGCTCTCTCTTGGGCTCCTGAAGGGCATCAAGAGGACATAAGCAGGCAGCCAGAGAAGCCAGGAGACAGCAGCAGTGGTTTACCTCACTTCAGTCCTTCCCCAGCAGTGCTGGGCTGGAGGGCCAATGGCCAGTCCCTTCGAAGGAGTAATGGTGACAGTGACGGTGGGGAAGGCAGGAGCAGAACAAGAAGGGGCCTGGTCCCATTTCCAGAGCTGCCAACTCTCAGGTCTTTCTTGAGAAACATTCACTCTAAGGGGTCTTGCCTTTCTTTTCTCTCTGCTTCCCCATCCAACTGGTGTTGGGTCCTCTCAAAGTGGAGGATGTAGGAGAAATGGTTCTTACTGTATTGAAACCTTACCCACTGTGTGATGACATTAGGAGGTGGGGCCTTTAAGAGGTGATTAGGTCATGAGAGTGAGGCCCCCTTGATGCGATTAGTGCCCTTATAAGAGACCAGGGGTGCCTGGGTGGCTCAGTCGGTTGAGCATCTCGCTCTTGGTTTCTGCTCAGGTCATGATCTTTTGGTTTCATGGGCTGCAGCCCCGCATTGGGCTCTGCACTGGCAGCTCAGAGCTTGCTTGAGAGTCCCTCTCTGCCTGTCTCTCTGCCCCTCCCCCACTTGTACTGTCTCTGTCTCTCTCAAAATAAATGAATACACTTTAAAAAAAGAGAGAGAGAGAGAGAGAGAGAGAGACCCCAGACAGCTCCCTAGCCCCTTCTGCCCCATAAGGACACAGCATAAGACAGGAACCAGGAAGTGGGGCCTCACCTGAACACGGAATCTGCCAGAGCCTTGATCTTGCACTTCCAGCTTTCAGAACCGTGAGAAATAAATTCGTGTTGTTCATAAGTTTGTGGTATTTTCTTGGAGTGGCTGGAATGGACTAAGACTGTTTTCCAGTTGTTCCTGTGATGAGGTCAAGACATCATACAAGGACGTTGTGATGGTCAATTAACTACCAAGTAAGGAGCCCTGCCTGCTATTAAAGTTAGGTTAATTGAAAAGCATAATTGTCCAATAAACCTTTGGGGGAAAGGACAAAAGGAAAGTTCAGCATGTACACTGCTGACTAGTTTACATTTCTGGACGCTATTAGTCTTCCAGGATCCTCTGAAAATACTTCCCTCAACATCCAAATTTACCAAAGAGGAAGGAGATAATGATTTCAATAACCAGGAGGGAAGGAATTGGTATTGGGCCTTTAAAAGAAGTCTGCTAGGGGCACCTGGGTTAAGCGTCTGACTCTCGGTTTTGGCTCAGGTTGTGATTCGTGGTTCGTGAGTTGGAGCCCCGAGCTGGGCCCCACAGTGTCAGCTCTGAACCTACTTGGGATTCTCTTTCTCCCTCTCTCTGTCCCTCCCCTACTCATGTTCTCTCTTTCTCAAAATAAATAACTAAAAACTTAAAAAAAAAAAGAAAAAAAAAGAAAGCTGCTCTTGCTGTTACCACCACAAAACAATTGCAACTTTAAAGGCACATTTGAAGCCTCTACATATATTTTAATTGCCTCAAGTTCTCCCAAATCATGATGTAAGAAGCAGTATTTAAATTTTTTTTTAGTGTTTTATTTATTTTTGATACAGAGAGAGACAGAGCATGAGAGGGGGAGGGGCAGAGAGAGAAGGAGACACCGAACTGGAAGCAGGCTCCAGGCTCTGAGCTAGCTGTCAGCACACAGCCTGATGTGGGGCTCGAACCCACGAACATGAGATCTGACCTGAGCCGAAGTCGGAGGCTTAAACGACTGAGCCACCCAGGCACCCCAGAAGCAGTATTTAAAGGAGAGGGCTCACATAAAGAAAAAACAAAGTTGCAAGTCAGAAATGCCGACTGGTTTCTTTTTTTTAAAAACTTCTAATTTTGAAATATTATAGATTCACAGGAGCTGCATAACTATAGTACACAACGAAAGCAAAGGAATGTACAATCCACAGACATTATTCAGATTTCACCAGGTTTACATGCACTCATTTGCATGTATGTGTATGTGTGTGTGCATGTACGTGGATGTAGCTCCATGCAGTGCTATTATGTATGTATCTTTGTGTAAACCACCACCATCAAGACCCCGAGCTCTCCCATCTCCACAGTGCCCTTTCCAATTATTCCTTTATAGCCATACACACACCCTTCCCCTCCCCCTGGCAATACTAAGCTGTTCTCCACCTCCAGATTTATATTATTTTGTGAATGGTATACAAATGAAATCATGTAGTATTATCCTTTGGAGATTGGCTTAAAAAATCATTTATTTATTTTTTAGTAATCTGTACACCCAACATGGGGCTCAAACTCACGACCCCAACATCAAGAGTTGTGTGCTCTACTGACTGAGCCAGCCATGCGCCCCTGGTATCTCTTCTTATAAGGGCTCCAATCCCATCATGAGGGCCCCACCCTCATCACCTCATCTAAACTTAGTGACCTCCCAAATGCCTCATCTCCAAATGCCATCACATTGGGGGTCAGGGCTTCAACACACGAACTTTGGGGGGAGGGTGACAAATGTTCAGCGCATAACAATTGTTCATTCCTTTTTATTGTTTTTTTTTAAGTGAAAAAAGACCTTAAGTGGTCTTTTTTTATTAAAAAAGTTTTTCTTAAGTGAAAAAAGACCTTAAGTGGTCTTTTTTTATTAAAAAAATTTTTTTAAGTAATCTCTACACGCAACGTGGGGCTTGAACTCACAACCCTGAGATCAACAGTCACAGGCTCTACTAACCGAGCCAGCCTGTATGCCCCTCATTCCTTTTTATTGTTGAGTTTTATTCTATGGTATCGATGTACCATAGTTTAGCCAGTCACCCACTGAAGGACATTTTGGATTGCTTTAAGTCTTTGGTTATTACAAATAAAGCTGCTGTGAACATTAGTGTAGAAGTTTACATGTGAAAATAAATTTTCATTTCTCTGGGATAAATGCCTGAGTGCAAGTGCCGGGTCATATGGTAAATACATTTTTAGGGTTTTTTTTAAAGTTTATTTGTTTATTTTGAGAGTGAGAAAGCATGCACACAAAGGGGGGAGGGGCAGAGAGAGAGAGACGGAGAGAATTCTAAGCAGGCTCTATGCTCAGCACCGAACCCTACAAGGGGCTCCATCCCATGACCATGACATCATGATCTGAGCCAATATCAAGAGTTAGTCACTTAACTGACTGAGCCACCCAGGCACCCCTCATTGTGGTTTTTTTTTTTTAAACAATTTGTTTAAAAACATTTTTTTAAGTTTATTTTGAGAGAGACAGTGTGAACTTTAGTTGGGGAGAAGTAGAGAAAGGGAGAGAAAGAATCCCAAGTAGACTCCACATTGTCAGCATGGAGCCTGATGTGGGGCTTGAACCAATGAACGGTGAGATACTGACCTGGGCTAAATTAAGAGTCAGACACTTAACTGACAGAGCCACCCCAGAGCCCCCCTGCCCTGCACTGTGATTTTAATTTGTATCTCTCTAATGATTGATGATATTGACCATCTTTTCATGTGTTTGTTGGCCATCTGTATATCCTCTTCAATGAAATACCTATTGATATCTTTTGCCCATTTTCTAATTGGATTGCTTCCATTAAGTTTTGGAAGTTCTTTATATAGTCTACATACAAGTCCTTTGTTAGATGTGTGATTTGCAAATATTTTCTGTCAGTCTTTAAGTTACTTTTTCATCCTTTTAACAGGGTCTTTGGGAGAACAAGGTTTTATATTTTGATGTGGTTTTATTTACTCAAAATGTTTATTTTTGAGAGAGAGAGAGTAAGCACACATGGGCATGCATAAGCAGAGGAGGGGTAGAGAGAGAGGTGGACAGAGACCCAAAGTGAGCTCTGCACTGACAGCAGAGAGCCCCATGTGGGGCTTGAACCCATGAGTTGTGAGGTCATGACCTGAGTTGAAGTTTGACGTTCAACTGACTGAGCCACCCAGGCACTCTGATGTGGTTTTTTGTTTTTTATGAGAGAGAGAGAGAGAGAGAGAGAGAGAGAGAGAGAGAGAGAGAGAGAGAGAGAATCTCAAGCAGGTTCCACACGCAGTGCAAAGTCCGACTCAGAGCTCGATCCCATGACCCTGGGACCATGACCTGCGCTGAAATCAAGTCAGTCATCCAACTGACTGAGCCACCAAGGGGGGCCTGATGTGGTTTTATTTTAAAGTTAAAAAAAATAATAGCAGGGATGCCTGGGTAGCTCAGTCGGTCAAGCATCCGGCTTCAGCTCAGGTCATGGTCTCATGGTCTGTGAGTTCGAGCCCCGCACCAGGCTCTGTGCTGACAGCTCAGAGCCCACAAAGCCTGGAGCCTGCTTCAGATTCTGATTCTCCCTCTCTCTCTGCCCCTCCCCCACTCATGTGCTATCTCTCTCTGTCTCTCAAAAATAAATAAAATTTAAAATTAAAAAAAAATGCAGTGTGTGACATCTGTATTAAACAAGAACAATAGTAGTTATTTCCTAGCCTGCCCTGTATTCCATGCCAAATAAGGGCAAATACATATTTCACCCATCGGGCTGTCCCGTCCAATGTTTATTGAGCACCTACTATGTTCTAAGTTCAACACCATGTAATAGTGGTCTGAAAAGGAATAAAATATGGTTGCTGCCAAGGGTTCGCAGTTTTGTGGGGCGAGGGACATGGGGCACATGCCTTCCATCGGTGTGTGGTAAGGAATGGAAAAGCTGGCCTGGGAGCACAAGACGACACCAGCTCCGGCCGGGGAAGGTGGGGAGGGCTGCTGCTTGCTTGTCTCCTTCACACAGCTCTGAGGGACTGTCAGTGACGGACCAGTGGGAGTCCTAGCATTATTCTAGCTCCATAGAGGTCATAGTGTGTCGTGGAAAAACATTTTCATCCATTCTTTTCATCAAAATGACTGCTGGTTCCTTTTCTAGAATATTCTTTCGATATTCTCAGATAACTAATGCCAAAATTGAGACCCTGTGAGAGTAACAGAGAATTCACCCCTGAATGTCATCATCTTTCAAAAATAAAATAACACCTGTTAGTTCAACAGGTGGTCTTCACTGTAAAGTACACGCATCAAGGAAAGGTGTAGCTGTTGTATAACAGTCCTTGGTCCTAATATAGCAACATTCATCTGAGAAGCTTAAAGGACTTGACTCACATGACAAGCTGCCTCATTTTGCACTGACTCTTTGAGGAAGACAAGATGAGATTTATTACACAGTGGCCTATGTTCCAAATAGAGTACGATGTTCCCTAACCAGGTAACTAGAAAAAAATGTCCTGTGACACATTCAGGAGGAACCTAGAGATCTTTTGGTGAGAAGAAAGGAATGAACCCTAGGTTTATGCTACAGTTCTGTTCCAGGAATTTTTAAAAGTGCAAGGTCTGATCTTTCTTATATAGGATTGATCAAATTATTATTATTTTTTAATTTTTTAATGTTTTATTTATTTTTGATACAGAGAGAGACAGAGCATGAGAGGGGGAGGGGCAGAGAGAGAAGGAGACACAGAACCGGAAGCAGGCTCCAGGCTCTGAGCTGTCAGCACAGAGCCTGATGCGGGGCTCGAACCCACAAACGTGAGATCTGGCCTGAGCCGAAGTCAGAGGGTTAACCGACTGAGCCACCCAGGCACCCTGATCAAATTATTATTATAACAAACAATTGAGGCTCAAAACCTGAGTGGTTTTTGTGTTCGTGTCTAATCAATGTCAGTTCTCCCTGGGTGATGTTCCCCCTTACATTCTCCTTCTTCTTTTTTTTTAGAAAGAGAGAGAGAGAGAGAGAGAGAGAGAGAGAGTGCGTGTGTGCACAAGTGCAGAAGTTGGGGAGGGACAGAGAGAGGAAGAGAGAGAGAATTCCAGGGAGACTCCGGGCTGTCAGTGAGGAGTTCAATACTGGGGTTGAACGTAGGAACCATGCGATCACGAGCTGAAGTCAGACACTTAACTGGCTGATCCCCCCAGGCGCCCCTCTCCTTCTTATTTCTACTGCATTTTGGTTCAGAGACACTTTGACATTCAGCTGCTCAGCCTCAGTTCTTTTCTGCCCCAACCCATTCTGTACATAATTGTTATAGATTAGATGTATCCCCCCCAACCCCGCCAATGCATATATTGAAGCCCATCTCCAATGCGATAGTATTTGGAGGAGGTGACTAGGTCCACAGGGTGACGCTTTCATGAGTAAGATTAGTGCCCTTATACAAGGGGCCCAGATGACACTCTTGGCACTTCCACCATGTGGGGACAGAGCAAGAAGGTATCATCTGGGAACCAGAAAGTGGGCTCTCACTAGACACCAAATCTTCCAGCATCTTGATCTTGGCTTTCCAGCCTCCCAACACTGTGAGAAATAAATGCCTGTTGCTTATAAGGTACCCAGCTATGATAGCAACAAGGACAGACTTCCATCAAAATTGTGGCGAGGCATTTCCTCTTGTCACTCCCCTGCCAAGAAATTTTTAGTTGCTGCTCAATGCTCACAAATAAAAGTCCAAATGCTTCATTCTCCATAATCAGTCTCAATCCATCTTTTCTTTTCTTTTTTTTTTTAAGGAGCACCTAGATGACTAGGTTTTGTTTTTTTTTCTTTTTTCTTTTCTTTTTTTTTAATGTTTTATTTATTTATTTATTTTTAATTTTTTTAAAGCTTTATTTATTTTTGATACAGAGAGAGACAGAGCATGAGAGGGGGAGGGGCAGAGAGAGAAGGAGACACAGAACTGGAAGCAGGCTCCAGGCTCTGAGCTAGCTGTCAGCACAGAGCCTGACGCGGGGCTCGAACCCACGAACGTGAGATCTGACCTGAGCCGAAGCCGGAGGCTTAACCGACTGAGCCACCCAGGCGCCCCTCAATCCATCTTTTCAACCTACCTTTTAATCTCCCACTATTTTTCTAAACACACATTTAAACACCATTGTCAACTGGTACCTTGCTCATTCACCACTGTATCTCTGCGTTGGGGGGTTTCCTGAGTGAATAAATGAACCATCCTCTCCAGCCACTGTTTCCTAAACTCACTGCTTCCAAAAGCTCCTTGGCCATTCCTATCCCTAGACCCCATGTACCCACATACTAGGTGTCTTCTCCCTCATTCCCATTGCCGGAAACCACCTTTCCCTTCCTCTCTGATTATCTGAATCCTATCCATGTTTCCAGGTTTGACTCAAATTCCAAACTTAAAGGCTTCCAGAACTTTCTTTTTTTTTTTTTAATTTTAATGTTTATTTATTCTTGAGAGAGAGAGAACATGCACAAGCAGGAGAGGGGCAGAGAGAGACAGAGACCCAGAATCTGAAGCGGGCTCCAGGCTCCAAGCTGTCAGCACAGAGCTTGACGCGGGGCTCGGACTCATGAGCCGTGAGATCATGACCTGAGCTGAAGTTGGATGCTTAGCTAACTGAGCCACCCAGGTGCCTCATGGCTTCCAGAACTTTCTAGCTCACCTCCTTAGAAGAGCTACTGCACTTTTGGTACCACTCCTGCATTTACTCCGCATTTACTTAGATGGAACAGAACACGGGCCCTGCAGTAGAGGAGCTCAGAGTCTGATTGTCTAGATTTACTACATATTGCCTCATGTTGGGTTAATGATCAATCTGTGTGTATGTCTTGTCTCCCCAGTTATGGGATGGCAGAGGCCATGGTATTTTTTTTTTTTTTTTTTGAGAGCGAGAGACAGAGACAGAGAGAAAGAATAAGCAGAGGAATGGCAGAAAGAGAGAGGTAGAGAGAGAATCCCAAACAGGCTCTGCATTGCCAGCATGGAGCTTGATGTGGGGAGTGATCTCACAAACCATGAGATCATGACCTGATCCAAACACTTAACTGATGGAGCCACTCAGGTGCCCTGGCAGAGGCCATGTTTTAAACTGATTTGTCCCCTCTCCACCCCCCCATGCCCAGCCCTTAGCATGGTGTTCACTAAACATCTTCTATTTTTTCCCCAATAAACATCTTCTGAATGACTAAAATAATAATTTGACTTGGTATTTCCCCCCTCTGTGGTTTTCTTCCTCCACCCAGATAAAATAATGTCCTGTTACCCATTTGTGACACGTAGGGATGGCTCTCATTACCCTTATTTTATCAATGAGGAGACTGAAACACAGAACGGTAAAGTAACTTGTTCCAGACTGCAAGTGAGTCATGGTAGCTTCATTCAAAATAGAGGCTGAGCCATTTTGGAACCAAAGACAGTTCTATTTCCATGATGCCAGAATGTAGATCTCTCTCAGACGCTGAGCATCAGCTGTACCCTATTCCACACACATATAGACTTCCAGCAAAATCATGGAGAGGAAGAGGTATATGTTGGAAGTCATAGTTTGGTTTGTGCAGAATAATTAATACTCTTCTATTCAAGATCAAGATGTATGAAAGGTAATGTCTGATAGATCCCAACACATTCCACAGAGGAAAGAGTGGGTGGCAGCTGGTGAGATGCAACATGTTTCTTTTCATAGAACAATTCTTGCAGAAGAAATGGCATTGCTGCCTTTTTCTATTTTCAGCACAAAGTAACACTTAACTAATCTAATTATTATTCAAGGGAAGGTGTGTAGCTGCAAACCTTCCTCTATAAGTTTTGTAAAAGTCACATACAGTAGAGGATGGGAATGGCTGCAAAATTGAGTTCACACAAAAGGTTTACAGTTTCAACATATCTGTGGGGCACAGGAAAACCAGATCTTTATGCACCCATCAAACCAGCTTAACAACGAGAAGAGTTCCAATGGTCCTGAAGCCTTCTAGCCACACTCAGCGGCTAGAAATAATAGGAATGACCTGCCAGCAGTTAAAAAGTCAAGACGTTTCACATAAAAACCCAGATATCCAGCTTCTTTTTTTTTTGTAAGTTTATTTATTTATTTTGAGAGAGACAGAGACAGTGAAAGTTGGGGAGGGGCAGAGAGAAAGGGAGGGAGAGAATCCCAAGCACACTCTATGCCATCAGCACAGAGCCTGATGCAGGGCTCAGACTCACAAAGCTGTGAAATCATGACCTGAGCTGAAACCAAGAGTCAGATACTTACTGCCTGAACCATGCAGGCATCCCTATCCAACTTCTCTTGAAAAACCTGCATTCCTGTGGGGAAATAATGGATCGGGTCACTCCTCCAGGTCAGCACTTCTTTCATCCACATGACCCGTCTGGCCCCAAGGCATCTGAGTTCATAACCCCTGGTATGTGTGTTTGCTTTCTGGGTTGGCTTTCTCTCCTTTGACACAATTCAAGACCTCCCTTTCCCTAGTTCTTCTGCCTTTGCTCCAGGACATTTCTTTTCTGGGCTGGGCGGGACCTTTGAGGGACACTAGGCTCCTTGGAGATTGACAGATGAGAAGAGGCTGTCTCAGCCCTTGGTGGACATGAGCTGTGTATGTCCTAGTGAGCTGTGTACAATCGCATATTAAGGAAGACAGGCAACAGTGGGAATGGGAGCAGGGTGTAGAAGCACAAAGCAGGCAGAAAATATGTTAATCAGGGTTCTCCAGAGAAATAGAACCTCTACGATCTATCTATGTACCTACCTATCTGGCGATTGATTCTAATTTTTTTTTTTTACATTTTATTTATTTTTGAGAGACAGAGAGAGACAGAGTGTGAACAGGGGAGGGGCAGAGAGAGAAAGAGACACAGAATCCGAAGCAAGCTTCAGGCTCTGAGATAGCGATCAGCACAGAGCCTGACGCGGGGCTGGAACCCATGAACCTGACCTGAGCCAAAGTCAGACTCCCAACCGACTGAGTCACCGAGGCACCCCATGGCGATTGAGTTTAAGAAATGGGCTCAGATGACTGTGGGGCTGGCCAGTCCGAAATCTGCAGGGTAGCCTGATAGGCTAGAGCCCCAGGGAAGAGGAGATGTTGCAGCCTGAGTCCAAAGGCTGTCTACGGACAGAATTCCTTCTTCCTTGGGGAGCCGCAGCCTTTTTCTCATAAGGCCTTCAATTGCTGGGACATGACTTGCCTACATTACACAAGGGTCATCTGCTTTATTCAAACTCTGCTGACTTAACTGTTAATCGTATCTGAAAAGTACGTTCACAACAACACCTAGACAGAGGCTGACCAAATATCAGGGTACCATGATCTGGCCAAGTTAACATATTAAAATTCACTCTCACAGACTGCTTGGCTGTGAGTGTGTGTCTCTCTGTGTGTGTGTGTGTGTGTGTGTGTGCACGTGCGCATGCCTGTGAAGGTTCAGGTAGGAAACTAAGAGGTGGGAACACCAGGGATGAAGATTTTGTGAGGAGGGAATGCTATGAACAAAGGATATGGCAGGGTTAGTGCTGAGTATGTACAAGGAATAATGAGCGGTGCAGTGGAGAAGCATAATGCATGAGGATAGTTCTGGGGGTCATGACAAGGGACAAGGTGGATGAGAGGGGTGGGGGGAAAGACAGGGGACAGGAGAAAATGGAAAATGGGATTGGACCTTGAATGCAGTCAGTTGGGTGTGTGTGTGTGTGTGTGTGTCAAACTGTTTTGAACAGGGAAGTGGAACAGTAGGACTATCTTAAGAAAAACTTGGTGGGGGAGCACCTGGATGGCTCAGTCGGTTAAGTGTCTGACTTTGGCTCAGGTCATGGTCTCCTGCATTGTGAGTTTGAGCCCCAGGTCGGGCTCTCTGCTGTCAACACAGAGTCTGCCTCGGTTCCTCTGTCCCGCTCTCTCTACCCCTCCCCTGCTTGTGTGTGCTCTCTCTGTCTTTTTCTCTCAAAAACAAATAGACATTGGGGTGCCTGGGTGGCTCAGTCAGTTGAGCGTCCGACTTCAGCTCAGGTCATGATCTCATTGTTTGAGAGTTTGAACCCCACATCGGGCTCTTTGCTGACAGCTCAGAGCCTGAAGCCTGCTTCAAATACTCCTTCTCTCTCTCTGCCCCTCCCTCGCTCAGGCTGTCTCTCTGTCTCTCCAAAATGAATAAATGTTAAAAAAATTAAGACTGAGGGAGGGCAAGATGGCGGAGAAGTAGAGAGCTCTGTAGTCTTCACCCTCCCAGATCTATCAATCTGAGAAGGACTGAAGCGACAATACTATGATCTGCAAGAGTCGGAGGAGAACACACAGACTCCAGAAAGAAGACAACCCCAAAGATGCCTGAGTGAGTGAGTGCAAACTGGGGAAATTAAATAAATGGGCCAGGCCCCAGAGGTGTGGAGGAGTGGGAGCCCCAGCCCAACATAGGGAGAGGGCACGGAGCCCCAGAGAGACAAGGGGAAGAGAAAGACAGACTGAAAACGCTCATAAAACTGTCTCTAGAGAAGAGATGAAAGACTCGCCTGGGAGGGAAAGAGATATTGTCACCCCATATACAACCACTAGGTGTGGGGAGAGAAATCTGTCCCATCTAGCTGGCGAATTCTTCCTTGGGCTTGGCGGCAGCAGCACCCATTCCAGGCAGCACCAGGAGGGATGATCCTGGCTGGGAGGCTACCAGCACAAGTACATCTCATCTTGGGCAGTAGCATTAAAGTGCATGGGCTGGGATTTGGAAGCAAGGTGGGGCTTGGAAAGTACAAGTTGGCCTGTCCATGGCACAAGGAGATTGAACTCAAAAGAGTGGTTTGCAGTGCTTGGTTCGAGTGGAGCTTGGGGCACTGCCATTCTTCTCCACCACCAAGGCGGGGCCTCCAAGAGCAACCCCCGAGACCTATCTACACCAAACCATGCCCATCCGCACAAAAGAGCTGCCTTATTCTTTTTCTTTTTTTTGCCATCCAGATATATTTTCCCTTATCTTATTCTTATCTCTCCCCTCAGCTGGTAATACACTTTTAGACTGTCCATTGCCTTTTCTTTCTGTCCCCTGGCCCCCCCCCCATTTTTTCTTTCTCCTTCCCTTTTCTTTTCTTTCTTTCTCCTTTTGGTTTGCTTGTTTGTTTGATTCGTCTGTGCGGTTGCATGCTCTTGTTCTCTCTGTGTTTCTTTGTCTGTTTTCCTTTTCAGGGCTACCTCAAGAAACAAGCCAAAGTACACAAGGTGGAGAGTCCCAAATATAACTGAGTAGGGAAATAAAATAATCAAAGGTACAACAAGAGAAACCAAGAAACTGAGAGACACCATTAAAAGAACACTTCCTGAATGGACAGGCCCTGGACAGTCAATGAGTCTCCTTTAATATAGCAATACTCACAGGTGCAGAGTGCATAACAAGCTATTAAAACTGACAAGAGTCAGAAAGCTAGCCCAAATGACAAAATGGAAGAACTATCCTCTAAAGAAATTCCAGAAAGAAATCACAGATACAGAATTGCTCAAAAAAGATATAAGCAACATAAATGAGGAAGGACTTAGAACAACTGTCATAAAATTAATCGCTGGGCTTGAAAAAAGCATGGAAGACATCAAAGAAGCTACTGATACAAAGACTAGGAACCTTAAGAATAGCTGTGACGAGGTAAAACATGCTATAAATGAGGTTCATAATAAAATGGAGGTGGCCACTGTATGGATTGAAGAGGCAGAGAGGAGAATAGGTGAATTAGAAGATACAGTTATAGTAAAAGAGGAAGCCAAGAAAAAGGGAGAAATTGATCCAGGAGCACAAAAGGAGAATTTGAGACCTGGGTGATACAGTCAAATGGAACAATATCCATCTCATAGGAATTCCTGAAGAAGAAGAAAGAGAAAAAGGTCCTGAAGGGGTGCTTGATCAAATTATAGTCGAGAACTTACAGAATCTGGGGAAAGAAATAGACGTTGAAATCCAAGAGGCACAAAGAACCCCCTTAAGACATAACTTGAATTCACTTTCAGCACGACATATCATAGTGAAACTGGCAAGATATAAAGTTAAAGAGAATTCTTAAAGCAGCTAGGGATAAAACGGATCTACCATACAAAGGGAAACCTATCAGAGTGGTTATAGACCTATCTAACGAAACTTGCCAGGCCAAAAAGGAATGGCAAGAAATCTTCAATGTGATGAACAGAAAAAATATGCAGCCAAGTATCCTTTATCCAGCGAGCCTGTCATTCCAAATAGAAGGAGAGATAAGGTGTTCCCAAATAAACAAAAATTGAGAGAATTCATCACCACCAAACCAGCCCTACAAGAAATCCTAAGAGGGACTCTATGAGGGAAATGTTGCAAGGAATACAAGGTATCAGAGACACTACTACAAACATGATCTCTACAGATAACACAATTAATCCAAACCCACATTCTTCAATAATAACACTGAATATAAATGGACTGAATGCTCCAATCAAATGACACAGGGTAGCAGAATGGATAAAAACACAAAATCCGGGGTGCTCAGTCAGTTAAGCGTCCGACTTCGGCTCAGGTCAGATTTCACGATCAGGGTTCGAGCCCTGCGTCAGGCTCTGTGCTGACAGCTAGCTCAGAGCCTGGAGCCTGTTTCTGGTTCTGTGTCTCCTTCTCTCTTTGCCCCTCCCCCTCTCATGCACTGTATCAAAAATAAATAAAACATTAAAAAATTTTTAAAACCCCCCACAAAATCTATCTATTTGCTGTCTACAGGAGACTCACCTTAGACCTGAAGACACCTTCAGATTGAAAGCAAGGGGATGGAGAAATATCTATCATGTGACTGGTAGTAAAAAGAAAGCTGAGTAGCCATAGTTATATCAGACAAACTGGACTTTAAAGTAAAGGTAGTAACAAAAGATGAAGAAGGACATTATATCATAATTACAGGGTCTCTCCATCAGGAAGAGCTAACAATTATAAACATCTATGTGCTGAATTCGGGAGAACCCAAATACATAAAACAATTGATCACAAACAGAAACAATCTTATTGATAAGAATGTGTTAATTGCAGGGGACTTTAATACTCCACTGACAGCAAAGGATAGATCAACCAAATAGAAAATCAGTAAAGAAAAAATGGACCTGAATGACACATTGGAACAAATGGAATTGATAGATATATTTAGACCTCTGCATCCTGAAGCTAGGAAATTCACCTTCTTCTCAAGGGCACATGGCACATTCTCCAAGATAGATCACATATTGGATCATAAAGCAGCCCTCCATAAATATAAACAAATTGAGATTATACCACGCACACTTTCAGATCACAATGCTATGAAAATTGAAATCAATCACAGGAAAAAGTCTGGAAAACCTCCAAAAATGTGGAGGTTAAAAACCACCCTACTAAATAATGATTGGGCCGCAGCAATCTCCTACTTGACACATCCTCAAAGGCAAGGGAAATGAAAGCAAAACTGAACCCTTGGGACTTCATCAAGATAAGAAGCTTCTGCAAGGCGAAGGAAACAATCAAGAAAACTAATAGGCAACCGACAGAATGGGAAAAGATAGTTGCAAATGACATATCAGATAAAGGGCTAGTATCCAAAATGTGCAAGGAATTCACCAAACTTCACAATCACAAAACAAATAATCCAGTGAAGAAATGGGCAGAATGTATGAACAGACACTTCTCCAAAGAGGACATCCAGATGGCCTACAGACACATAAAACGATGCTCAACATCACTCATCATCAGGGAAATACAAATCAAAACCACACTGAGATACCACCTCACACCAGTCAGAGTGGCTAAAATGAACAAAGCAAGAGACTACAGTTGTTGGAGAGGGTGTGGAGAGACG
>NC_043717.1:34082326-34123065 GCF_006229205.1 Suricata suricatta
GTCATGCTGAGTGAAGTAAGCCAGGCAGAGAAGGACAGAAACCATATGTTTGCACTCATAGGTCTAGCAGGAAAACAAGAGAGACCTAATGGAGAACCAGGGGGAACGGAGGAGGGAGAGAGAGTTGGGGAGAGAGAGGGATGCAAAAATTGAGAGACTATTGAATGCTGAAAATGAACTGAGAGTGAAGGGGAAGGGGGAGGGGGGAAAAGAGGTGGTGGTGAGGGTGGAGGGCACTTAAGGGGAAGAGCACTGGGTGTTGTATGGAAAACAATTTGACAATAAAATATTATGTAGAAAAAAAAACTTCAAAAAAAAAAATGATTGGGCCAATCAGGCAATTAGAGAAGAAATTAAAAAATATATGGAAACAGATGAAAATGAAAATACAATCCAAAATCTCTGGGATGCAGCAAAGGTAGTCCTAAGAGGAAAGTATTTGCAATCCAGGCCTATCTCAACAAACTAGAAAAAGCACAAATTCAAAATCTAATGGAGCACCTAAGGAAACTAGAAGGGGAGCAGCAAGAGCACCCCAAACCCAGCAGAAGAAGAGAAATAATAAAGATCAGGGCAGAATTAAACAACATAGAACCCAAAAAGACAGTTGAACAGATCAATGAAACCAAGAGTCGGTTTTTTGAAAAAATAAACAAAATTGATAAACCTCTAGCCAGGCTCCTCAGAAAAAAAAGAGAGAACATTCAAATAGACAAAATCACGAAGGAAAATGGATCTATTATGACTGATCCCTCAAAAATACAAGCAATCATCAGAGATTACTATGAAAAACTATATGCCGGCTCTCAGCATGGATCCACCACGCCAGTAAAGTCTGTGAGCCCGAGTTTAGGCCCTGGCGAGCCTAAACCTGTAATAAAGCCCTTTGCTCTCAAAAAAATCCAAAAAACAAAAAACAATAAAAACCTATATGCCAACAAACTGGACAATCTAGAAGACATGGAAAAATTCCTAAACACACATGCACTACCAAAATTCAAACGGGAAGAGATAGAAAATATGAACAGACCTATAACCAGTGAAGAATTCGAATCAGTTATCAAAAATCTCCCAATGAATAAGAGCCCAGGGCCAGATGGCTTCCCAGGGGAATTCTACCAGACATTTAAAGCAGAATTAATACCCATTCATCTCAAACTATTCCAAAAAATAGAAATAGAAGGAAAACTTATGGACTCATTCTACGAAGCCAGCATCACTTTGATTCTCAAACCAGAGACCCAACCAAAAAAAAGAACTACAGGCCAATATCCTTAATGAATACAGATGCAAAAATACTCAACAAGATACTAGCAAATCAAATTCAACAGCACATAAAAAGAATTATCCACCATAATTAAGTGGAATTCATTCCAGGGTTACAGGGCTGGTTCAATATTTGCAAATCTATCAATGTGATACATCACGTTAACAAAAGAAAAGATAAAAATCATATGATCTTGTCGAGAGATGCAGAAAAAGCATTTGACAAAATACAGCATTCTTTCTTAATAAAAACCCTCGAGAAAGTTGGGATAGAAGTAACTTACTTAAATATTATAAAAGTGATTCATGAAAAGCCCACAGCTAAATATCATCCTCAATTGGGAAAAACTGAGAGCTTTCCCCCTGAGATCAGGAACACGACAGGGGTGTCCACTCTCACCACTGTTGTTTAACATAGTGCTGGAAGTCCTAGCATCAGCAATCAGACAACAAAAAGAAATAAAAGGCATCAGAATTGGCAAGGAAGAAGTCAAACTTTGACTTTTTGCAGATGACATGATACTCCACATGGAAAACCCAACGGATTCCACCAGAAGCCTACTAGAACTGATCCATGAATCAGCAAAGTCGTGGGGTACAAAAATCAACATACAGAAATAGGTTCCATTTTTATACACCAATAACAAAGCAACAGAAAGAGAAATCAAGAAACTGGTTCCATTCACAATTGTACTCAAAACCATAAAATACCTAGGAATAAACCTAACCAAAGATGTAAAAGACCTGTACGATGAAAACTATAGAAAACTTATGAAAGAGATTGAACAAGACACAAAGAAATGGAAAAACATTCCATGCTCATGGATTGGAAGAATAAACATCGTTAAAATGTCGTTATTACCCAAAGCAATCTACACATTCAATGCAATCCCAACCAAAATTGCACAAGCATTCTTTGCAAAGCTAGAACGAACTATCCTAAAATTTGTATGGAACCACAAAAAACCCCGAATAGCCAAAGTAATATTGAAGGAGAAAACCAAAACGGGAGGCATCAAAATCTCAGACTTTAGCCTCTACTACAATGCTGTCATCATCAAGACAGTATGGTATTGGCATTAAAACAGACACATAGACCAATGGAATAGAATAGAGAACCCAGAACTGGACCCACAAATGTATGGCCAATTAATCTTTGACAAAGCAGGAAAGAGTATCCAGTGGAAAAACGACAGCCTCTTTAGCAGGTGGTGCTGGAAGAACTGGACAGCAACATGAAGAAGAATGAAACTAGACCACTCTCTTACACCATATACAAAAATAAACTCAAAATGGATACAGGACCTGAATGTGAGACAGGAAACCATCAAAACCCTAGAGGAGAAAGCAGGAAGCAGCCTCCTTGACCTCAATCGCAGCAATTTCCTACTCGACACATCCCCAAAGGAAAGGGAATCAAGAACCAAAATAAACTATTGGGACCTCATCAAGATAAAAAGCATCTGCAATGTAAAGGAAACAACAACAACAACAACAAAAAAACCTAAGAGGCAACCAATGAATTGGGAAAAGATAGTTGGAAATAATATATCAGATAAAGGGCTAGTACCCAAAATCTACAAGGAACTCACCAAACTCTACACCCAAAAAACAAATAATCCAGTGAAGAAATGGGCAGAAGACATGAATAGACACTTCTCCAAAGGGGACATCCAGGTGGCCAACAGACACATGAAATGATGCTCAGCGTCACTCAGCATCAGGGAAATACAAATCAAAACCACACTGAGATACCACCTCACGCCAGTCAGAGTGGCTAAAATGAACAAATCAAGAGACTATAGATGCTTACAAGGATGTGGAGAAACAGGCACCCTCCTACACTGTTGGTGGGAATGTAAACTGGTGCAGCTGCTCTGGAAAACAGTGTGGAGGTTCCTCAAAAAACGAACAGTAGAACTCCCCTATGATTCAGCAATAGCCCTGCTAGGGATTTACCCAAGGAATACAGAAGTGCTGATGCATAGGGGCACATATACCCCAATGTTCATAGCAGCACTGTCAACAATAGCCAAATCATGGAAAGAGCCTAAATGTCCATCACCTGATGAATGGATCAAGAAGATGTGGTTTGTATGTATAATGGAGTACTACATGGCAATTAGAAAGAATGAAATCTGGCCATTTGTAGCAAATTGGATGGACCCAGAGGGTGTCATGTTCAGTGAACTAAATCTGGCAGAGAAGGACAGATACCATATGTTTTCACTCATAGGTCTAACAGGAGAACAGGAGAAACCTAACGGAGGACCATGGGGAGGGAAAGGGAAAAAGAGTTAGGGAGAGGGAGAGAGGCAAATCATGAGAGGCTCTTGAATACTGAAAAGGAACTGAGGGCTGAAGGGGGAGGGGGAAAGGGGAAGGGGGGTGATGGTCATGGAGAAGGGCACTTGTGGGGAAAAGCACTGGGTGTTATATGGAAATCAACTTGACAATAAACTATATAAAAAATAAACATTTAAAAAATTAAAAAAAATCTTGAACAGACATATTCTGTTGTTGGTTGGGAAGAGGGGAAAGAGTGAGGCAGGAAGGGCAGGAAGGAAGTTTCTGGGATAATCAAAAGCAAGCTTGAGCAAAGTTTGAACTACAAGGGGGAGTTCTTGTAAATGTGTATATTGTTCTTAAATTGGCATTCATGCGTAAGAGAGATTGCTCACTACTGATGTAAAGGTAAATAAAAGCCTGAACTAGGCAATGAGACAAGGAGACCGGTTTGAGAGGCATAAGGTGGGAAGGAGTAAGGGTATGTTTATGGACAGCAGGTAAGTACAGAAGAGAAATGGAGTTCAAAAAAATCACTGGGGTTTTAAATCTGCATGGGAGAAATGATACTACTCTCTGAGGTAAACACTGGAGGCACAGTTGTTTGGGAGGTGATGGGGAATCCTGTTTAGATATTGCTGAGTTTGAAGGTGTAGGAGGGGCCCTGGCTTCATGGGCGTGGCTTGACCCCCAGCGTTGTCCACCTATTCCCCGCCCCCTTCAACCCTGCCTGTGAGTGACAGAGTGTCCTTGGGCCTTCTGTCTGTACCCTGGGTTGGTGGGGACGTACCTCCCTTCTAGCACTGCTGTGAGGATTTGATGAGCTAATAACACGTGTGAAGAATTTAGAACAGTGCTTCTAAACAGGCACAGAAAAACATACCGTTGAAAATGCAGCCCCATCTTCCCAGAAAATATAAGAGTTTCAAAGCACTTTCCCTGCTGGTCTCTTCATTCCAAAAGGGCTCATCTGCCCTGTGTGAGTGGCGACACTCAGAGACTGTAATTAAACTGAATTTCCATGACGAATCTTTCCTGCTTTTTGGTTCATAACATTAGGATGGCCAACATGAAGGAAGACTTCGCAGAAGAGGGTTTGGGGTTCTGTCTAAGCACACAATTCTGCATTAATAGAGTACAGTGGGTTGGACAGTAGGATTCTGACTCCAATTACAATTTTTTTTTTTTTTTACACCATCAAGTAATTCTCTGACACTAGCTGGAAGCCCTACATTCAGATCCTTTCTGAGGCTATCTACCTGGAGACAGCGTCAGATCTCACAGTGCTACAAGATTGTCCCCCTTCCCCCATTTCAGATGCCATAAATCCAGCTATAGATTGGAGATTCCAACAATCCTCACCTTGGGTTCGATTAATTTGCTAGAGCGACTCACAGAACTCAGAGAAATATGTCAGTTAATAGGTTACCGGTTTATTATCAAAGGATGACTCGGAACAGCCAGATGGAAGAAACGCGTAGGGCAAGGTAGGGGAGAAAGGGCAGGGAGGCTCCGTGCCCTTTCCAGGCTCTCCAATCTCCCCACATCTCCGCGTGCTCACTAACCCGGAAGCTCTCCGAACTAGTCTTCTTCAGTGTTGATACAGGTTTACGACACAGGCACGATTAAACCATGGGCCATAGGGGATTGAATTTAACCTCCAGCTCCCCACCCCCTCTCACGTCAGGGGGAGTGGGTGGGACTGAAAGGTCCGATTCGCCATCCAGCCCCCAACCATCCGCACTTTGCAGATGTCACTTCGTTAACATAACAAAAGCTCTTTATCGCTCTCTCCCCTCACAGGAAATTCCTAGGATTTTAGGAGCTCTGTGCCAGGAATGGGGGTCGAAGACCAAATATGTATTTCTTATTCTAAATCACGATATCGTTGACAGTCGTAAGCAGAGGACTGTTAAAGAAATAAAAATTCAAAAGTTGAAAAGGTCTAAAAATCTTTAGAAATGATTAAACTTAGTAGCTTTCAAGGTCTGTAAGACAACGACAGCAATAATCGCGAAGTAGGAAGGTGTAGGAAAAGAATTCGTTTTACGAAGCACAGAGTGTGTAAGTCCAACGCAGGACCGCAGGACCGCTGTGAGATTATGGCCACGTTCTGCATCACCCGCACTCAAGAGAGAGAAACGGCTAAAAATGCCATCACCTAAGATGCAGCATGGGAATCTTGAAGGCATGTGACCCTCTTCGTTGTATTACCGAAGGTCTTCCCCTTCTCTCCCAAGGCAAGGCAGTCTCATTGCCCTTGTTCCCTCAGGTTCAGAGCCTATACCCACGGCTTCCCTATTTATCCTTGTACTGCCTAGTCAGTTTGCATGAATGAAGGCAGAAGTACACTGGGCTTTTCTGTTTGAAAATATTTTTAGCAATGTTAGTGATAGAGAAGATAACCTCCGATATAATTTTGTTTTTCATCTTGACATCTTTGTGGGAGGAAAGTGGATTCCAGGCCAGATTTGCTATCTGGGGATATAATAATTGTCTAAAATATGCCCGGTTTTGGAGAATAAGGGTGTACAGCAATATCTCAAAGTCTAAGACTCCTCTTTTTCCTTTAGAGTTTTTATCAGCCTTCCTAGTAACGTTTTCCTAATCATAGTTGACCCTGATCAGTTGAAAATCCCTGCGTAACTTTGGACTCCCCCAAAACTTTACTAATAGCTTACTTTTGACATGAAGCCTTTCTGATGATAGCATAAACAGTTGATTAACACATTTTATAGGTTAATACGTATGACATATTGTATTTTACAATAATGTAAGTTAGAGAAAATAAATGTTATTAAGAAAATCATAAGGAAGGGGCACCTGGCTGGCTCAGTTGGTACAGCACACGATTCTTGATTTCGGGGTTGTGAGGTCAAGCCCCATGTTGGGTGTAGAACTTAAAAAAAAATCATAAGGAAAAGAAAATACATTTACAGTACTGTAAAAAACAAAAACAAAACCAAAACATGAATAAATGGACCCCGCCGTTCAAACCCCTGTTGCTCAAGGGTTAACTGGACTGTACATTAGCTGGCTTTGGAAGCCGATCTGCTTTATTGGGAGCCCAAAACAAAAACTCAAAAAGGCTTTTACACTTTAAAACATAAAAGGAGACTTAAAAGGTAAAAGCATTGCTTTTACCTCCACACCTGTAATTATCCTTCTGATTACAGGGGAAGTTCCACCCTCCTTGAACTTTATTCTAAAGGGAGTATGGGTCAGTTAGACCCAGGAGATGTTTCCTCTGGACCTTGCAAGAAAACGACTGCTAATCATGAGGTTCACTAAAGGCTCTGAGGTTTCTGTCTCTTAGAATCCCTTTTCCTACTGCTTTTCTTCAAGCTGCAGAATAGTCTGATTATCTTTCCGCAAGGTTTTTAGTTACTTGGGCACATTATTTATTTGTACCACAATAATGTGATTTCAGTTTATCTCAGTCTCAGAGAATGGTGATGAAATTTACTTAAAACCATTTGCGGAAGCAAAATAATGGTTTTATATCCCTTAACGTGCTCTACCTTACGACTTGCTCAACGCGGTCATTTGCACTATTTACTCATCATAAAACATCTATCGGGTAGTCTTGGGGTGTGGCAAGTGTCCTCTCCTCCGTGGACTCACGCAAAACTGCAGTACAACACAGTGAATGTAACAGTGGCTTGAGCAATTAGTGCTTCAGGAGTCCTATGCCAGAGCAACTCACTCTACTGGGGGTGTATGTAGGGGGGGGCATTGAGACAATTGGGAGGGAGAAAAGTGTATATGTACATGAATATACCAAGTACTAATTTCTTACTCCTTGCAAAGCACTTTCACGCACTAGCCCTTGAATTTCAACCACCTTTTGAGACAGAAACGATTCTTTTTAAGTTTATTTATCACTACAGCCAATGTGGGGCTCAAATCCATCACCCCAAGATCAAGAGTCGCCACGCTGTTCTGGCTAAGCCAGCCAGGGGCCCGAAACAGAAACTGTTTTTCACCTAACTTGACAGACAAGGAAACTGAGGTACTGAGATGTCAAGTAAGTGCCCCCAGTCACACAGCTTGTAAGCAGTACAGCAGGAATCTGAAATGCGGTTCCAGGATCTGCAGTTTCTAGGCTTTTGTCTGCTCAGCTGCCTCAAGGGATTGGGGTGTGGGGGTGGTGCAAATCGTCTATTTGCCTCATATGGGCCATCAACTTAACATTGTCTGGGAATGTAAGGAAGTGAGAATGCAAAAAAAAGTTTCCCTGGTTTCAGCTTTTCCTAACCCTTTTTAGGTCACTTCAAATGAAATTTGCAAATGACTGTGTGTGAAGAAGATATGCAAATGACTGCTTAGTGGAAAAGTCCTTTGGAGTGCTATGAAAGTTGGCTCATTTAGCTACCTCAAGTGCGCATATCATTCTTTTTCAGAGTGAATGTGTTTGGAGACAAAGCCTTGTATGTTTCCTTGCTTCCTTTCCAAGTTCATATTCCAATTATAACATATTGATTAACAAAACACCCCAGTGGTTTGAACCGAGTATGCCTATGAGCAGGGGTTAATTGAAAATAGGAAACTGTATATTTTAATTCTTTTAAGTATTCCCATGGCAGTACCCTGTACATTGGCGCTACTGAAAAGTAAAAGAAAGCCCAGAACCAGGGATATCAGTATGTCCCATTGTTGCCGGATGCAGTTTGAACTGTCAGAACTATCACCTTTTGAATCTGTTAACCCTGGTCTATAGGAAAAGGAAGCTGACGCCAAACCAAGCAGAAACACCTCACTAATGCTCCATGAGAATTCACAAATAGCAGGGCCGAAAGGTACCTTAATGATCACTAAGGTTATTGGGTTTTCAAGGGGGCATTGTGGAAATCTGTATTTTTGGTTGTCACCATGACTAGCATGGCTATTGGCATTTAGCGGGCAGGGACCAGGCGTGCTAGATGTTCTACAATGCTGGTCGGTCCCATGCTGCAAAGAATCGATCCGCTGGACGCTCACATAAGTGAAAAACCAGTTCATTATGATATAAAGCCTGGAATAGTATTTTACATATGAACAAAAATATTTTTGCTCAGTTTTCGATACACACTGAATTCTCTAGCATTGTAAATACTGGAACAATGGAGAAAAGATTGAATTGTTTTGTTTCAAACATCAGCAAGAGTTCATTTTGAAAAAGAAGGTCACCAATGGCAACGCTGTTCACGGTACTTGAGTTGCAAAAACACTTTCAGTTTGCCTTTGTGACTGCGCTAGGCAGGTGTCTATCATGTTAGTGTCCTTGTGCGGGAGCATTCACATATTAAAATCTATTGTTTTATTATTATCGTTTTGTTTCTATCCTACAGTGAGGTAACGTTTTTTGAAATTGTGTGTTGCGTTTAGATCACATTTTCTAGGATTTGTTATTTCGGCACGGTTAAAAGGGGAATACAAACAGTAGACATAAAAAGGAACGGAGTCTTTTACAGGGTTACGTAGTCCAACCAACTCCTTATATAGATGATGAAATGGAGACCCAAAGCAGTTAAAGCAACTTGCCCCAGGACACAAGTGTTAATACTATCTCCCTATCTCGTCATAATTTCAGTTTCAATTTTAAAAATTGAAAAGGGAGAGAAGTTACGTGGTATTTATATGATGAGTCCGAGCTATTTGAATTCTGGCAGCAGAAGACCCTTTGAGGGACGGTGAAATATTATTTGTCAGTCCGAGGGTTAGAAGAGAGGGGAAAAGCGTTTCAAAGAACCATGTATACGCGGCTGCTCACTTAAAGCCAGAGTGGAGACTAGTCAAGACATTTTCTTCTATTTAAGGGCTTGTGGCACTCAAACAAAAACTAGGGGAGGCTTGCTTCGGAGAGGGCTACAAGAAGGGGTTCCTCCTACAGCAGAAACCTATTTCCTCCCACTCCTCATCCACCGCAGTGGCCTGAGGGTCACCCCCACTCCAAGCCAACAGCGTCGTATGTAGCATTTCCTCCCGCAGGCCTTGACTGCGCCCGGCCACAAGACACTGCCGACTCCCTAGGAGAGCCGTTTGCAACCCCAGGGTCCCTAGCTTTGGGGGAAGCAGCGCACAGGAGGCCACCGGCCCTGAGCTGCTGAACGCCTCGCGGGAGGAAACTAGCGGCTTAAAGTAGCCGTTGTTCCCACGGAGGGCCGGGGTCTTGGGATCCCGGGAGGGTTCACAAGCGACGGCTCAAGTTCAGCGCTTGATTGTCTCATTGTTTCCTCACCGCGGGTGGTGGAGCGCGAGGAGCGCACTGCGCTCGCGTCGGGAGGGTGGGTCAGTAGGGACTATTGCGTTCCTAGGCGGTGCCCCCGCTGCCTAGGCAACCGCGCAGTTAAGTGTCCCGTCACATGCAAAGGTCCCCCAGATCACCTCCACTACCACCCCGACCATAACCCCAATCTCCACTCCGTCTTCCTTCCTCCTCCTCTCCCCCCTCCTCCTTTTCCCTTTCTTCTCTCCTCCTCTGCCCCTCATCCCTCTCTGGTCCCCTCTCCCCCCACCTCCCCCCGGCCCTCGGAGCACTCAATTCAGGCCAAGGTTTGCTCCACAAAATGGCCACCGTGAGCGACACCTGCGGTCACGTGACCCGCCGTCCTCCCGGCTTCGGGCTTTCTTTCGCCTAACTCCGATTTCCAGGAGCCCACCCGCGGAAGAGCGAGGGCTGATTACTTCAGAGAAATCTCCTGGCATCTCCAAGTCCAAAGACTGAGAGAGAAAAGAGAGCGAGTTTGCAGTTGAAAGGAACAGCAAAAACTGGGGGCATAGGGAGAAAAAAGGGAAAGAGGCCTAGGTTAAATCTTAAGACCTCCTAGCCGGCGCAAAAGGGGGACACGACGAGCTATCGCGAGATCTCAAGAACTCAAAGACTTGCGCTAGGGTATTAAACGGAGAACGGGGGAACTGAAGCTCAGGCGAAATAGGGCAGCATTTAGCGCTCTGAGCTCCAAGGTAGAACGACGAGCCAGGAACAGGACTGCTTAGGAAATCACGCGAGATTTGGACTACACGAAAGCGCAGTAACTAGGCAGAAGTCACAACGACAGGAGTTCGGGTGTGAACGGGGAGGGGCTACGTCTTACGTGTTGACGTAAGAGCAATTCAAGTGGGTATATTAGATCCGTGGCCGCGCGCTGCGTCCCAGAGCCGCAGTTCTCCTGTGAGAGGGCCTTCGCGGTGAGTCAAACACACTCGCTTAGCAGCGGAAGACTCCGAGTTCTCGGTACTCTTCAGGGATGAGTCATGTGGCGGTGGAAAATGCGCTCGGGCTGGACCAGCAGGTAAGCTGCAAGGAACCTACCGGGGTGGTTGCTGACCTAACTTGGCTTATGGCGCAGCGCTAGCTGGCACTCTTAGTTCCCATCTCCTGGGTACTTCGGGCTGGCCAATGTCAGTGGTCTGTAGCTATGGAGGAACGGGGAGGTGGTAGGAATGCTGGTGATGGCTGTCGCTCGGGCCGGGGTCCCGGCTTGGCCCGCGGTATTGTCCCCGGGCCGAGCACAATGGCGGCTTTTGTGTGTGCGTGCGCAGGCGGGCGGAGAGGGAGGGGGGGCGCGCTTTTTCGCGGAGACGCGCACGCGCGAACCTCGGCTGGTTAGTGACCCATGGGTGGGGGGGGGTGCATGGCACGGCAGTGCACGAATGGGGATCCTTTTGGCCTCCAGGGCTTTTGACTCTCTTTGCTATTGCAGCCTGGATTCCTGTCCAGAGACCTTGCAGCTTTCGTGTGTGTGTGTGTGTGTGTGTGCGCGCGCGCGCGCATGAGGGACGCAGCCCTGGAATGTGGGAGGGGGCGGCGCGGGGGGTGGCCTTCGCTCGGGGTAATGGCGGCGGCCTTCTTTGTGTGGGGCTGGGTGCCTGGGCGGCCCTGTGGCCCACTAGCGGGAGAGAGCGGGTCACGGGCCGTCGAGGGCCTGGAAAGAAGGATGGAATGGGCATCTTGTTCCTGCCGGGCTTCCTTCCGCGGGCCTTTTCGCTCCAGCCCCGTTTCCGCAGGGGCCATCGCACGCCGGGTGCCGCGGCCGCTGAGGCCGCGTTTCCGGAGTGGAAAGTTTTGTGACGCAGAAGATTTGGGGCGGAGTGGGGGGGGAGGGGAGGGAGTAATGGGTCTTTGCGTGTGCCGTTGAGCTGGGCTCTATATAGAGATTGAACGCGGTGGGGAGACTTCAGGGAGGTTAGAGACCTGACGTGGCCCCTTTTCTTACTTGCTCCACTTAGTGTGTGGCGATTTAGCTGAGGGCCGCGCGTTGTTTTGGGTGGTACCACGGGTTGTGTGACTGTTCCCGTGTTAGTGACGTTTGATCCGGGAATCGGCCGGAGGAAAAATACCCGGAATGTAGCTTGGGGGAAATAAACAGTTTTGTTGTTGACTTGTTGCTGCCTGTGAAGTGAGATTGTGAAATAGGTCAGAGCTCCGGGTCTGTCGTCTTAACTGGAATCCCTTCTTCTAAGGGTTTGGTGGTAGATTAACGGAGGATGGGCTTCGGTGGCAGGAAGTCTGTTACTCCTTTGCAATAGAGGTACCATTCTACAGATAAGCTTTTCGGTGGGATGTTAGGAGACCTTTAAGTAAACAAACTTCTGCTTACCCCAAACTCCAGAAAAATCCTGAAACGAGGTTTAGTGACACAAATTGATAGATTTTAATGCAGTCGTGTGTAATATATTTTTACAGATTTTGCAGTCTGTTTCTTTGGGAGCGGTTTTTTCTTCCATTAATCAATTGTATTAATCCTTCAAATTGCTGACACGTCATATGTTGAATGAAGCACATAGAAAATCTGTTGTCAACAGCACAGGCTATCCCCATTTTTAACGTTTTGTGTATAGGTGGTGCCGATTTAAAAAGATTATAGGCAGGAACGAGCTTTATTTAAATTTGTGATATAATTTAAAAAATATGTAGACTCGTTAGAATTAAGCAGCAAGCAAATTGATGACAAAATTCAAATGCAAAAAGAGTTCCTCTTGCCCTTTAAGTATCAGTCTCTTGAATAACTTCATTAGCGTTTTTGCTAATACAAATTATGGGAGCGAGATGCCTAAACGCCTTAATACTTTTTTTCTTTTTAAGATTTAGCATCTCCTTCCAGTTTTCAATGATTCCATGATGATGCTTACAATTTGGAAGTATCAGTCTTGAGCTTTTAACAGAAGACTTATACCACCTTTGCAAACAGGTGGCATCAGTACTGTGTGATGTGGTCTTCTGTGGCTTTCTTAAAAAAAGTTTCTTTTGACAGGTGTAGTTTTTTTCCTGGTATTACTTACAAGTAATTTCTGGTTAGTCATTACAGAATGCTAGAACATAGCAGGTCATTTTGTATAATGTTGAGGCTTTGAGCTTCCAGTGTAAGGGGATGAGTAGAAATTGAGATTAAAGACCATGAAATGTGTCCTACTCTTGAAAAGTATTGAATGCCATTTATGCCGAAAGTCTTCTGAACTTAATCTTAAAAATGGGAGAATAAATAGGTGGTACCTACTTCACAAAGTTGGGGTTTTTTAAGTTTATTCATTTTGAAAGAGAGGAAGAGGGGCCAGAGAAGGCTGGAGACAGAATCCCAAGCGGATTCCGCATTGTCAGTGCAGAGTTGATGCAGGGCTCAAACCTTGAGATCATGACCACCGAGGTGTCCCCACAGAGTTGGTCTTAACAGTGCTACCCTAATTAAAAATACTTGTGCAATATTTAGGGATAAAAGAACTAAGAAGTGGTCAACTAAATTTTGTGCTTTTTCAGGTGTGCTCTATAGGTTTAAAGTAATTCCAAGCAGAAAGTTGGTGGTATTGGAAATATTTGTCAAATATGGGAGTAAAAATGAATTGCCTATTTGACATTTTAAAATAATTTTAATTTTTTGGAGCTTTTACTTAGGAAAATGTTACAAATAAAATACATTTTGAATTGAATGACTTAAATTTGGACCCGGTTTCTACTGGATAATACCAGCATCTTACTGTGTGGCTTTGTATCGCAGTTTGTGCTATTTTGTGTTTGCTTAGAATTTTAGTCTTTAAAATGCATACTTCGTTAACATTCTCATTAAGAGTTTCATATTAGCCTCATGAAGCAGGCAGGGCAACTAGTGGTAATCAATTCTAGAGGGAAGGACTAATTTTCTCTTCATGATATTTCAACACACGGGTGGCTAACATTTAATTCTGTTCTAGTTTGCTGGCCTAGACCTGAACTCTTCAGATAATCAGAGTGGAGGAAGTACAGCAAGCAGTAAGTAAACCATTTTATGGACTTTTTGTCTACTAGAGCTTTAATAACTTAATGTTCCTTTGGACTTATTTTTATTAAAATTTTTTTTAATGTTTTATTTTTTTTGAGAGAGAGAGAGAGAGAGAGAGAGAGCGTGAGCAGGGGAGGGTCAGAGAGAGGTAGACACAGAATACGAAGACAGGCTCCAGGCTCTGAGCTAGCTGTCAGCACAGAGCCTGATGAGGGGCTCAAACCCATGGACCCTCAACCGACTGAAGCCACCCAGGTGCCCCAGCATTGGACTTACGTTAAAGCTTAAGAATTTCCCCTCCAGTTTTTTTTTTATTGCATACGGTTATTATGTAGTCAGTGTTAAATAGAATTATGTAGTATACTCCGTGGTCAATCTAAAGCATTGTGGCCTTTGGGTAATAATAAAAGCACCACAAATTTTGAGTAAAAATCATTAAAAAGAACTTGCTAAAACACACAAATTATCTTTGGAAGAGTTTGATTATGTCCATTATGAATCTTGAGCCCAGCTTAGAGGTAGTGGGAATGTGCTTATCCCTATTAGAGTGAATCTACCAAATTAAATTCAATAAAAGGAACTTTTTTTTAAAGTTTATTTTGAGAGAAAACGCAAGTGAGGGAGAGGCAGAGGGAGAGAGGAGAGAGGAAGAATCAATCCCTAGCAGGCTCCTTGCTTTCAGCACAGAGCCACATGTGGGGCTCAATTCACGAACCGGGAGATCATGACCTGAGTCGAAGCTGGACGCTTAAAACGACTGAGCCACCCAGACACCCCATAAAGGGAACATTTTTGTTCATCAGATACAGCTAACCCTCTCCTGTGAGGAACGTGAGACCTGCTGATAGAACAAGGCTATATTGAATCTTGAAGTGGTGGTTAGGATTTTAAATGCTGAATTGCATCATTTTTTGGGAAAGAAATGAGATAAAAAAGTTTATTTCATTTTATTTTTTCAGAGAGTTTTATATTGTTTTGTTTGAGACTTGTTAGAGATTAGTATTAAAGTGTAGGGATTTATTACTTGGCAGTAGACCTGCTTCGGGTCCCTTCAGGTCAGATCTCTTCCTATTAACAACTCCCACCAAAAAAGTGGGGGAGGAAATGGGTATAGGCTGTAGGGTCTGGAAGCATTTTTTTCCATTGTGTTAGGTGGTAAAGGACATGGTCTCATTTTTAGGCAAGAAAGGCCTCATTCATTGGGCACAAAGTAACTTGGTATTTTTAGATTTCACTTTATTTGTCATGTTAAAGATCTCTTAGGAGTTGATCATCCTGTAGAGAACTTTAATATTTAGCTCAACCCAAAAGTGGAAAAGAAAGTTAAATTGCAGGTTTACTAGTAATAAAGCAGTTTGACTTTTCCTTTACTTGGTGGATATGTTAATTTGCTTTTGTTTCTCATCCATTATCTAGGCTGTATTTCTTGCCTGCATACTTCTGTAAGCAACAACAGTTGACTGTAGACTCAGTAAGCTCCAAGTTAAAATTCTCAGTTCCTTGAAATCCTCTCCCCATTGCTATTTTTCTTTATGTGTAATCTATGTTTTGGAACTTAATCAGGTTAGAAACAAAAAAAGCCTCTTAGTGGCTCATTGCAGGATTTATTATGTAGCAGTTTTAGGTTGTTAAAATAATGCTTAATGTGGTGACTTTGTTTGGCAGTTCTCAATAATAGCAGGCCTTTAGAAAGAAAAATTGTGTTGTATTAACCACTAGTAGCAAGTTCTATTTATTTGTGGGTTTCAGTGATTAAGTTCCAGGTCAAATTTTTATTTACCAAACTTTTCCCCTCCTCCCCTTTCCTTTGAAAGTTCTTAAACAGCAACAACCTATTTAAAATAAAAGTAGATTCTATTCCCCCCTCACCGCCCCCATTTCCAAGTAAGTCAGACTGGTAGGCTATATATTAAATTTTTTTTCTAGGACCCTTTTTTTTTTTTGAAGTTTTATTTTTTTATTGAGAGAGTGAGAGCGCGCATGCGTAAGCAGGGGAGGGGCAGAGAGAGAATTCTAAACAGGCTCTGCACGTCAGTGCAGGGCCCGACCCTAGGCTTGAACCCATGAACCATGAGATCATGACCTGAGCTGAAAGCAAGAGTCTCGGATGCTTAACTGACTGAGCAACTCAGGCACCCCTGGGGTTGTCTTTTTATTTTAATAGCACAAATTTTTGTAAAAAGCTTTAAGTTTTGACATTTAATTTTATATTCTTTCTTTTAGAAGGACGCTATATTCCTCCTCATTTAAGGAACAGAGAAGCTACTAAAGGTAAGTCTTTTAAGCAACTTGGTAGACCTAATTCTTGTTGTGTTTAGAAGTCAGAGCCTAGGGAAAAATGAGGCACTTTGGGAAGTCTGTAAATATTGTGGTCTCCTGTACCTCTGTTAGAATTGGTTCAAATATTAGGCCTTACTCTGGAGAAACTCCTCTAAAGTCACACAGTGGAAAATTCTCTATTTCCTATGTCAGATTCCTCTGGCCAAGAGCATGGTTACCTACAATTTTACTAGTGTTGTACTTTGTAATTTGTGTTTGTAATCATTGATATCATGATTTCAATTTGAAAAAGGTGAGTGGGTGTCCTACTATGTAAACCGAATTGCATGGTGATAACCCAGTTATTTCTGTTTTGCAGAGCTGTCAAAAGACAGAGGAGTTATTGCAGAATAGGTAACAGATTATATAGCATTGGGCAAGCCCCAGTGAGTAGGGAGTGATTCTCTGGTTTCATCTTCTTGCCCTTAACTGCTTCATTTGAAAAGTTTTATCTAGGGGCGCCTGGGTGGCTCAGTCAGTTAAGTGACCGACTTCGGCTCAGGTCATGATTTCACAGTTTGTGGGTTCGGGCCCCGCGTTGGGCTCTGTGCTGACAGCTCAGAGCCTGGAGCCTGCTTCGGAGTCTGTGTCTCCCTCCCTCTCTGTCCCTCCCCCACTCATGCTCTGTTTCTCTCTGTCTCAATAATAAACATAAATTTAAAAAAAAGTTTTGTCTAATCAACACCTTGTCTTTTCTGGTTGTGTTTATAATGTAGTGATACCTAGTAGATACCTCATTATGTGACAATTGTTTGGGTGCTGTATATTCTGTAAAATAGGTGTTCTGAGATTTGGAAGAAAAATGAAGGTTTCGAAAACTATTTGAAGGTCAAGAAGAAAGACGATAAAGAAGGCAGAATCAGAAGGGTGCAGAAGTCCACAGGAGCATGTAGTTTGCTATCATTCTTCCATGTGCATATGCAGTCTATGTATTAGCTTCACTGTCCCTGGCAATACATGGATATAAAATTTGTATTGTAATTTCTTAACTATCATATCACTATTCGTAGTTACTGCAGAGTTTGTCTTTATTGTCATGTGTTCTCTCATTCTTACAGTGTTCTAGCTGAAATTTGCCCCCCCCCCACATATATTTAGTGCTTTTCCCTCTTCATTGTAGTGACTGATCAAAGGGAAGGGGTAGTATCACAGAGGTTTTAGAACTAACTGAAAGAACTCTTAAAAATCTAATTCAACTCTTGATTGCTTGCTGAGGTGTTGATCACTTGGCTGGCTAATGATAGAGGCATAAGGCTGAAGGAAAGTAACTTGTAAATGATCTCTGTTTAATACGTGCTACTGAAACTAGTTTAAACGTTTTACTTATCTTTAAACCCTCTATCTCTTGGGCTAATTTACACCTTTCTCATTCCCTCTTACTGAATGCTTACAGTTGTACCCTAGGAAATCTGTCCACACTAACTGTAGGGATGAAGATTTTTCTGGTTTTTATTTGTATTTCATGTGAACAGAGCATTGTTGTTCTACTTTTTACTATTGAAACTGGAAAATAATGTATTAAGTCAGGGAATTTGACACCTTTAGGAATGTCTTTAATATCATCACCTCTGAGAAACACTGAAACAATGATAACTTTTCCAGTAAACTCGTTCATACCTATAAAATGAATGGATTTGGTTGTGGTCATATAACTACACCATAATCATTGTTTATAGGCCAAGCTATTGACCTTTTTAGAGGGTGGTATTCATTTAGAACTCTTTAGACTGTTAAATTGCTTGGTTTAGTGAACAATATTTTCTAGTGGAGAAAATCTAAAAAATTTTGTGTGCCATTGTATACCAGCTCTAAATCTTGGTTCTACTCTAGTACTATGATAGGAATATTTCCATTATCCTTCCAGTTCACAGAGATAAGATAAAATTAGTGGAGGGCTTCAAATTCAGAAAGCTAGGTATTATAAATTTCTAACTAATACAATAAAATTGGTTTGCTTTTTTTTAATTGAAGGATTCTACGATAAAGACAGTTCAGGGTGGAGTTCTAGTAAAGATAAGGATGCATACAGCAGTTTTGGATCTCGTAATGATTCAAGAGGGAAGTCTAGTTTCTTTAGTGATCGTGGAAGTGGATCAAGGGGAAGGTATGTGATTTCTATTTCTCTTTTCACCTTATGTATATGCAATTTAGGAATTGGTTTTTAATTTGAGAAGTACTTGTTCTTGTACTCGTCCCACTAAGCATGTTGCTTTTATCCCTTAATAGACCCCCTGTTTGGATGTTAAGCATTATATCTGTGTAATATTTTCTTAGCCATAAGAGGTCTTAACTAAGTTGAACTTGTTCTATAGAAGTTAGATGAAAATATGAACGTGCCCCTGGGCATAATGAAATCAGTTCTTTTCATAATTAATCTAGTTTTCTTTATATTTAAAGCAGTAAGTTTATTTAGTGAATGGCCTAATTTGGTTGAGATTTTTGTGGATATTCTTTATGACAATTTTTAAACACCTTATATTTTTGATTACACAAGTGGTGAACTGACCTCATGCGCCTAATAGCTGTGGTTAGTCCTGTGTGTCCTGATTTTTCGCAAACAGGCCTAAAACTAAAAACATCTTAATTCAGGTAAGGATTATTTTCTACCTTTTATCCAAAGTCTGTCACACAGGTAAATTGATTGTCCTTTTAAATGATATCCTAGTATAATTGGGACAATTGACATTTGGTGTGCTATTTTCTTCTTATTCCTACCACTAAAATATATTTGGATGAGAACTTTAAATGAAAGTACAAGTCATATGCTGATACTAAATATTTAAGACTTGGTTCTTAATTTCAGCATGTATGAGGCCTGTGTAGGCTATATAATTTTATAGAAATCAAGGATACTTATTTTAGAATGTAAAAGCTATGTAAATTATACTTTTGATCTGATTAATTAGAGGGTCTTATTTGTCAAATAAGAGTTGAGCAAAATTGATGTCCTTGAAGTTAGCCATAATGAGTAATTGAACTTCTCTCAGGTATAGTTCTAGAGTAGTAGCAGTAATCTGATAATGGTTAAATGATATTCTGATTAGTTGCTTATGCTGTTCAGGTTTGATGATCGTGGACGGAGTGACTATGATGGCCTTGGCAGCCGTAGCGATAGAAGTGGCTTTGGCAAATTTGAACGTGGTGGAAATAGTCGCTGGTGTGACAAATCAGATGAAGATGATTGGTCAAAACCACTCCCACCAAGTGAACGCTTGGAACAGTAAGTTTTTGAAATACATGTTAATTGCAACAAAGCCTCATTAGCTAGCATAACAAACTTATCAATCTTTTGATTTCAGGGAACTTTTTTCTGGAGGCAACACTGGGATTAACTTTGAGAAATATGATGACATTCCAGTTGAGGCAACAGGCAACAACTGTCCTCCACACATTGAAAGTGTAAGTATTTTTGCTTGACTTTTTAAGACAGGGAAGTGTAAATGTTCTCACAGCATCAAAATCAGGTGGGCTTCCAAAAAGCAAATATAGATCATGCCTACTTGAATAATTCTTTAATTACATTAAAAACCTGGCTCGTTGATTTGTGGAAAGGGAAAGGGAGTGTTCAGTGTCGCCATTACTAATAATGTAGGAAGACCCCAAACTTCAATGTAGAGTAATAAGCCTGGGGACTGATTTTCTTCAAAATGTTATTTATTATATATATTATAATATATAGTATGATATATATTACATTACTATTTAAAGCATTCATAAAGTACAAATTAGGTATTAGGGTTTTTCCTCCTGATTGTATTAGTATAAAACAAAAATGGCTCTGGGATAGCATTTATAGCAATTTAACCCTGTTGAATTTCTTGATAGTTCAGCGATGTTGAGATGGGAGAAATTATTATGGGAAACATTGAGCTTACTCGTTACACTCGCCCAACTCCAGTGCAAAAGCATGCTATTCCTATTATCAAAGAGAAAAGAGACTTGATGGCTTGTGCCCAAACAGGTAAGTTTACTTGATAAAAGTAAAAAGTTGTCAATACCTTAATTGGATTTACTCATAAAACTAGTACAAAAAAACTCCACACAAGATGTCTAACTTCCATGGGGAAACTTGAGTCCTACATGTAGCCTAACTGGTATATTTTGATATAGCTATAGGGAGTACCTGGCTGGTATTTCTTGTCTTAGACCTTTGGATTCTGTTATCTTTAGTCCTCTCATTAGGACATCTTGAGGAAGCCTATAGAAAGCCCTCAGCCTGTTAATTGCTGCAACAGGGTTAGATTATTGTCATTGCAGTGGTGGGAAATTAGCACTATAACATCATTAAAAAAAATTTTTTTTAATAGTTTATTGTCAAATTGGTTTCCATATAACACCCAGTGTTCTTCCCCGCAAGTGCCCTCCTCCATTACCACCACCTCCCTTCCCCTCCCCCCTCCGCCTTCAACCCTTGGTTCTGTAACATTTTTTTTAATAAGTTTATTAATTTAGAACAGGAGCAGGGGAGGGTCAGAGAGAAGAGGGGGGAGAGAGAGAGAATCCCAAGCAGGCTTCCCACTGTCGGTGCAGAGCTAGACGCGGGGCTCGAACTCACAACCGTGAGATCAATAAGAATAATGTCAGAATAGTTTGTGATCCATAGGAAATGGGCCAAGGGAAAGAAAGGTGCTTTTGTGGTAAAGGAGCACCTCCCATCTTTTGGGAATGGGTATAGTTGTAGCCTCTAAATTGAGTATAAGCTTTGCTGTATCTGTGAGTTTGATCAATTTGAAGGAAGGTGACAACATCCCCTCCCGTCTGGTATCTTTCCTTCCCTATGGAAGAGTGAAAATGTCATCCTTTGTACACCAGAATATATGCAGTAAGTGTGTATATATGTGTGTGTGTTAGAAATTGAAATTGACGTCACTTTTGAGGCAAAATTTCTGTTCTCTACAAACACAAATGCAAAGAAGTGAATCCTGCATTGTTATTGATCAGAGTTTGGTATACTTTCTCTGAGGGAGCGAAATAAACATTTTTGACTTTTATGGGCCCACATAGTCTCTGTTGCCAATCTACTCGTTTATGCTGTTATAGTGCAAAAGCACCTATAGACAGCATGTAAATGATTGGGCCTGGCTTTATTCCAATAAAGCTTTATTTACAAAGATACATAGGGCCCTAGTTTGCTGACTTCTGTTACAGATGGGTCAAAGAAATAATTTTTGGGTATTTTTAGTCAGATGCGTTATCCATGGCGCCACTGGCCCATCCTTGGGTATTTTTAACTTAGCTGTTTTTAGAAGATTGGGGTATAAAAGTAAAACCACTAATTAACTAGTAATAGGGCAGATAGAAACTGTCCTCAGCCAATATTTTTTCAAAAATAATAAGCAGGTCTTTCTTTCTCTGAATATGCTTTCTCTTAAACAGGGTCTGGAAAAACTGCAGCATTTCTTTTGCCCATCTTGAGTCAGATTTATTCAGATGGTCCAGGCGAGGCTTTGAGGGCCATGAAGGTAAGTATTTGTTATGTGGGACATTATTTATTTTTTTTAAATAAGCTTTATGTCCAACCTGTGGCTTGACCTCACTACTCCGAAATCAAGAGTTCCACACTGTACCGACTGAAGCTGCCAGGTGCCCAGAAATATGCGCCATTATTGTAGAACTTTGTAGGTGCTGTTGAGAACTTTCTAAATGGCACATCTGCTTATTCCAAATTACTTCATGAAAAACAGTTTTCAAGTGTAATCTGTAAACTCCAGAAGGGAATTACGTTGTAATGGACCTTTAAGGAGTTTAACTTAAAAATTATTTTTTAGGAAAATGGAAGGTATGGGCGTCGCAAACAGTACCCAATCTCCTTGGTATTAGCACCAACTAGAGAATTGGCAGTACAGATCTATGAGGAAGCCAGAAAAGTAAGTACACCTTTCAGGGATTATTGGCTTTCTTGTTGATCCGTTTGAAATGTTCTAGGACTATGAAAAAGTGTTGGCCTTGAAGTTGATAAAATTTCTATGCTTGTAGTTTTCATACCGATCTAGAGTTCGACCTTGCGTGGTTTATGGTGGTGCTGATATTGGACAGCAGATTCGAGACTTAGAGCGTGGATGCCACTTGTTAGTAGCTACTCCAGGACGTCTAGTGGATATGATGGAAAGAGGAAAGATTGGATTAGACTTCTGCAAGTATGTTAATTTTTTAATGCATAAAATGTAATAGTTTTAAAATTGCTGGCCATTAGTTTTTTAGTACTCACCAGCATTGTTTAAACTTTAAGATCCAGAAGTGATTTATTTTAGTGCTCTAACTTTTATGAGCAGTTTACTAATTGTAGTTTTAATGTTGAAAAATCAGTGACCTTTTAGTAGAGGTTGAGAATGACTGGACTGGGACAGAGTCAGAAGTAGTAAGAGTTTTGCTGTGTGCTTGTGAATGGTTTATTTCGTGGCACAAGTCCTGTGCTGTGGCTTGGGTATATGTGTTAAATACTGCAGTGTGAGGAATTTAACCATCAATGAGTATATGATTGTATATAGATAATAGCTGTACTGAAATTATGTTTTCTTCTCAAATTCTAAACTGAATGTTTTTTATGACAGATATTTGGTGTTAGATGAAGCTGATCGGATGTTGGATATGGGGTTTGAACCTCAGATACGTAGAATAGTTGAACAAGATACCATGCCTCCAAAGGGAGTTCGCCACACTATGATGTTTAGTGCTACTTTCCCTAAGGAAATACAGGTATCATGTGATGGCTGCAAGTTTTATTTACTGAGGAATTTGTTGGTCTCAGTAGATGATGATAATTCCTTTCTTTCAGATGCTTGCTCGTGATTTCTTGGATGAGTATATCTTTTTGGCTGTAGGAAGAGTTGGCTCTACCTCTGAGAACATCACACAGAAAGTAGTTTGGGTGGAAGAGTCTGACAAACGGTCATTTTTGCTTGACCTTCTAAATGCAACAGGTAAAATTACAAAACTTTTAGCATCACTGGTGATTTAGGTAATGGGAATCCATTTGGATTACTTTTATTGCTTTTCCTCCCCATGTAAAGCATCCTGTTGAAAGTCTTAATTTATTTGCCTCTGAATGTTTACTAAATGTAAAGAGAACTAAGTCCCTATTAGTGACAGATACCTGGTAATTTTTCACAATCAGGCAAGGATTCGCTGACCTTAGTGTTTGTGGAGACCAAAAAGGGTGCAGATTCTCTGGAGGATTTCTTGTACCATGAAGGGTATGCTTGTACCAGCATCCATGGAGACCGATCTCAGAGAGACCGAGAAGAGGCCCTTCACCAGTTCCGCTCAGGAAAAAGCCCAATTCTAGTGGCTACAGCAGTATGTATAGTATTAACTTATTTTCAAGTTATCTGTGTTCAACTTTGGCTTTAAGTGTGCCATATATAACAGAAGTTACTTTCCAGGTAGCAGCAAGAGGACTGGACATTTCAAATGTGAAACATGTAATCAATTTTGACTTACCAAGTGATATTGAGGAGTATGTACATCGCATTGGCCGTACAGGACGTGTAGGAAACCTTGGTAAGTGTTCAGTTACTTGATGGGCTGGTGGTGGTTTTTCAGTGGGATGCATGTGGCAAAGAGCTTTTTAGGATCTTAAATTTAAGAACTCTATGCGTAAAGAGTGCTGTTATGCTGTTAAAGTCTATCTCCACAATATACAAGTGACTTGTGATCTCTTTTTTTAGTGTTCTACAGAATAGTCTATGTAGGAGTGTAAGAATACTATGCTTTTATGGAAGACTTTAATTTATGTACTTTTTGGGACTGGTTTAGGCCTTGCCACCTCGTTCTTTAACGAGAGGAACATAAATATTACCAAGGATTTGTTGGATCTTCTTGTTGAAGCTAAACAAGAAGTGCCATCTTGGTTAGAAAACATGGCCTACGAACACCACTACAAGGGTAGCAGTCGTGGACGGTCTAAGAGGTGAGGCATACGGGTGGCGTATAAAGAATGGGGGTGGGTGCTGTGTCCAAAATTAACTTTTCAGGTACTTAGTGGAACGGGCTTCATTTTCTTAGGTTCCCTGGATTGTTTGGGTAAGGGGTGTTAGAAGTGGTCGTCAGAAAGTTAATGCGAGCCGTTTACGGCTATAGCCTTTAAGATCGCATCAGGGAAAACAGGACTGGATGGGGAATCGTTTGAATCCAAAAATCAGAAATTGGACCGTTGGGAGGTTTCAACAAGAACTGGCTTATCTGATGGGACCTCTTCTTCCTTCGAACCACCAACACGTTCTGTTGTTGCAGCAGTAGATTCAGCGGAGGCTTCGGTGCCCGAGACTATCGACAAAGCAGCGGTGCCAGCAGTTCCAGCTTCAGCAGCAGCCGCGCGAGCAGCAGCCGCAGTGGGGGAGGCGGCCACGGCAGCAGCAGAGGGTTTGGTGGAGGTGATGTTCGTTTTTAACCTCGTGTCTTTCTTTGGGGAGGGATTCTTCCTTGTAGTCCTTTTTCAAAGCATAGTTAAAAACACTGGGGAAGTTCGGCCCCATTGATTGCTTTTCACAATTTGACATCAAAGTACTTACGGGAATGGTTATATTTGACAGTGGATGACTTAATTAATTTCTCTCTTTTTCAAATTTCTCATTAGGTGGCTATGGAGGCTTTTACAACAGTGATGGATACGGAGGAAATTATAACTCCCAGGGGGTTGACTGGTGGGGTAACTGAACCTGCTTTATAGTAGGTCACCCTGCCAAACAAGCTAATATGGAAACCACATGTAACTTAGCCAGACTATACCTTGTGTAGCTTCAAGAACTCGCAGTACATTACCAGCTGTGATTCTCCACTGAAATTTTTTTTTTAAGGGAGCTCAAGGTCACACGAAGAGATGAAAGGAACAATCAGCAGCCCTGTTCAGAAGATGGTTTGAAGACTTCATTGCTGTAGTTTGGATTAACTCCCCTCCCGCCAACCCCCATCCCAAACTGCATTTATAATTTTGTGACTGAGGATCATTTGTTTGTTAATGTACTGTGCCTTTAACTTTAGACAACTTTTTATTTTGATGTCCTGTTGGCTCAGTAATGCTCAAGATACAATTGTTTTGACAAAATAAATTTACTGAACTTGGGCTAAAATCAAACCTTGGCACACAGGTGTGATACAACTTAACAGGAATCATCGATTCATCCATAAATATAATAAGGAAAAAACTTATGCGGTAGCCTGCATTAGGGCTTTCTGATACTTGCAGATTGGGGGAAAACAAACAACAAACGTCTTGAAGCATATTGATGGAATTAGTTTCTAATGTGGCAAACTGTATTAAGTTAAAGTTCTGATTTGCTCACTCTATCCTGGATAGGTATTTAGAACCTGATAGTCTTTAAACAAGCCATTCCAGTCATGATGAGGTGATGTATGAATACATGCATACATTCAAAGCACTGTTTTCAAAGTTAATGCAAGTAAATACAGCAATTCCTCTTTCAATGTTTAGGCAGATCATTAATTATGAGCTAGCCAAATGTGGGCATATTATTACAGGGAAAGTTTAAAGGTCTGATAACTTGAAATAGGTTTTTAGGAGAATTCATCTACTTAGACTTTTTAAATGCCTGCCATAAAAATTGAAATGGTAGAATGGCTGACCACAGCAATGACCAGCCCTCATTGGGGCGCTGGGTGATTTTTGGTCTAATAACGCATGCTAGTGTTGATGTTTTTTGGTCAAGAGGGTATGAACAGGAAGAATTAATGCAGCAGGCTTTATTTTAAATGCCGATTCACATTACTCTGTTCAAGCTGCGTTGAGATGTTAAACTGGCTTACTGTAGACTTTGTAAAAATGGCTCCAGAAGAGTAACAAACTGAAATCTTTGAGATCACACAGGTTGGAAATATGTACATAACTGCACAAGGTGTCAATTCTGCTATACAGTGCAGTTGTAGTCAGTTTTAGTTGCATAGGTTTCCATTGTATTTATAGTCTGTTTATGCTAAATCTGGCCAAAGATGAGCATTGTCCACCACTAAAATGCCTCTGCCACTTTGAATTCTGTGCTAATTTTGTGGCCAGAATGCGGTGATCAAAACGCTCAATCTTTTTACAGTGGCATAGGAAGACGGCAAAAATTTCCTAAAGTGCAATAGATTTTCAAGTGTATTGTGCCTTGTTCTAAAACTTTTATTAAGTAGGTGCACTTGACAGTATTGAGGTCATTTGTTATGGTGCTATTTCAATTAGTCTAGGTTTAGGCCCTTGTACATTTTGCCCATAACTTTTTACAAAGTACTTCTTTTATTGCACATTCAGAGAATTTTATATATATGTCTTGTGTGCGTGTCCTTAAACTTCCAATCTTATTTTGTCTCTTGGAGATTGTTGAACGCAGCTTGTCTAGGAAGGGGATGGGACTAGATTCTAAAATTTATTTGGGACCACGGGAATAATAGTTGGGAAGAAAACTATTTGCACACGACAGATTTCTAGATACTTTTTGCTGCTAGTTTTATGTAATATTTATTGAACATTTTGACAAATATTTATTTTTGTAAGCCTAAAAGTGATTCTTTGAAAGTTTAAAGAAACTTGACCAAAAGACAGTACAAAAACACTGGCACTTGAATGTTGAATGTCACCGTATGCGTGAAATTATATATTTCGGGGTAGTGTGAGCTTTTAATGTTAAGTCATATTAAACTCTTAAGTCAAATTAAGCAGACCCGGCATTGGCGGTGTAGCCATAACTTTCTGATGTTAGTAAAAACAAAATTGGCGACTTGAAATTAAATCTTGCCAAGGTTTTGATACACTTGTCTTAAGATATTAATGAAACACTTCAAAACACTGATAAGAAGTGTCCAGATTCTCAGATGTTTGTTGCGTGAGTTTTGTTTAGTTGTGTGTATTTTTTTTTTTTCAGTGAATGTCTGGCACATTGCAATCCTCAAACATGTGGTTATCTTTGTTGTATTGGCATATTCAGTGACTTGTACATTCAGCAATAGCATTTGAGCAAGTTTTATCAGTAAGCAATATTTTCAGTTAAATAAATAAGGTTTCAAAAATCACATAAGAATGGAGTTAAACTTGCTGAATGTAAAGATTGAACCTCAAGTCACTGTAGCTTTAGTAATTGCTTATTGTATTAGTTTAGATGCTAGCACTGCATGTGCTGTGCATATTCTGATTTTATTAAAATAAAAAGTTGAACTGCACAGTCTCCTTTGTTGTTGTCAATTGTGGTTTATTATAGGTGAAAATAAAGTTGTGCTCTTGCCTGAAGAATTGTAAGGTGTAATTTTTTTGGTTTTCCTGTCCAGCGCTAATTTGAGATGCCTTTTGGGAGACAGAATGACTGATGCCATAAGGATTTGTAATAAAAGATGATGTTGGTGAAAAATAAGATTATTGTAGTAGATGGAAATCTAAGAGGTCCCTATGTGGATGCATAGCATTGTATTGCAAATCAGTTTATACTTCAGCTTAGTGTGGGTGGGAATCTCTTCCATTCTTTGAAACGCTTGATCTGAGGGACGTTTGAACAGTGGAAGAATGTGTTGGGTAAAAATCATATGGACTAGTAAGCCAAGTGATGGTGAATGCTTATGGATCCCGAATGTTGGGTGGCAGACGCCTGGCTGGCTCAGTCAGTATAACACGCTGAAGATTCAGGCTCTGGGTTGAGTTCAAGCCTCACATAGGACACGGAGCCCACCTTTCAAATTTTTTTTAATGTTTTGTTTTTGAGAGAGCATGAGCAGGGTGGGGGGGGGGCGTCAGAGAGAGGGAGACACAATATGAAGACAGGCCCCAGGCTCTGAGCTGTCAGCACAGAGCCTGATGCAGGGCTTGAAACCCGCGAACCACAAGATCATGATCTGAGCCGAAGCTGGATGCTCAACCGACTCAGCCACCCAGGTGCCCCTGGAGCCTGCTTTTGCAAAAAGGTGTTTGGGTTTAGGGTGATAGATATGTCTGGCATGGCCATCCCCTTACCAATTCGGTTTCTTTGCTGGCCTCCATCACTGCACATTGCAGCAGGCAGCTGCTACCAATTAATGGAGGGTATGTAACCCAGAACTGAATAGCACCATACAAGCAAATAGGTTAAGCACATGAAAGGACTTTTCTGTTTCGGGGATCAAACATGGTTAAAATGTTGGCAGTTGGCCGTGATTAAACCTAAGGAAAGTACTTGATTCAGCTTTTTACTTTGAATTCTTTGCAGTATGATTAAGAACTTTTTTGGTACTGTGAAGAAATACTTGATTCTGGACAGTTAACCAATGTTAGAGTTAGTCATGATCTCAAAGCAGCAAGCCCAAATTTATAGGTCAGAATTTTGAAGCCTAATATGCCATATTAGTTTTGGAGACTGGAAAGAGGAAGGGAAGTAGGAATTTAGTGTGGGAAGAGGGGAACCTGGGTGGCTCGGTTGAGCATCTGACTTTGGCTCAAGGCATGATCCCACATTTCATGAGTTCAAGCCCCACATTGGGCTTGCTGTAAGTGCAAAGCCGGCTTCAGATCCTCTGTCCCTTGTCCTCTGCCCCTCCCCCACTTGCACTTCCAAAAAAAAAAAAAAAGGTATGGAAAGGTTATGTTAGGACAGCCAGATGGAAAAGCTAATAGAGTGAAATTGGATTCTAAGGATGGTTCAAGGTCTCTGATGTAACATTGGGGGTGGGGGTGCCTGCTTGACTCAGTCCATTAAGCATCCAACTTTGGCTCATGTCATGATCTCACAGTTTGAGAGTTTGAGCCCTTCCTCAGGTCAGACTCTGTGCTGACAGCTCAGAGCCTTGGGGCCTGCTTGGGATTCTGTGTCTCCCTCTCTGCCTCTCCCCCACTCATGCTCTGTCCCTCTCACGCTCTCTCAAAAATAAACATTAAAAAAGTGAACACAGGTTATCTGGGAAAACTAATTTTTTAAATTTTAATACATTTATTTATTTTTTTGAGAGAGTGAGGGCACAAGTGGGATGGGTCAGAAAGAGAAGGAGACACAGAATCTGAAGCAGGCTTCAGGGTCTGAGCTGTCAGCACAAAGCCTGACATGGGGCTCAAACCCACCAACCATGAGATCATGACCTGAGCTGAAGTTGGATGCTTAACCGACAGCCACTCAGGCATCCTATGACTAAATTCTTAACTGAGATTATTTCTAGTCTAGTAGTATTATGATCATAGGTTTATTTGCATACTATGTTAATTTTTGTAGTTTATAAACAATATGTTTAAATATATGCTTAAATGCTATTGTCACTCCCCCCCCCCCCCGCCCCATTAATGTTTTGGTTTTGGTAATGGTTTGTTCTTAACCATTTCTTGGCTGAATTTCAACACATAATTCTTTTCAAAAATGACTTCTAGGGACCATGTTTGAAAATGTTCAGTGTCTGCTTGAACTTATATATATGTTTTTTTCTATGATGGGTGGCCGTTTCCCTTGCCTCTGTGCTCCTAAGTGACCTGGTTAGACCCATCACAGGCTTCCTCTTTGAACGAAGATATTTGGGTGTTGACATTGGTCTTACCTGCCTTCCCACTGGAAAGCAGAAATTCCATTTACTGCATTTTAGGAATATCTTGGGCTTTTTTCTCTTCTCACTGAACACGATTCTGGATATGTTGAAACCTGCTTTGCTTTCTATCTTGTCCTCATTTCAGTTGGTCTGGTTTTCAGGATGTTTAGTCTATTTCTAATGTGGTTTCCTCTATAGTGACTATTCTCCATTTCTTTTCTCATTTTCGTTGTTGATTCCTCCCCACCCCGAGTTTTTCCCACCTATATCTGACTGGGTTGTCTTCAGGATAATTCTGAAATAGGATTATTTTGACACCGGACACTATGTTTAATTATGGCATAGAAGACTATATCATGACCTGGCAACATGTTTATTAAGGGAAAAAACATCATAAAACAGATAAGCACATTAGCTTTAAGAGGAGATGTCTCAAAACAGGTGTTAAACATAGAATTACCACATGACTCAGCAATTTTAGTCCTAGGAGAATTCTACCCAGGAGAAATGAAAACAAGTTGACAGCTTACTGTTTGCATGTGAACGTTCCTAGCATTCACAATAACCCAAGAGTGGAAACCACCCAATGCCAATCAGCTGGTGGATGGACAAACAAAATGTGTATACATGGAATGGAATGCTGTTTGGCAATAAAAAGAAGGAAGTACTGACGCTATCTCTATCCTCTGGGGACATGACCATATCCCTAATTTCCTTTCCCCTCTTCAAAGGACCATTAGTAGGCCTGTTAGTACTCTAACACGTGTCTGTATTCTGACTTAAGGTTTTCTGTGGATGTCTGTCCAGTTGCAGTCCTGATTTTATTGTGTTAGCAGATATACTCATGGTTTATAATTTGAGGGTTCCTGTTTTCTTTGTTACACTGAAGATGTCATTTTGCCTTTTTTTTTTTTTCTTTAAGTAGGCTCCATGCCCAGCGTGGAGCTTGAACTCATGACCCTGAGATCAAGAATCGTGTGCTGTATTGACTGGGCTGGCCAGGAGCCCTGACATTTTACTTTTTGAAGAGCTAAATAGAGTAAAATTGCCTCTCCCATTTTTGGAAGAAAGGATTTCCTCATTCTTCCTTTTTCACTCTTCTTTTTTTTAAAAAAAATTTTAATGTATTTTTAAGAAAAGAGACAGAGCATGAGCAGGGGAGGGGCAGAGAGAGAGGAAGACACAGAATCCAAAGCAGGCTCCAGGCTCTGAGCTGTCAGCACAGAGCCCGACGTGGGGCTTGAACTCACAAACTGTGAGATCCTGACCTGAGCTGAAGTTGGAGGCTCAACTGACTGAGCCACCCAGGTGCCTCTTTTTCACGTTTAATTCTACTCCATACTCACCTAGATTTTCAACAGCCTATTTCATTTACCTGATATCAATGGATTAGTTGAATGCAGAATGGTCTCAACAGAGCCAGTCACCTGATAGGATCTAGTGGGTTATGTGGTAGACATTTGGAGTGCCAACGTTGATTTAGGGCTCACTGAAAAACTGTTTGGGGCCTGCTGAGTGTTGGGGAATGTAGCAATGAATTCAACTGTACGCTTTGCCATCTTGGAATCTAGTTTCTCTTTTGTGGTTCCCCAACATGATGTTGCAACAGAAGAATCTGGGAAATGATTCTATGGCGACTCTCCTAATAGAATCCATCCCTGGAGTTCACTCAGGAATCTGTTTTGCATTTTTGTTTCAAATTTCCCCAGGCAATTCTGATGCAGCTTGCTAGCTTAGGTACGGACTCTGCTGTTCTCTACTGTTTATCATCTGTTCCAAACCTTCCAATTACCATGATGGTGTTTCAGGTACTTCATGGCAGAAGCATCTCTATATTCCAAATTACGATAGATACTGCAATCAAACTAATGGTGGCCTATCAAGTTGGTCCTATGGCGTGATACTAGTCTACCTTTGCAGCTTTTAACTTATTATCCATACCTTATGACTGTAGTCGAATATGAATATGATGCTATTGTGCAGATACATCCTGCAGTCTGCCTTTGCCTTAGTTTTTGTTCACCCTGTTACTTCTAACTAGAATTGGAGCTGAATATTTAATTTTATAGATAGTACTCAGAATACTGAGCTGCCATTTATAATTATTAGCAATGTAGAGAAAATAATTGCTCTAATGGGTTAAGGAGTAGGTTTCAACTGGCGTGTGCAGAATGAGCTCAACTATTTGGAAAATGCATAGAAAACTAGAAGGAAATTGCAAAAATAGTGACAGTTCTTGCTTCTGGTTGAAATGAAGCGATTTTCTGCTGCTTCATAATTTCCTGTACTGAGCAAATTTTATACAATTACATTTTCTAATAAAACGTAAGTTTTTAATTGTTTTAGTCTGAAATGATGACAAATTGACAGGAAGTTGTGAAATAGTACAGAGAGGTCATGTGTACCTTTCAAGCAGTTTCCTCTGTTAGTAACATCTGGCATCACTAGTACTTCAAAACCAGGAAATTGACATTGGTATAATCCACAGACCTCATCCAGACCTCACCAGTTTTATGTGTGCTGTGTGCTGTGTGCTGTGTGTGTGTGTGTGTGTGTGTGTGTGTGTGTGGTTCTATGCAGTTTACCACATGTCGATTTCTATAGCAACCTCCACAGAACTGTTCTATCACCACAATCTCTCTCATGCTATCTGTCACCTGCCCCCCGCCCCCTTCCTGCTGCTCCACCCTGTCGCTAACCCCTGGCAACCGCTCATCTGTTTTCCATTTCTAAAATGTCATTTCAAAATTGTTAACATAAATGGAACTGTGCAGTATGTGACCTTTTGAGATTGGCTTGTTGTCACTTAGCAGAATGTCCTTGAGAGCCGTCCAAGTTGTTGCAAATAGTTTGTTTCTTTACTGCTGAGTGGTATGGATGCTCCATAGTTTGTTTATTCAGCCATTGAAAACAAGGTTGCTATGAACATTCATGTACAGATTTTTGTGTGGACATAAATTTGCATCCTTCTGGCACAAATGCAATTGTTGGATCATATGGTAAGTATACATTTACTTTAAGAACCTGCTAACCTATTTTCCTGAGTGGCTATACCATTTTACATTCCCCCCAGTGATGCATGAGAGGTCCAGTTTCTCTGCATCCTCACCAGCATTTGGTATTGTCATATTTTATGTTGGCTGCTCTATTTGGTGCGTGGTGGCATCTCCTTGTGGTCTTAATTTGCACTCCCCTACGGGCTAGCGATGTTGAACTTCTTTTCATGTGCTTATTTGCCATCCTTATATTTTCTTTGGTAAACTATATGTTTGTGTCTGTGGCCCCCTTATAAAATAATTGATTGTTTTTTACTGCTGAGGTTTCTTTTAAGTTATTGAAGGATAGTTCACATACCATGTTACATTAGTTTCGAGCATTTGAGAATTCTGTACATTACACAGTGCTCACCATGATAAGTGTAACTACCCTCTGTCACCCTACAAAGTTATCACATTACAACAGTATTCCCTAATGCTGTTCGTTTTCATCCCCATGACCTATTTATTTTATGACTCTAAGTTTGTATCTCTTAATTCCCTTCACCTATTTCCTCCATTTCCCCTTACTCCTTGACCTCTGGCAACCAGTGGATCTCTATATTTATGAGTCTGCTTCTGTTTGTTTGTGAGTTTTGGGAGTTCTCTGTATATGCTAGGTACAAGTCCTTTCTCAGATGTGTGATTTGCAAGAATGTGTGATTTGATCTTTTCCCAGTCTGTAGCTTGTCAATTTACCTTCTTTTTATTATTATTTTATCTTAACTGCAGTGTATTTAACATGTAGTATTATATTAGTGTCTGGTGTACAATATAGTGATTCAACACTTCCAGTACCCATCAAGATCAGCGTACTCTTGGGACTGAGCTGGCTGGCTCAGTCAGAAAAACATGTGACTCTTGATCTCAGAGTCATGAGTTCAAGCCCCATGTTGGGTGTAGAGATTACTTAAAAAAGAAAAAAAAGGTAAGTGTACTCTTAATCCCCATCACCTATTTTACCCATCCCTCTTTCCACCTCGTCCCTGTTAACCCTCTGTTTTCTATAAGTTAAGAGTCTGTTATTTGGCCTCTTTTCTTTTCCTTTGTTCATTTGTTTTTGCTTCTTTTATTCCACATATGAGTGGAATCATATGGCATCTGTCTTTCTCTGACTGGCTTATTTCACTTATCACAATACTGTCTAACTCCATCTACAGTTTGCAAATGGCAAGATTTTATTCTATTTTATGGCTGAATAATATTCCTTTGTATATACCACTTTATCCACTCATCTATCGATGGACACTCAGCTTATTTTTCTTCTTAATCAGGTCTTTTGCAGAGCAAACATTCATTTTTTTAAAGTTTTTATTTATTTATTTTGAGAGAGAGAGAGAGCATGAGAAGGGTAGGGGCAGCAAGAGGGAGAGAGAATCATAAGCAGTCTCTGTGCTGAGCCCAATGAGGGGCTTGGACTCATGAAACGTGAAGCCATGACCTGAGCCGAGATCAAGACTCAGATTCTTGGGGGGCCCTGGGTGGCTCAGCCAGTTGGACATTTGACTTCGGCTCTGGGATGATCTCATGGTTTAAGAGTTCGAGTTCTGCATCGGGCTCTGTGCTGACAGCACAGAGCCTGAAGCCTATTTCAGATTCTGTGTCTCCTTCTCTCTCTGTCCCTTCCCCACTCACACTCTGTCTCTATCTCTCTCAAAAATAAACATTAAAAGAAAAAACGATTAGAGAAAGGGGCACCCTCTCACACTGTTGGTGGGAATGTAAACTGGTGTAGCCGCTCTGGAAAACAGTGTGGAGGTTCCTCAAAAAATTAACAATAGAACTCCCCTATGACCCAGCAATAGCACTACTAGGAATTTACCCAAGGGATACAAGAGTGCTGATGCATAGGGGCACATGTACCCCAATGTTCACAGCAGCACTGTCAACAATAGCCAAATCATGGAAAGAGCCTAAAAGTCCATCAACTGATGAATGGATCAAGAAGATGTGGTTTGTATATACAATGGAATACTACATGGCAATGACAATGAAATCTGGCCATTTGTAGCATTATGGATGGAACTGGAGTGTGTCATGCTAAGTGAAATAAGTCAGGCAGAGAAGGTCAGATACCATATGTTTGCACTCATACATGGAACAGGAGAAACTTAATGGAGGATCATGGGGAGGGGAAGGGAAAAAAATAGTTAAGGAGAGTGAGGGAGGGAAACCACAAGAGACTCTTACATAGTGAGAACAAACTGAGGGTTGATGGGGGGTTAAGGATAGGGGAAAATGGGTGATGGTCATGGAGGAGGGCACTTGTTGGGATGAGCACTGGGTGTTATATGGAAACCAACTTGACAATAAACTTTAATTAATAAAAAAAAAACCTAGTGCATCCTATGACAACCAAGAAAAAAAAATTAAAAACAAAAAAAAAATGAGGCTCTTAACTGAGCCATTCAGGTGCCCCCATTTTTAATGTTTTATAATAATTTTCAATTTGGGAGCACCTGGGTGGCTCAGTCAGTTAAATGTCCAACTTTGGTTCAGGTCATGACTCAGTTTTTGAGTTTGAGCCCCCCATCGGGCTTTCTGCTGTCAGCACAGAACCTGCTTCATATTGTCTGTCCCCCACTCTCTCTGCTCCTCCCCTGCTTGCACTCTCTGTCTTTAAATAAACTTAAAAAAATTTTTTTAAGTTTGATGCAATCCAATTACCAATATTTCCTTTTGTGAACTGTGATTTTGGTGTCATGTCTAAGGACATTTCACTTAGCCTTGGTCCTAAAAGTTTTCCATTTTTCCTAATAAGAGTCCGTTTTTTCTTTCTTTCTTTTTTTTTTTTTTAAAGTAGTTTATTGCCAAGTTGGTTTCCATATAACACCCAGGGCTCTTCCCCACAAGTGCCTTCCTCCATGACGATTAACCCCCTTTCCCCTCTCCCCCTCCTTCAGCCCTCAGTTTGTTCTTAGCTTTCAAAAGCCTCTCATGATTTGCCTTACTCCCTCTCCCCAACTCTTTTCCAGTCCAGTTTTTTCTAATAAGAGTCCGTTTTCCTAATAGAGTCTGCTCCTAATAGTCCATTTTTAAGGTATGAGGTTTAGGTTAAGGTTCACTTTTTAACTGATGGATGTAGTTGCTCTAGCACCATTTGTTGAAGAGACTCTCCTTCCCTTGTTGAAATGCCTTTGCAGCTTTGTCAAAACTCAGTTGACCATCCTTGTGTGGGTGTATTTTGGGTTCTCTTCTGTTTCATTGATCTATGTGTCTATCCCTCCACCAATACCACACTGTTTCCATTATTTCTAGCTATATAGTAAGTCTTAAAATTGGGTAGAGTGATTCCTCCCATTTGTTCTTTTTCAAATTTGTTTTGGTTATTTTAGTTCCTTTGTCTTTTCAGATAAATTTTAGAATAAGCTTTTCTTTCTTTCCTTCTTTATTTCTTTGTCTCGTTCCTTCTTTTCTTTCTTTCTCTCTTTCTTTCTTTCTTTCTTTCTTTCTTTCTTTCTTTCTTTCTTTCTCTCCCTCTCTCTCTCTCTCTCTCTCTCTCTCTCTCTCTCTCTCTCTCTCTCTCTTTCTTTCTTTCTTTCTTTCTTTCTAAGTAATCTCTATGTCCAAGATGGGGCTCAAACTTACAACCCTGAGATCAAGCATCATATGCTCTACCAATGGAGCCAGCCAAGCTCCCCTAGAATAAGATTTTCTTTACAAAAAAATCTTGCTGGGGTTTTGATGGTAATTGTGCTGAACCTGTAGATCAATTTGGGAGAGAATTGACATCTTTACTATGTTGAGTCTAAATATATATATATTTATAAATCTTTTTTTAAGTTTATTTTTATTTTGAGAGAGAGACAGAGAATGTGAGTGGGGGAGGGGCAGAGAGAGAGAGAGAGAGAGAGAGAGAGAGAGAGAGAATCCCAAGCAGGCTCCATGCTGTCAGCATAGAGCCTGATGTAGGGCTCGAACTCACAAACTGTGAGATCATGACCTGAGCTGAAATTGAGTCAGACACTTAACCGACTGAGCCACCCAGGCACACTGAGCCTAAAACATATTTTTAAGTCATGAACTCAGAATATCCAGCCAACAGGAAAAATCGTCTTCTACTTCCTCCTTGGAGAGCTCCTATTTACTCATTGTAGGATCAAGCTCTTTACATGGAGCATGTCCGTGGAGCAGGTGCCTCTGTGAAATGCCACATTTTGTGAAGGAAGTTCATGTAGGAATATATGAAGGAGTCCAGCTACTACTCATGACAGCTTAGGTATTTCAGAGCAACCCTTCTGCTGAAGACAACCCTAAAAATGCATGTAAATTTAATGCAGGCATTCCCTTTATGATCCAGTAAGCACCTTCTGGAAAGTTCCCTGTTAGGAACGGAGAAAGAGGTTTCCCAAAAGTCATGTCAGTAACTATGCAGAAAATACAATATTCAGTTAATCTCAAACTTGGAAGAAACCTTACAACTTTTTAGTTTCATCTTCTTAAACTCATCATTTTGAGAGTACTTGGGAGTCTTACTTGAATATTAATTCTCAGCATGCATTGAACTTAATTACCATAATGTCCCAGAATTTTAATAACAAAATTTTAATGTCAGTTTTCATCAGGGGCATGATGTCCTTGGATCGTACTGTGGTGACTTCTTGTAGAAGTTCTTTAATTGACATACACTCAGGCAAAGCCTTGTTTTTCACAGGCGGCACAGAAGCTGCTGTGTGCAATTTGCAAGTCTTTATTCTGTGGGTTTCTTTTTTTTAAATATTTATTCATTTTTGTGACAGAGCGTGTGTGTGCGAGTGGGGGAAGGGCAGAGAGGGAAAGAGAGAGAATCTGAAGCAGGCTCTTCTCTGTCAGCATGGAGCTGGACATGGGGCTCGAACCCATGAACTTCGAGATCACGACACAAGTGGAAATCAAGAGTCAGAGGCTTAACGGGCTGAACCACCCAGGCACCCTGGTTCGGTAGATTTCTAAGAGATCTACAATGTTAACAGTATTCCTTGTAATAGGACCTGGGGGATAAATTTATTATGGGTATCAGTGTCACAAATAGGCTTTGTCTCTAAGAAACATGTTTTTCTCTTGTGAGCAACAAAAACTATACGAGTTTTTATTTCAACCTACTCCTAGGAATGAGGTCTGTGGCATTTATTAACCATACCCTGGTTGAATCTTAGCCTACTCATTTCTCTCTTCCGATGTTTTTCATTTTCTTGCACAGGCCTCCAAATGTTTGAGTGAAATAAGGTATAAATATATAAAGTGAAGTTTAATGCTATTTTTTGCCTGTTTCAGTTTGTTGCCACAGGAAGGAATATATTGATATGGGAATTCAGATTCAGCAATGATAATAAAAAAAGAGTGTGTGTCGATGCAGTTTTGACAGTGCAGCAGCCTAGGTAATCTTATTTATTTCCTGCTTTGGTGTCGGGGCGGGGGGTGTACAGCTTTTGGGTTTCATCTAATTCTATGGGGAGGTTGGGTTTATATTCCGGTCTGTGGCCATCCAGTCTTGATAAGAGATAGAAGCTGACAACTAATGAGTTTTGTTGTGTGGACACAGCTATAGACTTGTGTGTTTCAGTGATACAGCAGCCAGAGCAAAGGTGTTTTTTTAAAAACACTTAGTAACAGAAGGTAAGGATGTATTTGGTAACAGCTCTGTTGAAAACCCTAAGCATCACCCTGGCATCACCCATGGCCAAATTTGTACTTTTTTCTTTTAAAATTTTGTAAATGTTTATTTATTTTTGAGAGAGAGAGAGAGAGAGAGAGAGAGAGAGAGAGAGAGAGAGAGAGAGAGAGAGAACATGAGTCGGGGAGGGGCAGAAAGCAAGGTAAAGACTCAGAGTCCCAAGTAGGATCCTCCCTGTCAGCACAGAGCCCAACGCAGGGATTGAACCAGGAGCCATGAAATCATGACCTGAGCCAAAGTCAGACGCTTAGCTGACTGAGCCAGTCAGTACCCCGGTACTTTGTCTTCTCTTAGATGCTTTCCATTCCCTCCCAGTGGAGGAAGGATGGAGTGCTGCTGTGTAGCACCTGCCCTAGCTATGCCTTTCTCAACCTCTTAGGGCTGTGGTGACCTCTCACCTGTGGATGCAGCATCTGTATTTCTTTCTCTCCTGGATCATTCCCTTAGCATCACCCGTCTCAAAGCTCCATCTTTTTTTTTTTTTTTTTTTTAACATTTATTTATTTATTTTTGAGAGACAGGGAGAAATAGAGCACAAGCTGAGGAGGGGCAGAGAGAGAGGGAAACACAGAATCCAAAGCAGGCTCCAGGCTCTGAGCTGTCAGCACAGAGCCTGACGCGGGGCTTGAACCCACAGACTGTGGGATCATGAGCAGAGCCGAAGTTGGACACTTAACTGACTGAGCCACCCAGGCGCCCCTTAAAGCCCCATCTTGATCTCCTGTCTCTCTCCAGTTTGCAACTCCATTTTCCTCTAGCCGCCCCCCTGCAAAACCTCAAATTCACTGTGTCTTCTTCCTCAATTCTTTTCTTATTCTTTTCCCCAAATCAGCTTTTTTTGCCCCATCATTCCACTGAAGTGGCTCTAACTAAAGCCACAGTCACCTATTCTTTCTCATCTTCATGGGCCCTTCAAGCAGCACTTGTCACCGAACACTTCTCAGCTGACCCTTTCTTCCCAAGGTTTCCTAGAGCTCACACTTTCCTGGATTTTCCTCCTCCGCGGTCTTCCAGCCCCTCCATCTCCAATCTCCCCTTATATGCTTCCACCCATTTTCACAGCTTTCGATATCATCTTTTAACTATTTAGTATTTTACCCAGATAATACACTGACTCATTTTAAAAACCATATGATATGTGAAGTTATACAGTGAAGTCTTATTCCCACCTGCCCCCATCCCAACCTGTGACCACATATTATTTGTCTATGCTTCCAGAGTGCCCTTATGCAAAGGTAAGCATATTTGAATATATTTTCTCCTCATTTTACGCAAAAGATAGTACACTACAGGGGTGCCTGGGTGGCTTAGTTTGTTAAGCGTCCGACTTTGGCTCAGGTCATGACCTCACAGTTTGTGGGTTTGAGCCCCGCGTAGGGCTCTGTGCTGACAGCTCAGAGCCTGGAGCCTGCTTCAGATTCTGTGTCTCCCTCTCTCTCTGTCCCTCCCCTGCTCATGCTCTGTCTCTCTCTCTTTTCCAATGAGAAACATTAAAAAAAAAAAAAAAAGCACACTACAGGATCCCTTGGTTGGCTCAGTGGTAGAACATGTGACTCTTTTATTTTTTAAGTTTATTTTGAGAGAGAGAGAAAGAGAGCACAAGCAGGGGAGGGGCAGAGAGAGGAGAGGGAGACAGAGAATCCCAAGCAGGATCTGTGCTGTTAGTGCAGAGCCTGAACCCACAAACCATGGGGCTTGAACCCACAAACCGTGGGATCATGACCTGAGCTGAAATCAAGAGATAGACGCTTAACCCACTGAGCCATCCAGTTGCCCCTAGCATGTGACTCTTGTTCTCAGGGTCCTGCGTTCGAGCCCCACATTGGACACAGAGCTTACTTAGAAAAAAATAGATAGCATACCGTATCGTTCCATACCTTTTTTCTACTAAACAATATATAATGGGAAATTTTGCATGTCAATACATAGAATCCTTTCTTTTTTACAGTTGTGTAATCAGAATACTCTATTATGTGGCTATACCATAATTAGCAACCATCCTATTGATGAACGCATAGGTTGTTTTCCATCATTTGTTATTTTCAACAATAGTGCATTGAATGATGAATTTTCTACACAGAAGTATATTCATTGAAAAAAAGTATATCCGCTGAAATTTGGGTACATGTGGTCAAGTTCCCTACAGGAGTTGTATCAGTTTGCACTGCCACCAGCAATGTACAAGAATGCTTCTTTTTCCATAGTTTTGTGTATTAGCATATTGGCAAACTTATATTTTGGCTTATGTAATTGATACTGTTTTTTTAGCTGGATAGTTTTAATTTATGGTTCTCTTCTAAGTGAGCACAAACACCTTCCCATATATTAAAGGCCTTTCTATATTAAAGGTATTTCTTTTTGTTAACTATTCACAATGATCTTTGGCTGATTTTTCTTTTGTGTTATTGGTCTATATCTTTAATGTTTATTTATTTTTGAGAGAGAGAGAGAGAGAGAGAGAGAGAGAGAGAGAGAGAGAGAGAG
>NC_043717.1:34123165-34125761 GCF_006229205.1 Suricata suricatta
CAGGGTCCGGTGAGAGGCTACACAGCTTTTTCCTTCCTTGGTACTTTAATTAGAGTAGCTAGCTAAGAATGTCTGGGAGAGCGTCTCTGAAGAGGCGACATTTGGGCTGAGACCTGATTGAGCAGGAGCCAGCCATGAGAAGAAGGGAAGTTCTAGAAGGAAAGATGAACATGGCATGGCTAAGGTAGTGAAAGGAAGTCAGTATGAGAGGAATACACAGTGGATGAGGGGAGGAGCCCAATCGGGTAGAATCTTCTAAGCCATAATGGAGGCCGGGAGACCAGCGAACAAGACGGTTACAGCCGTTCAGGAAAGAAAGGAAGTTAACTTGGACCAGCATTTTAGCAGTGGTGATGATGAAGTGGCCAGGTTTGGAAGCAGAACTTATGAGAATTGCTGATGAAGGTATGAGAGAAAGAGAAAAAGGGAATGACTTCTAAGCCTTTGGCCTTTAGTGAGTAGGTGAATGATCAAGCCATTTAATGAAATGGGGTAAGGGCCCTGGAGAGGTCAGGGAAAGGGGGGCAGATGATACAAGTGTTTTTTGGTATCCAGCACCTGCTCAGTTCTTAAGTTCAAATGGTGAAGAGTACCCCATCCTTTGAATATTATAAAATCTATGAAAATATGTATGTATATTAATAAATCTAGGAGAAAAATACATATAATCATTTCTGCAGAGGTTGAAAAGGCACATGACAAGCTCAACACCCATTCTTGATCAAAATTCAAAATACAGGGGCTCCTGGGTGGCTCAGCTGGTTGAGCATCGGACTTCAGCTCAGGTCTTGATCTCACAGTTTGTGGGTTCGAGCCCCACGGCAGGCTCTGTGCTGACAGCTCAGAGCCTGGAGCCCCATTAGGATTCTGTGTCTCCCTCCCTCCCTCTGCCCCTCCCCCACGTGTACTCTCCCTCAAAAATGAATAAATAAAACATTTAAAAAATTCAAAATACAATGTACTAATAGCCTGAACATTATTCCATCATCGTTCGTGCTTAACAGCAAACACCAGCAGAATTCATAGTTATTATTTTAGCATTATAATGGAGATACCTACCACCTGAGGGGATTGGACAACAGAAATGAATTGGAGGTCTGATAGGATAGTTTTAACGAACAGTTAGAATTACTTTATATATTATTTGAATGATTTCAGTACCTAGTATATCTTTAATAAATAGCACCATTTATGCAATGAAAAAAATAAATAAAGGAAACATAGCCTGGCTAGTACTGCCCTAGTACTGCCCTCCCCCAATTACAGGTCTAATAACTGGAAAGGAGGAAGTAAAACTATCATTATTTGTACATGATGTAACCGTACACCCGGAAAAGCAAGAGAATCAACCAAGAAACTACTATAAGTGATATAATTATGAATTCAGTAAGGTAGGGGCGCCTGGGTGGCTCAGTTGGTTAAGGGTCTGACTTTGGTTCAGGTCACGATCTCACAGTTCATAAGTTCGAGCCCCACATTGGGCTCTGTGCTAACAGCTCAGAGCCTGGAGCCTGCTTTGGAGTCTGTGTCTCCCTCTCTCTCTGCCCCTCCCCTGCTCCAGCTCTGTCTCTCTCTGTCTCTCAAAAACTGAATAAACATTAAAAAAAAAAAAGAATTCAGTAAGGTAGCAAAAAATAAAATTTACAGAAATCAATAGCTTTCCTATATACAATTACCAGCTAGAAAATATAATGGAAGAAGATACCTCATTTATAATAGCAACAAATAATATAAAATACACAGAAATAAATTTCACATGAAATGTGCAAGACCTATGTAAAGAAAACTTTTAAAACACTCCTGGTTACAAAAAGACAACTTGAGGGGTGCCTAAGTGGCTCAGTCGGTTGAGTGTCTGATTTCGGCTCAGGTCATGATCTCGAAGTCTGTGAGTTCAAGCCCCACATTGGGCTCTGGGCTCTGGGCTCATGGCTCAGAGCCTGGAGCCTGCTTTAGATTCTGTGTCTCCCTCTCTCTCTGCCCCTCCCCCACTTGTGCTTTTTCTCTCTCTCTCTGTCTCAGAAATAAAATAAGCATTAAAAAAATTTTTTTAAAGACAACTTGAACAGAGCTATCATAAATGTCAATAATGGGGCGGGGGCGGGCGGTGGGCAGAGAGAGAGGGAGAAAGAGAATCACAAGCAGGATCTACATTATCAGTACAGAGCAGGGCATGAAGCTCAAACCCACGAACCATGAAATCATGACCTGAACCGAAGTCAGATGCATAACCGACTGAGCCAGCCAGGCACCCCTGTGAAGGTTGTTTCTAAAAAATAAGCAAGCAAAGGGTGCCTGGCTGGCTCAGTTAATAGAGCATATGACTCTCGATTTCGGGGTCATGAGTTTGAGGCCCAGATTGGGCATAAAAATTACTTAATAAAAAACAAATTAGGGGGGCATCTGGGTGACTCAGTCAGTTGAGTGACTGACTCTTGACTTCAGCTCAGGGCATAATATCATGTGACTTTAAGCCCCGAGGCAAGCTCTGACAGCACAAAGCCTGCTTGGGAACTCTCTCTTTTCCTCTCTCTGTTCCCTACCTGCTTGCACACACGTGCTCACTCTCTCTCAAAATAAATAAGGATAAAAAAAA
>NC_043717.1:34125861-34175765 GCF_006229205.1 Suricata suricatta
AGAGAGAGAGACAGCGTGAGCAGGGGAGGGTCAGAGAGAGAGGGGGACACAGAATTCTAAAACAGGCTCCAGTCTCTGAGCTAGCTGTCAGTACAGAGCCCAACGCGGGTCTCAAATCCATGAACCATGAAATCATGACCTGAGCCGAAGCTGGACGCTTAACCTACTGAGCCACCCAGGCGCTCCTACAGTTTATTTATTTTAAGAGAGGGAGAGAGGGAGTGTTCTCATGTGTGCACAAGTTTAAACGGGGAGGGGTAGGGAGAAGGGAGAGAGAGAGAATCTCCCCACACTCTCAGCACAGAGCCCAATGTGGGGCTCGATCTCGTGAATGCTGAGATCATGACCTGGATCAAAGGAAGAGTTGGATGCTTAACCAACTGAGCCACTTAGGTGCCTCTTGAAGGGAATTCTTACCTTTTAAACATACATATTTACCAATAAAATAAAGTGATGTCTGGTGTTTGCTTCAAAATAATCCAGGGGCAGAAGTGGGTCAGGGTGTACATGAAACAAGATTGTCCATAAGTTGACAGTTGTTGAAGTTGGATGGTCTGTAAGTCTTTTTTTTTAATAATGTTTTTTCTTTTCTTTTTTTTTTTTGAGAGACAGAGAGAGACAGCATGAGCAGAGGAGGATCAGAGAGAGAGGGAGACACAGAATCTGAAACAGGCTCCAGTCTCTGAGCTAGCTGTCAGCACAGAGCCTGACGTGGGACTCAAACCCACGGACTGTGAGATCATGACCTGAGCCAAAGCCTGACACTTAACCAACTGAGCCACCCAGGCGCCCCGTAAGTCTTTTTAAAAAGATCCCCTCAGGATTGGGGCACCTGGGTGGCTCAGTCGGTTGAGCATCTGACTCTTGTTTCATTTAGATTCAGGTCATGATCTCATGATTTGTGGATTCAAGACATCTATCAGGCTCTGTGCTGATGGTGTGGAGCATGCTTGGGGATTCTCTCTCTCCTTCTTTCTCTCTGCCCTCCCCTGTTGGAATGTGTGTGTGTGTGCGCATCTGCACGTGTGTGCATGCTCTCTCTCTCTCTCTCTCACAAAAATAAACTAAAAAAAAAAAAAAGATTCTTTTAAGATAAATTCCCAGGACTGGGGTTATGGGTCAGAGGATGGGATCATTTATGAGTTTTACATCGGGTTACGGCATTGATTCCTCTCCACACTGCTAGCGGTGGGTGACCGCCATGGGTGTTCAAACTCTACGGCGTGTGACTCCTGAAGCACATTTTTCTCCAGAGGTAAACTATTTGAAAAACAGGCAAAGGACACACTTTTTCTTGCCCACTGTGTGGGCTAAAGGAGCATCACAGATGGCTGATATTAGCAGAATGTGGATGTCGTGGCTCAAAGGAATGCTTGGGACCAGCCCCAGTCCCTTAAGCAGCACTCCCAAAACACTAACTCCGGTTGACACCAATGCCCAAGTGTTCCTCGGAACCACCCACTTCTTACAAACTTATTGCTGTTGCCCTGATTAGGGCTCGCCAGGCATCTCTGCCTCCCCCTTGAATTGCTCCAACAGTTTCAGAGTGGGTCCACCTGGTCTTTTTCTCAAATCTCCTCACCACCCAGAGGTCAGTATGATCTTCCTAAAGGGCCAATTGGGCCAATTGAGCATGTGAGTGGCTCAGTCTGTTGGGCGACCGACTATTGATTTCAGCTCAGGTCATGATCCCAGGGTCGTGGGATCAAGCCTCTTGTCGGGCTCCATGCTGAGTGAGGAGCCTGCTTGGGATTCTCTCTCCCTCTGCCCCTCCACCACTCCTGTGTGCACCCTCTGTCTAAAATAATAAACAAACAAACAAACGGCAAATTGGTCACGTTATTCTCCCACTTAGACAAACTCTGCAGTGCTGGTTTAAAAAAATGCATAGGGGCACCTGGGTGGCTCAGTCGGTTAAACGCCGACTGGCTCAGGTCATGATCTAATGGTTTGTGAGTTGGAGCCTCCTGTCGGGCTCTGTGCTGACAGCACAGAGCCTGGTGCCTGCTTTGAATTTTGTGTCTCCCTCACTCTCTGCCTCTCCCCTGTCCCTCCCCAGCTCACACTCTGTCTCTGTCTCTCTTCCTGTCTGTCTCTCTCTCTCTCAAAAATAAGTAAACATTAAAAAATATTTTGGAGAACATACTTTGAGACTATGTGTCTATCATGTTCAAATTTTGCTCACTGATTTTAGCATCCATTAGTAAATCTTGCTTTGGACAATTATTACTGTGTTGTTTATATTTCATTCCTTCTATATTTATTAATTGAAATTCTTCTGTAAGAAAGAGCTGTTCCTTCTCTCTTTCTAATTTATTTATTTAGTTATCAATACCAGTATGAACTTCTGGATATTTATTTTATTCAACGGGTTATAATGCAATACTGTCATTATTTATTTTGTTAGAGTTATTCTAGCTTTGGCTATTGGAAGTGCCCTCAGGTTGGCTGTTAACTCCGTTTAACATGTTCCTATCCTTTGGTGAGCAATTCCTTATTTTCTTTATGCAGAATTTTGGGAGAGACTTTTTACTGAAGGTACCATTGACAAAAGTGTTGGCAGCATCGGGGGAATTCACAAGGGATGTTGAGGCGCCTAGGAACTAGCAACAGCAGGAAGCCATTAATGCCCATAGGTCCAAAGGTGTAGGTGGAGAAAATTATATCACTGGAGGCTGGCAAGCACTGGCGCCATGGAAAGGGACTGCTTGACAGAGCTGTGGCCATGGAAGTTTCCAGCCACTGCCAGAACCACAGTGGAGCAGCAAGCAAAAGGAATAGACTCAAACTTCTTTTTCTTCCCACCTCTCAGTTTGTTGCCTATCCTCTGATTGGCTGGACCCATGTGGAAGCCAAAGAGGCAAGGTAGTCTGGCTGATGAAGTCTAAGGTCACTTTCAGGGGCATAGAGAAACAAAGAATGGATCTGGGGGCAAATGGAGAATAAGCTTCACAAACTAACACTTCCTCCAAGAATCCTTTCTGATCCCGCGTGTGGCTAGGTGCCCACAGACTACTGCCAGAGCGATGTCATGCCATGTCATGTGGATCTCTCTCCTAGAGAGTCAGCCTCATGAGAAGAAGGGCTGCATTTCATTCACCTTGTTACTCCTGCTCAGGGATGACCCACCCACAGGAAGTTCTCCATGTATTGTGAGAAGAGATGAGATCGGAGCAATGAAGGCCAGAGCTGGAATAGTCACAGGGACTGTCTATTCCTGAATCTGGCCACACCCTCCAGCCCTTCAGGGTCTAAACACACCACTCAGTCTTTATACCTCTGTGCCTTTTGTATGCTGTTCCCTCTCCTTGGAATATTAACGGTGACAAGTGGTAAGTGAAATTAGATGGGCAAAATGTTGATTCATAATGGTTGAAACCAGGCAATGAGAACAGAGGGACTCATTACACTAGTCTCTCTGTAGCTTTTGTATGCTTGAGAGTTCCTATAAAAATAAGTTTCAAAACAGTATTTATGGAGCACACACTGACTCCTCCCATTTTGTTCTTTTTTCAAATTTGTTTTAGTTATTCTAGGGGTGAAGCAGCCAGACAGATGATATAAATAAGAAGAAACAGGCTCTCTTCTCACTGGAAAGCTCCCCACTGCCCCTTGCCCTGTGCAGACCAGGTTCAGGTGGTGGTGTGCCCCTGCAGCATCCCTCCATCTCTTCCAGAACTCCAGCGCAAGAAATGGACAGGGTCTTCTTGCTCCTTGCTATGGACTGAACTGTGTTCCCCTCCCTCTCTCCCAAATTCCTATGCTGAAGTGTTAACACCCCAGGGTGATGATATATGGAGAATGGGTTCTTTGGAATGTAACTAGGTTTAGATGATCATGAGAGTGGGGTCCTCATGATGGGATTAGTGTCCCTATAAGAGGAGACATCAGAGGAGCGGTTGGCTGGCTCAATTGGTAATTCATGCGACTCTTGATATCAGGATTGTTGAGTTTAAGCCCCACATTGGGCATAGAGCTTACTTAAAAAAAAATACAGGGGCGCCTGGGTGGTTCAGTCAGTTAAGCGTCCAACTTTGGCTCAGGTCATGATCTCATTGGTTTGTGGGTTTAAGCTCCACATCAGGCTCTGTGCTGACAGCTAGCTCAGAGCCTGGAGCCTGCTTCAGATTCTGTGTCTCCCTCTCTCTCTGACTTTTCCCTGCTCATGCTGTCTCTCTCTCACTCTCTCTCTCTCTCTCTCAAATAAATAAAAACAGTAAAAAAAATTAAAAAATAAAGAAAATAAAAAAATAAAAAAATACAGAGGCACCTCAGTTGGTTAAGCGTTTGACTTTGGCTCAGGTCATGATCTCATGGTTCATGAGTTCGAGCCCCACGTCAGGCTTTGTGCTGACAGCTCAGAGCCTGGAACCTGCTTCAGATTCTATGTCTCCCTTTCTCTCTGCCCCTTCCCCACCCATGCTCTGTCTCTCTGTCTCTCTCTCAAAAATAAGTCAACATTAAAAAAATACAAGGGCACCTGGGTGGCTCGGTTGGCTGAGCATCCCACTCTTGATTTCGATTCGGGTCATGATCTCACTCTTCATGAGTTTGAGTCCTCCGTCATGCTCTGCACTGACATCGAGAATGCTGCTTGGGATTCTCTCTCTGCCCTTCCTCGGCTCCCGCATGTTCTTTTTCTCAAAATAAATAAACTTAAAAACAAAACAAAACAAAACAAAATAAAAACCCAACTACGCATGATAGTTTTTTTTTAATTTTTTAAAATGTTTTATTTATTTTTGATACAGAAAGAGACAGAGCATGAGAGGGGGAGGAGCAGAGAGAGAAGGAGATACAGACCCGGAAGCAGGCTCCAGGCTCTGAGCTGTTAGCACAGAGCCTGATGCGGTGCTCGAACCCACAAACGTGAGATCTGACCTGAGCCAAAGTCGGAGGCTTAGCCGACTGAGCCACCCAGGTGCCCTGCATGATAGTTTTAAAAAAAGAAAACAGAAGAGACACCAAAGAACTCCGTCTCTCAACATCATGTGAGGACACCTCGAGAAGGCTGCAAGCCAGGATGGGAGCCGTTAGCCGAACCTGACCATGCTGGCAGCCTGATCTCCAATTGCCAGCCTCCAAGAACTGTGAGAAAAGTTGTGTTGTCAAAGCCAGCCAGTCTAGGGTATTTCGTAATGGCGGTCCTAGCTGACAGTTACTTCCTTGAGGTAACAACCCCCCTCCCCCAACCTAAGTGGGCATGGTTCATTACTCTTGGCTTTACAGCTGCTGAAGGATCAAGGGTTCTCAGAGCCATGGGAAAGGCTCCAGATTCAGGGATCTTCGGGGGGGGGGCGTGCAGTGAAGATGTATGACCTCCTTTAGAGCTTTATATGTATCTACCCAAACCGAACAGATGTGTTCCCTGACCCAGCACTTGTGCTCCTGGGTATATACCCGACGACCTGATGCAAATAAACATTTACCCGAAGGCAAGAATGGTCATGGCAGCGTTCTTTGTGCTAACCCTCAGCTGTAAACTGCCCAAGTGCCTGCCATTGACAAGGAACAGAGAAATAGATGGTGTGTTCAGACAGTGGAATACTGTACAGCAACGAGAATGAGTAAACAAGCTATTGATATAACAAGGCTGAATCTCATAATGTTGAGCAGAAGAAAAAAATCAAACAAACATGAGTCCATACTGTATGATTCCATTATTTAGAAGTTCAAAAACCGGCGAAAAGAATCCATGATGTTAGAAGTCAGGATAGTGGTTGTGCTTTGCTAAAAGGTTTTAAATCCACGCTAACAAATGGTGCACAGGGTATGAAGATGGCGGAGGGATGGTCGAGAGACCCATGGCAGCCTTCTCAGCACCCCATCTTGGACTCGCATCATTAGTCAATGAGTTGACTTCCTGGAAAATGAGGCTCTTGTCCCCCTTCCCACACATCCAGGCAGGGGAGTTGGGGTGGCCACGTGGGAAGCACCACTTTGTTATTTTTTTAGCTCCGGTTATTTTCCAGAGTCATCTCCCAACCATCAGCATTCTGGACAGAGCCCTGGAGCCTGAGGTGTAGGGACACTAGTGCCAGGCTAGAAACTGCCCCTGGGGAGGGAGGGGTCCCTAACCCGTCAAACTGAATGGACAGGGTGCCTCCTGAGGAACAGCTACCTCTAACCCATCTGTGCTTCAAACGAGCGGGACCTGGAGTGGGGCCTGGAACGGGGCTGAAGAGGAAGCTTCTGGAAGGTCAGGGTGGAGGCTCTTGAGTCCAATTCCCACTGTCCCTGGATCCCAGCCTGGGTCTGGGTGAGATCTGAGGGCCGACCCTAAGCATGCTAGAGCCAGCAGAAGGTGCACCATGACCTTTCCTGTGGATTTCTCTCGCCAGTTCAAAGCTGTTTCTCAAACAGGCTCTATCCCCAGGACATGGCCCTGGAGACGGGCCAGACAGCTGCATGGCTTCTGTTCTTCAAGAGTAACCCAGTAGGCTCAACCGGGGCGAGGACACCCTCGATCATGGTGCCTCAGAGTTCTGGGAAGTTTCTCAGTCCTCTTACGAGAATATTCTTGACTCTTCCAGTCAGGGAACAGAGCTCCCACACACTCTGCTGGGACTGGAACTCCGCTGTCTGAAAGCAGAGGACAGCAGAGCTGGCACGGGGCAGAGGCCTGCCTGGAGAGGCCCCTCTAGCCACATTCTCACTGGCTCCATTGAGTGGGAGGCTGAGGAACTGGGTGACTCATCTTACTTCTGGGAAGGAGAGGATCAAAGCTCCCGCTGGGCTTCTTTATTTATGACTGAGATCTGGATGATGAGGTGACATGAGAAACATACAAAGCTTTGATAAAATTTAGCGGCTGGTGAGGAATACATTCATCTTTCTTTTTTGTAAAATTTTAATGTTTATTATATTTGAGAGAGAGAGGGAGACAGAGCTTGAGCAGGGGAGGGACAGAGAGACAGAGACAGAATCCAAAGCAGGCTCCAGGCTCTGAGCTATCTGCACTGAGCCTGATGAGGGGCTCAAACCCACAAACTGAGAGATTGTGACCTGAGCTAAAGTCGGATGCCCAACTGACTGAGCCACCCAGGTGCCCCATTCATTTTTCTATTAATGCGTGTGTGCACGCGTACACACACACACACACACACACACACACACACACAAAAGCCTTACTATTCCAAAGCCACAATGAACTTACACCATCTGCTTATCCCCCAGCCAAGGAATACAATTCCAGGAAGCAGGAGAAGGGAGGCCTGCCATAGGATGGGAACAGCTGTTTATTCTCCGTGACTATTTCCACATAGACCCATATCGGGGATTCGCTGTTCTTTATGTGGCAGAAAAAAAACAGCCCCCCATTTCTGCCCAGAAACAAAGAAAAGCCCCTCTCTACTCTGACCAACCCCACATGGAGCCTGTGCAGGGCAAGGCAAGAAAACAAACACCCTCATATTGCTCAAGGAACTAAGGTTTCACTCTATTCAAAACACACACACACACACACACACACACACACACACACACACACACTAAACTCCATCTTCCTGTTCCTGGGGACCGAGCTTCTGAGTAACTGCTCTCAGCCTCTGCCCACACAAATAGCTTCATCTGGATTTGCAATAAGATCCTGGATGTTGGGCTTTGATGTGAATTCTAACCCTTTTATTTCGGTGCATGTCCTCTGGATATTCTAACAGTGTGTGTGTGTGTGTGTGTGTGTGTGTGTGTGTGTGTGTGTGGTGGGTGGGTCCTAGAATCACTGCTTGACAGGAAGTTATGTAGGCAAAAAAAAAAAAAAAAGACGAAGCTTTGCTGTGAGTACAGATGTAGCCACACCTTAGTCTGAAAGGTCCTTCCAGAGAGAAAAGGAAATGGACAGCAGAAGTCACACGTCACATGCCACCCAAGCATCAGTGAGGTCTGAGTGAAATGGAGACTTCCTGTTTTTTTTTTTTAGTTCATTAAAGTCGCAAGGACAGGGAGTTAAACCAGGGCGGCTGTGCTTGGAAAGAATCAGAACTGCTCTATCAGCCCGGAAAACTGTGGCGTTGCCTGTCTTGTCAAGGAAGCCCTCTGTCCGCACCAAGGACAAGACGGAGATAATGCCATAAGAATGCATAGGAGTTACCCAGAACTTGCACCAGATGCTTTCAATGAGCTAATTTTAACCTCCTGGCATCCTTCTGGGGACAGGGATGAGAAGCAGACACAATCCTCGGTTTTTCAACACAACACAGCCATCCTGGGGAGGCTAAATGACCCAATCACCGGTCAAACAATAACCCAAAGGCTGAGTCAGGGCCTGGCTTGGTCTCGGCCCTCCCTCTACCCCAGCTACTTACTCCTAAGTGTCTCTCTCTAAACACTCAGTCTCTTGGACCCGAGTTTTAGCACCAAGGCTTCCAGGATTATTTTCCTGGCAATGCTCATACTCGTAAGCACCCATCCCTGCCATCCCCACCCTGGGGTTCTCTGTGGAAGGTGATCCAACCCCAGGCCACCCAACACCTCAGAGGAGTCCTGGGGAATTCTCAGGATGATAAACAAGGAGGGTTTCCAGAGCTTAGCACAGGGTGCTCAAACTCTGTCAGACCTGTGCAACAATGATAAAAATCCACGGGCCAAGGACGTGGAGAAGCTGGCACCCTCATTCACTGCTGGTGGCACTGTTACACAGTGCGGCTGTGGTAGAAAACAGTGTGGCAGAGCCTCAAAAGATTAAGCATAGAGTTACCCTAGGACCAGCAGGTACCTAACCAAGGGAAGTGAGAACATACGTTCACACAAAAACTTATGCACAAGTGTTCACAGAGGCATTATGGGTAACAGCCTCAGAGTGGAACCGACCCAATGTCCACTAACTGATGAATTGATAAGCAAAATGTGGTCTATCTGGGGGTGCCTGGGTGGCTCAGTCGGTTAAGCGTCTGATTCTTGATTTCGGTTCAGGTCATGATCTCACAGTTCGTGGGTTTGAACCCCATGCTGGGGATTCTCTCCCTCCCTCTCTCTGCCCTTCCCCCTGTCACGCTGTCTCTGTCTCAAAATAAATAAACTTAAAAAATGTAGTCTATCTGCACAATGAAATATTATTCAGCAATTAAAGGAATGAAGGATTGGCACCTGCTGCAACATGGATGAACCTTGAAAACACGATGCCGAGTGAAGAAGTCAGAAGCAAAGGACCACATATGGTATGGTTCCACTTATATGCAATGTCCAGAATAAACAAATCCACAGAGACAGAAAGTAAATTAGTGGTTGCCAGAGGCTGGAGGAAGCGGGGGGATGGGGAAGAACTGCTAATGGGTTTGGAATTTCCTTTTGGGGTGATGAAAATGCTCTAAAATTAGACAGTGGTGATGGTTGCAAAACTGTGAATATTCTACAAACCACTGACTTGTATGCCATAAAAGGGTGAATTTTATCTTATAAAAATTGTACCTCAGTTAAGCTATTACCAAAAAAAAAAATGTGCCTGGGCCCACCCTCAGAGATTCTGGTTTAGTAAGTATGAGATTGTCTTGGGCACCTGCTTTTCCTTTCTTTTCTTTCCTTAAGTTTATTTATTTTGAGAGAGAAAGAGTGGGGCAGTAACAGAGAGAGAAAGAGAGAGAGACAATCCCAAGCAGGCTCTGTGCTGTCAGCACAGAGCCCGATGCAGGGCTCGAACTCATGAATCGTGAGATCATGACTTGAGCAGAAATCAAGAGTTGGATGCTTAACTGACTGAGCCACCCAGGCGCCCCAGCACCTGCCTTTTTCTAAAGTACCCTAATGTGAGCAAGGCACTGGTTTGCAAAGAATTGTATGACATCACTCATGTTCCCAAAGAGCTAGCTCACAGTCACACTGGGGCAACACTGGAGTCTCTTAGGGGACAATTCAGTGTCATACTACGTGATCCTAGAGGGGAGGGGATAAGACGTTCAGGAGAGAGAGGACAGTCTGGGTCAAGGTGAGCTGGGAGGGGTGGGCAAGATTTACAAAGGACAGAGGACTGAATTCCAGGCACGATTGGCAAATGTCCGGAGGTGGTGGCGATGAGCTTGGCATGGTTTGGGGTCTGTTTGAACTGACCTGGAGGGTAAAGTTGTAGGTGTTGGGGAAGGACAGGCTTGGAGGAGTGGGCTGGGGTCCTCTCTAACTGCCAGCCAGGAAGCACTGAGGTGGGAGAAGTGGAACCAAAGATGATTATAATGACACAAAGAAAGCAGAGTTTTCGGAGGAATAATCTGGTGTTTATGTAAAAATGCATTGCAGGCAAGGACTGGCAGCAAAAGGCCAATTGACAAGCTGGGGAAGGGGGCACCTGGGTGGTTCAGCCAGTTAAGCGTCTGACTCTTGATCTCGGCTCAGGTCATGATGTTACAGTTTGTGGTTTCGAGCCCATGTCAGGCTCTGTCCTGACAGTGCAGAGCCTGCTTGGGATTCTCTCTCTCTCTCTCTCTGCCCCTCCCTTGCTCACACACTCTTTCTCTCAAAATAAATAAATAAACTAAAAAAAAAAAGAGAGAGAGAGAGATTCTTGGGGCAGGAAACAAGAAATAAAATAGTGAGAGCCTGCACCAAGGGTTTGTTAGGGTCTTAGAGAGGAATTTAAAGAGGAAATGGGCATGAGATTGGCTAATGGAGCATGAGGGAACGAGGAGAATCAGAGAGAAGCCTACATGATTGTGCGCACAAAAGGAAGAAACATGGCTGCTTCCTGAGTCAGACCACGACCTGGTTTCAATCCTGGCTCTCCTACTATTGGCTCTGTCACATGGGGCAAGTCACATGACCTCTCTGTGCTTTATTCTTCCAAGGGTAAAATTCAAATAACTATAACAACCCCATAGGTTGTCCTGATGGGTAACTGAGAAAATCCAAATGAAACAGAAGGGACACTGTGAAGAATTCAAGTGGCCTTTTTCCTCTTGAGTTTCTATATTGGCCACATTCTCTTTGAAAAGTCTGAGGAGCCATTTCCTTGACAGTGGGAAAGGTTTTTCCAAATTTCTTGAGTGAATTAAAAATTAATCCTGCATAAAAAAAGACAAGTGGGGCTACATTAAGTTAAGAAGCTTCTACACAACAAAGGAAACCCTCAGCAAAATAAAAAGGCACCCTACTGAATGGAAGAAAATATTTGCAAATCATATATCTGATAAGGGACTAGTATCCAAAATAAACAAAGAATTCATACACCTCAGTAGCAAAAAATTCCCAAATAATCCAATTAAAAATGGGCAGAGGATCTGAATAGATATTTTTCTGGGGTGACTGGGTGGCTCAGTCAGTTAAGTGTCTGACTTTGGTTCAGGTTATGATGTCATGGTTTGTGGGTTCAAGCCCTGCATCAGGCTTTGCACTGACAGTGTGGGGCCTGCTTGGAATGCTCTCTTTCCTTCTCTCTCTGCCCTCCTCCACTCGCACTTTCTCTCTCTCTCAAAAATAAATAATTAACCTTAAAAAAAAAAAGACATTTTTCCAAAGAAGGCATATCGATGGCCAACAGGTACATGAAAAGTTGCTCAATGTCACTCATTGTCAGGGAAATGCAAATCAAAAATCATAAGGGGGGGCGCCTGAGTGGCTCAGTCGGTTAAGCATCCATCCGACTATGGCTCAGGTCATGATGTCATGGTTTGTGGGTTCAAGCCCCGCGTCAGGCTCTGGGCTGATAGCTATCTCAGACCCTGGAGCCTGCTTCAGATTCTGTGTCTCCTTCTCTCTCTGACCCTCCCCTGCTCACGCTCTCTCTCTGTCTCTCAAAAATAAATAAAAACATTAAAAAAATCATAAGGGGATATTACCTCTCTCCTGTTAGAATGGCTAGTATAAAAAAGACAAGAAATAACAAGTGTTGGCAGGGATGTAGAGAAAAAGGAACCCTTGTGCATGGTTGGGAATGTAAATTAGTGCAGCCACTGTGGAAAACAGTGTGGAGGTTCCTCAGAAAATTAAAAACAGAACTATCTTATGATTCAGCAATCCCATGTCTGGGTATTTATCTTAAAAAAAAAATGAAAACACCAATTTGAAAATATACACACACTTCTGTGTTTATTGCAGCATTATTTATAAGAGCCAAGATGTGGATGTAGCCCAAGTGTCCATCAACGGATAAAGGGACAAAGAAAATGTGGTGTACATATATATAAGGGAATATCATTGCACCATAAAAAATAATGAAACCTTGCCATTTGGGACAACAACATGGATGGATTGAGGGCATTAGGCTAGCTGAGAGAAGTCAGAGACAGACAAGTACCATACGATCTCATTTATATGTGGAATCTAAAAAAGCAAAACACAAAAAAGCCGAGCTCATAGATACAGAGAACACATTTTTGCCAGAGGTGGGAGGGGGAGGTGGGTGAAATGGTACAAACTTTCAGTTATAAAATAAATGAATCATGAGGATGTACTGTACAGTATGGTGACTATAGTTAATAATATGGTATTGCATATTTTTTAAGGTTTTATTTTATTTTTTTAAGTTTATTTTGAGAGAGAGAAAAAGAGAGAGAGAGCACGAGTGGGGGAGGGACAGAGAGAGGGAAAGAGAGAATCCCAAGCAGGTTCCTTGTTGTCAGTGTAGAGCCCGATGTAGGGCTCCATCTCATGAACTGTGAGATTATGACCAAAGTCAAAATCAAGAGTCAGACACTTAACTGACTGAACCACTCATACACCCCAGAATTTATTTTATTTTTTAGGTAATCTCCACATGCAACATGGGGTTCGAACTCACAACTTTGAGATCAAGAGTCACATGCTCCTCTGACTGGCCAGCCAGGCACCCTTGTATTGCATATTTGAAAGTTGCCAAGAGAGTAGATCTTAAAAGTTCTTATTTCAGGGCACCTGGGTGGCTCAGTCGGTTAAGCGCTGGACTTCAGCTCAGGTCATGATCTCAGGGTTCATGGGTTGGAGCCCTCCATCGGGCTCCGTGCTGATAGCTCAGAGCCTGGAGCCTGTTTCGGATTCTGTGTCTCCTTCTGTTTCTGTCCCTCCCCTACTCCCACTCTGTTGCTCTTTCTCTCTCTCAAAAATGGATAAATGTTAAAAAAAAATTTTTAAGTCTTTATCACAAGAAAAAAAATTTGTAGCTATGTATAGGATGGATGTTACCTAGACTTATTGTGGTGATCATTTCACAATATATACAACTATCAAATCATTGTGTGGTATACCCGAACCTAATGTAATGCTGTATGTCAGTTACACCTCAATAAAAAAATTGATTCTGGAGACTTCAGATCCCACCAGTAGTTCTTCCATGATGGAGAGACATTACCCCTTCCATCAATATTGGTCAGGCTATTGCTTTAGAGTAGAAAGATATGACCTAGAGGAAGTGAAAGCCCAACATTAGTCCCATCTGGTCCCCAGGAACTGTGAGAAGAAACATGGAGGCAGGGCCAAGAGAGGCGGGGCAGTGGGTCCCAAGGTTACTTTTCTGGGCTCACAGCCAGAGGGGAAAAGTTGGAGAAGTTGAAAGGGAAGCCAGAAGAAGGAGGCCTTTGGTCAGATTCAATTTGGGACCCTGAGAGGAGACTGTGTCCTGCACTGTCCCCTGCCACCAAACACCCACAGAGGGGCCACATGGGAATGTCTAGGCACTGTAGCACGGTGGGATAGAGCCAGGGGGAGGGGCTGTCCAGGATTTCCCTCCTGTGCTGAGTGGCTTATAGAGAAATTTCTGTTCTGGCAGGAGTTAGTCCAAGAACAGGAGTCAGGCTAAATGAAATGTAGAAATGTAGGAATCAACATATATTGAACCTCTAGAAAGTTCTACCCTGGGAAATACAGAAAGAGTGGTACAACGGTGAACTACATTTTGAGCTATCAAAAGATAATTCTTGAGCGGCCCCTGGGTGGTTCAGTCAGTTTGGCGTCTGACTCTTGATTTTGGCTCAGGTCATGATCTCAGTGTTCCTGAGTTCAAGCCTGCATCAGTCTCTGTGCTGACATCGTGGAGACTGCTTGCGATTCTCTGTCTCCCTCTCTCTCTGCTCCTTCCCTGCTCTTATTCTTGTCCTTGCCCCTCCCCTGTTCTTGCTTTCTCAAAAATAAATAAACATTAAAAAAATGATTGTTGAATCCAAGCTTGGTGAACTCACTGACGAACAGGTAGAAGAGACCCATCCATTAGGGAAGACGAGGTCAGAAGCCCGAGAGTACCCCCAGCCAAGGAGAGGACAAAAGACAGTCACTGAAGAGACCGGAAGTGTAGCAGGAAAACAGGAAAAGTGCTGTGTCAAAGAATCCGGAGGAGGCCCCGGCTTCAAGGACAGATGCTCAGTTCTGTTAGTGCTTGGTGCACGCCCACTGCGCTGGGCGGCCACGTTAGGATAATCCTGTGGTAAGAGCTGAGTTCCTCGTCTGCCTCTGGGCATAGTGCTTACCTTACACTTCATGATGGGCAAGCTGAATTCTCCAGGCCTTGAATGTGCTCTTTCCTTTTAAAAAATTTTTTTAATGTTTTTATTTTTGAGAGAGAGAGAGAGAGAGAGAGACAGAGCATAAGCTAGGGAAGGCAGAGAAAGAGGGAGACACAGAATCGGAAGCAGGCTCCAGGCTCTGAGCTGCCAGCACAGAGCCCGATGTGAGGCTCCAACTCAGGAGCCGTGAGATCATGACCTGAGCGGAAGTCAGACACCCAACCGACTGAGCCACCCGGGTGCCCCAAATGTGCTCTTTTTTTTTTTTAAATAATAACACAATACAGTGTTTTATTTTGTAACTTTTTTTTAATGTTTTATTTATTTTTGATACAGAGAGAGACAGAGCATGAGAGGGAGAGGGGCAGAGAGAGAAGGAGACACAGAATCTGAAGCAGGCTCCAGGCTCTGAGCTGGCTGTCAGCACAGAGCCTGACGCGGGGCTCGAACCCACGAACGTGAGATCTGACCTGAGCCGAAGCCGGAGGCTTAACCGACTGAGCCACCCAGGCGCCCCGAATGTGCTCTTTTCTGAGGGGACTGTACTCCTCTCGGATCCCAGGCTAACAGGAAAGAAGGTCCCTACTTGGGACGCCACCCAGGCCCTTACTGGTAGAGTCTCTGCTGAAGCCACACCTATCGTAGGGGGAGGGGGGAGGTGAGTCAGGGCCTTCAATAGCCCAGGGGAGCACTCCCTGTCATCAGGGAGCCGGGTTCCTGGCTGTCGGCCAGAGGACAAGGGAGCAACTCATTTTCCTTCCACTTCCGTGGTTGCGACCTGGGCAGGGTGGCCAATCCTAAGTGCCAGAGTGGCGGAGGCCATGGGAGCGCCCAAGGGTGGGTGGGCACGTCACTTGTGCGGGCAGGTCTGCCCGGTCCAGGTCCCTCAACCAGGCTAGGAGGGTGTGTCAGGCAATTAACTGAGGACAACAGTGGCTGGGCGCACAATCCCTGATTTCCACACGACTTGCCGCTTCTTGTTCGTCCTGTCTGGGGTCATTTTAGTTTTGCCTTGGTAGTTACTTTCCGTAGCACTTGGACTGAAAAAGGAAATGAAACAGAAATAGTCCCTGTTTTTAGACTCAGAGAGAAGTTTGGGGATGGATTGTCAAGGCCCTGGTTGAGAAGGGAATATGGGGACGTCACTTCCTGAGACCACAAGAAATTACAGAAATAACAAATAGTGGCATATTCATCCCTGTGACACAAAGTGGATATGGACAGTCTCATTTACCAAGTTGCTTTGAGACTTTCAATGATTTGTCTTTTTTTTTAATTAAAAAAATTTTTTTAATGTTTTATTTATTTTTGATACAGAGAGAAACAGAGCATGAGAGGGGGAGGGGCAGAGAGAGAAGGAGACACAGAACCGGAAGCAGGCTCCAGGCTCTGAGCTAGCTGTCTGCACAGAGCCTGACGCGGGGCTCGAACCCACAAACATGAGATCTGACCTGAGCCAAAGCCAGCCGCTCAACCGACTGAGCCACCCAGGCGCCCCAATGATTTGTCTTTTTAAAAAAATTAATTAATTTAGAGAGAGAGAGAGAGAGAGAGATAGTGTGAGTAGGGGGAAGGGCAGAGAGCTAGACAGAGAGAGAGAATGTTATACAGGCTCCATGCTGCCAGCATAGCACAGACTTGGGGCTTGAACTCATGAAACTGTGAGATCATGACCTGAGCCAAAATCAAGAGTTGGACGCTTAACCAACTGAGCCACTCAGGTGCCCTGAGACTTAATGATTTGAAGCTCCTATGTTTTCTGCCAATTTTTGTGGTTCTTTTAAATTTTTTTTACTTAGAGAGAGTGAGAGAGAGAGACAGAGAGAGAGAGAGAGACAGCTGAGGAGGGACAGAGAGAGGGACAGAGAATCCCAGGCAGGCTCCATACTGATAGTACAGGGCTTGAATTCATGAACCATGAGGTCATGACCTGAACGGAAATCTAGAGTCTGACACTTAACTGACTGAGCCACCCAAGCGCTCCTCTGCCAATTTTTATGTGTGAAAATTGTTCCCTCAAATTATTATTATTTAAAAAAATTTTTAAATGTGTTATTTATTTTTGAGAGAGAGAGAGAGAGAGAGAGAGACAGCGTGAGCAGGGGAGGGTCAGAGAGAGAGAGGGAGACAAAGAATCTGAAGACAGGCTCCAGGCTCTGAGCTGTCAGCACAGAGCCCAACGCATGGCTCAAACCCACGAACCGGAGCCGAAGTCGGACGCTTAACCCACTGAGCCACCCAGGCGCCCCCATTCCCTCAAATTATTAAAGTAGACACCATTCTGGCATTCAAAGCCACTGTAATTTTTTTTTAGTGTTTATTTTTGAGAGAGATGAGCAGGGGAGGGGCAGAGAGAGGGAGACAGGATCTGAAGCGGGCTCTGCACGGACAGCAGAGAGCCCAATGCGGGTCTCGAACTCATGAACCATGAGATTGTGACCTGAGCCAAAGTTGGTTGCTTAACCAATTGAGCCACCCAGGGACCCCAAAGCCGCTGTAATTCGATCCTAGCATGACGAAAATCAGTCTTCTCCCCCAGGGCTCATTGACACCAACTTCGAGCTTGTTCACTCCCTCCTTCCTTCCATAGTTTTTCAGCACAAAATGTGCAGCAATGTGCTGCTTGAAGATGGGGATGCAGAGATGAAAACTACAGATTTTAGGAGCCAGGAGGGAGAAAATAACCAATTTACCATTTCGTGTGCAAGTGTTAGTCTCAGTGCTGCAGGAGCTCATCTCCCCTGACCCGCCCATCCCTGCGGCTGTGACAGGCAGGTGACCACTCTGCCTGGAGGCCTGCCTCTCAGCTTCACAGCCAAAGCACCTGGAGGCACAACCGGAAGTGTGGGTGTGGGTTAGCAAAAGGGAATGGAAATTGGTAGGGAAATGTCCCAGCCTCCTGGTCCTCCAGTGTGACGGTTTTGAGGCGTGTTCCGGGCCTCTCAGAGGATCCTTAGAAGGCCTGAGCCCCAATTGCCCAGGTTGCTAATCAACCTATAAACTCATCCTTTATTGGCTTCCCTCTGTGTCTCACTTTCCCTACTCAAAGAGAATGGAAGTACAGTTCTTTTTTTTTTAATTTTTAAAGTTTATTCATGTATTTTGAGAGAGAGAGAGAGAGAGAGAGCGAGCGAGCAGGGGAGGGGTAGAGAGAGAGGGAGAGAGAGAATCCCAAGCAGGCTCCAGGCTCTGAGCTGTCAGCACAGACAGGGGCTCCTTACCAACGTGAGATCCTGACCTGAGCCGAAGCTAAGAGTCGGTCGCTTAATCAACTGAGCCACCCAGGTGCCCCAAAAAGTACAGGTCTTTAAAGGAAGGAAATTTCTTGTGATCCCTGGGGTCACCTAAGCTATTTGCCTCCAAAGCCTTGTCTCAGGGTTTGCTTTGGTGGGATGGCAAATGAAGACAAGAGGGATGTGAACGCGGGCGCTACAGGGGCCCAGAGGAGGGACCCCTGAGCCAGAAATCGTTTCACCAAACAAAAAGTTGAACCGAGTCAGATGAGAAGCCCTAGTTAATTGGCTTCAGTCGGAGGGGCCAACAGGTGGAAACGGTTTTAGGTGTGAGAAACCGCGGAGAGTTGCAGATAGAACCACCAGCCTGCAGGGGGCGCGAGTGCGAGCTGTCGGAGTGGGCGGGGCATGGATCTTCCACGTAGCCTTGCCGACTATGGACTTTCAGCTTCTCGTATCTCTCTCTCAACCCTGTGCTCTGTACTCCCTCAAGGCCTTTCTCGATTTAAAAATTGGTTGATCGTGAGCAAACCCTCTACCTAGCCTTCTAACGCAGCTGGCGCCCGCTGGAAAAAAAAGACAGCAGCTAATACTGAACCCCAACTTTTTAGCAAAGGTTGACAAGTCTTCCAAGGGGGCGCCTGGCTGCCTCAGTCAGTAGAGCTTGAGACTTTTGATCTCAGGGTTATGTGTTAGAGCCCTTCCTTGGTTGTAGAGAGTACTAAACCTTTATTAAAAAAAAGAAAACTTCGATTAACATAGGAACAAAACCACATTGGCACTCTACCTTTGTGAGGGAAAGAAGGTGGATAAAGCAGCAGTAAGCACTAGGCCGATTTTGGCAGTAAGTATGGGGCACCTGCTGGGAGCCAGATGGGTGCACACTCAGTACAAGGAAATGGCAGGGCGTTTTTCTCACAGAGGACGTCTCTGCAGGCACTTGGAAGTGGACCTTTGAAAGTGAGGCGTAGCATTGATACCAAGGAGAAATATCTAGTTGAACAGAGGGCAGTGGCAGTTATGTATAACCTTGGTCTTTTCTAGTTTTCTCCCTTCCTTCTTTTCTTCTCCTTACCTCCTTTATTTATTTTTTGTTAAATGTTTATTTATTTATTTGAGAGAGAGAGTGAGTGAGCGAGCATGCTCATGCGAGCGGGGGGTGGGGGTGATGGGGGGGCAGAGAGAGAGAGGGGGAGAGCGAGAATTCCAAGCAGGCTCCTGGCTCTTAGTGCAGACCCCAATGGGGTTCGATCCCACAACCGAGACCGTGACCTGAGCGGAAATTACTAATTGGATGCTCAACCGACTGAGCCACCCAGGTGCCCCTCCTTACTTCCTTTAAAGAAAGGAAGTTTTATTCTCTTCAAGTACTCACAAGGGCTGAGCTAATCTTGTTCTTTTGTTTGCATTTCTTTTTCTGAACTGCTGATACACACATCGTCTTTGTTCTGGAAAGAGAGAACAAGGTAACATGGAAACAGTCGTCCTTCTGTCCACTAGTCAGTGGATCACTTCCTGTAAAGGTAACCTTGTGTTTCTTATTTTCCAGAAATATCCTATGCATTTATGAACATGTATGGTTATATTTTTCTCTTTTAATTTTTTGAGCTATGGGCAAATAGTAGCACTCTATAAACCAACTAAACCTTACATTTTCACCTAAAAAGAATTCCTGGGGGTCTTTCAATATCAAGGTGTCTCACATGGTCTCATTTTGGGAGCTACACCAGCATGTATTTGGCTAGCCTACCATCGATAGATACATAGGTCGCAGATAGTCTTTTGCTGTTACCAGCAACACCACAATGTGTATCCTTGTTTATAGATCATCTCGTACACGTGTGAGTGTATCTGTAGGATGAATTCTTAAAGAAGGAGTTGCTGAGTCAAAGGGATGAGCAACTTTAATTTTCATAGATATTCCCAATTTGCCCTCCATAGATGTTACACGTATTTACATGACAACCAGCAATAAATTTTTCCACACCCTTTTAAACAGCATGTTAGCTTTTTTTTACCAATTATATTTTATTTTATTTTTAAGTAGTTTATTGTCAAATTAGTTTCCATACAACACCCAGTGCTCTTCCCCACAAGCGCCCTCCTCCATCACCACCACCTCTTTTCCCCCGTCCCCCTCCCCCTTCAGCCCTCAGTTCATTTTCAGTATTCAATAGTCTCTCAGGTTTTGCGTCCCTCTCTCTCCCCAACTCTCTTGCTCTCTACCCCTCCCTCTGGTCCTCCATTAGGTTTCTCCTGTTCTCCTGTTAGATCTATGAGTGCAAACATATGGTATCTGTCTTTCTCTGCCTGACTTATTTCGCTTAGCATGACACCCTCGAGGTCCATCCACTTTCCTACAAATGGCCATATTTTATTCTTTCTCGTTGCCACAGAATATTAGCTTTCTATGGCTGCATGACAAATTACCTCAAATTCGGTGGCTGAAAACAACACCCACTTATTAGCTCACAGTTCTGTAGGTCAGAAGTCTGCTACAGCATGGCTGGGTCTCGGCTCAGGGTATTATAAGGTTAAAACCCAAGGGTTGGCCAGACTGAGTTCTTGCCTGGAGACTCTAGGGAGAAATCCACCTCCAAGCTTGTTTTTGGTGAAATTCACTTCCTTATGGTTGTAGGACTGAGGTCTGCCTCTCTTGCAGGCTGGTCAGCTTTGGGCTGCACTCAGCTACTAGAAGTTGCTGGCCCCCTCCATCTTCAACTGAACAACAGTGAGTCATATCCTTCTTATGCTTTGGATCTCTTTTGTTTTTAAATTTTTAATGTTTTTAAATTTATTTTTGAGAGAGAGAGAGAGAGAAATCCCAAGCAGGCTGCTCTCAGTCAGTGGCGGAGCCCTCCGATGTGGGGCTCGAACCTACAAAATGTCAGATCATGACCTGAGCCAAAACCAAGAGTCAGACGCTTAATTGAGCCACCCAGGTGTCCCCCATTTCCTATTTTCTTTCTTTTTTTTTTTTGGTGAATGCTATCTGCTAATATTATTTGCCTTTTTTTCTATTGGGTTCTTGGTCTTTTTCTTTTTTCTAATTGGATGAGCTCTTTATAGGTTAAGGATATTTCCTACCTTAATGACTTTGTTTGTCCTATTTATTTTACCTGGAACCCCACCCTTCTTCTCCAGCCTCCAGAAACACCATTCATTCTTTACAGCCCAGAATTCAAACCCACGTTACCCAGAGGGCTATGCCTAACTATTCTGATGTGCATTCCTCAACTCCTTTTGACTCTTTCCGTATGCCATTCTGTGCTTTATGTTTGTTGGTTAATCTTGGTTCCCAGCTGGGATGTTGAACTTCTTTACTGCAGGGATCCACAGAGATTCAAGTGGAAGACTGAGCATGTATTATGCACAAAACTCGTCTTTGTAAACTGAAAAATTGATGCCTTAAACTGGATGTTAAGAATTTCAGGCTTTGTCTCCACATTTCCTATGTTCATTATAAATATATGTCACCATACACCTCAAATAGCTCTGTCTTTGCAACTTCCATTCATTTTTAGTTGTTTTTTAAGTTTATTATTATTTGTTTTAGTAATTTCTATGCCCAACATGGGGCTCAAACTCACAAACCAGGATCAAGAGTCACATGTTCTTCCAAATGAGCCAGCCAGGTGCCTCCGTTTTTATAATTATTAAATGATATTAGAGCATGTTAATGAGTAATCTGTCATGTAATCACTCATTTTCTTTTGTTAGCTTGTTTCTCTTTGACATGGCTTAGTTTGTGAAATTTGTCTCCAAATCCATAATATTTTTAAAATTTTATTTGACTTGACATTAATTTAAAATTTTATCAGAGAATATGTGTTCATTTTTTAAAAGAGCTAAGTGGAACTGGAAGTTTCATGGTGAATCAGGCCAATCACCCTGTCCCAGCCTTCCCTACCTCCAGAGTTCTCTTCCAAAGGAGATATTTTCAGCCCTTTCTCTTTCTCCTCATATATATCTCCATACTTCTAATTAATACACTTAAAATTTTTTTACTTATTTTTTAAAGTTTATTTATTTTGAGAGAGAGAGAAAGAGCAAGTGAGAGCATGTGGGAGGGGCAGAGAGGGAGAGGGAAAGAGAGAATCCCAGGCAGGCTCCACGCAGACAACCAAGAGCCCAACACAGAGCTTGATGCCATGAACTATGACGTCATGACCTGAGCCGAGATCAAGGGCTGGATGCTTAACCAACTGAACCAGCCAGGTGCCCCAATAATTAACACACTTAAAACCACTATGTTTACTTTTTAAAATTTAGACACCACTTGTGACTTCCTGTCTTGGTGATGAAGACTGGGCCTTCTCACATACCCTGGTCCCATTTTCCCCTCCTTTGATTCCCCCAACAGAGCTATTTTTATAATTTTTGGTTAAAACAGGACACCATTTATATTATTATGACCGTGCAAATGCTACTGCTGAGCTAGATCATGCTCCACAGCCACACTTCCTTTCTTAATGGGCCATTTTATAAATGTGGCTTTATCAGTAAGAATGATGTAAGCAACAGAAAATTCATCTCACCAACAGTGGCTTAAACCACAAGGCCCTTCCCTCCCTCCTTCCTTCCTTCCTTCCCTCCTTCCTTCCTTCCTCCCTCCGTCCTTCCCTCCCTCCCTCCCTCCATACCCAATATGGGGCTTGAACCCACCACCCTGAGATCAAGCATGCTCTACTGACTGAGCCAGCCAAGGCACCCCTCTCTCTTGCTTTCTTAATGAGTGTGAAGTAGGTGGGCCAAGGGTTGGTTCAGAGGCCTGGCAATGTCATCAGAACCCATTTCCTTCCATCCTTCCACTTTGCCAGTCTGTGTTCTGGTCTTCATAGTCAGTTTTGCTGTGAGTAATCACAAAATGGTTGACATGTTCCAACAGTCAGATTTTCTCACTACATCATTCAGGAAGAAAAAGAAACTTCTCTTCCCATGTCTCTTTTTGAATTTTGATTGGGGCAATGAGGGGAATGGTGGTAATTCTTAAAGTTCCAAGTGAACTTACCATTGTGTTTTATGGGCCAGAACTAGGTCACATGGGCTCCTGTCTGCTAGGGAAGCTGGGAAAGCAAGTATCTGGCATTTTCACCCTCTATAATGGAAGAGGAGTTTGGGAATGGGTAGCCAACCAACAGCATATGCCTGTTAGGGTTTTTTTTTCCTGCAAGTGACCAAGACTTAATTTAAAATGGCTTAAACAATACTGGGGTTTGTCATGTCGTATAAGAAGTCCAGATCTAGGGAATTCCAGGGTTGGTTAATTCAGTGACTCAGTGAAATCAGCAAAGGTCCAAGCCTTTTCCATCTTTCTGCTATGTTATCCTTAATTGTTGGCTTTGGTCGACTGGCTTCTTTCCTCATGGTCACAAGAGGGCTGCAGCGGCAAAGATCACAGAGCATCGGTTGGATTAAAGAGAAAATATTCTGGGGTCACCTGGCTGGCTCAGTTGGTGGGCCATACAGCTCTTGATCTTGAGGCTTTAAGTTTGAGCCTCATGATGGGTATAGTGATTACCCAGAAAAAATAAAATAAAATGACTTATTTATTTTTATTTACTTTTTTATTTTTTTAAAGGAAATCAGAGACTCCTTTTATTTTTTAAATTTATTTTGAGAGAGTGCGAGATAGTGTGAACAGGAGGGGCAGAGAGAGAAGGAGAGAGAGAATCCCAAGCAGGCTCCACACTGTCGGCACAGAACCCAAGGCAGTGCTCGAACTCAGGAACTGTGACATCATGACCTGAGTGGAAACCAAGAGTCAGACGGTCAACTAACTGAGCCACCCAGGCACTCCTTTACTTTTTTATTTTTTAGAAAGAGAAAGAGTGTGCAAATGGAGGAGAGGGGCAGAAAGAGAGAATCTAAAGCTTGATCCTATGACCCTGGGTTCCATGGGGGCTCAATCCCATGACCTTGGGATCATGACCTGAACCAAAATCAAGTCAGACACTCAACCAACTGAGCCACCCAGGCATCCCATAAAATAAAATTATTTAAAAGAGGGCGCCTGGATGGCTCAGTCAGTTAAGGCTCTCTCTGGCTTTGACTCAGGTCAGATCTCACGTTCGTGGGTTCGAGCCCTGCATCAGGCTCTGTGCTGACACCTAGCTCAGAGGCTGGAGCCTGCTTCAGATTCTGTGTCTCCTTCTCTCTCTGCCCCTCCCCCTCTCATGCTCTGTCTCTCTCTGTATCAAAAATAAATAAAACATTGAAAAATAAATTAAAAAATTATTTAAAAGAGTGAGAGAATGTCCTCTCTTCCTATCCTTTTCTTTCTTTTTTATTCAAATATAGTTAACATATAGTGTTATATTAGTTTCATGTGTACAATATAGAGATTCAACAATTCCAAACATTAGTGCTCATCACAATAAGTGTACTCTTAATCTCCTTCACCTATTTCACCCATCCCCCACCCCACCTCCCCTCTGATAACCACAATTTGTTCTCTATAGTTCAGAGTCTGCTTTTTGGTTTGTCTCTTTTTTTCTTTGCTCATTTGTTTGTTTCTTAAATTCTGCATATGAGGGGCGCCTGGGTGGCTCAGTCGGTTGAACGCCTGACTCCAGCTCAGGTCATGATCTCACAGTTCATGAGTTTGAGCCCCACGTTGGGCTCTGTGTTGTCAGCTCAGAGCCTGGAGCCTGCTTCAGATTCTGTGTCTCCCTCTCTCTCTGTCCCTCCCTTGTCCCTCGCACTCTGTCTAGCTCTCTCTCTCAAAAGTAAATAAACATTTAAAAAATAAATAAGTAAATAAATTCTGCATATGAATGAAATCATATAGTATTTGTCTTTCTCTGTCTGACTTATTTCACAGCATTATAACCTCTAGATCCATCCATGTTGTTGCAAATCGCAAGACTTCATTTTTTTTTTTTATGGCTGACTGGTATTCCATTATACATAGATAGATAGGTAGATAGATAGATACTATATCTTCCTTATCCATTCATCTAGTAATGGATGCATGGGTTGCTTTTATATCTTGGCTATTGTAAATAATGCTATAATAAACATAAGAGTACATATATCCTTTTGAATTAGTGTTTTTTTTTTCTTTGGGTAAACACCCAGTAGTGGAATTACTGGATTGTATAGTAATTCTATTTTTAATTTAAAAAAAAAGTTTATTTTTGAGAGAGAGCAGAGAGAGTGAGCAGGGTAGGGGTAGGGAGAGAGGGGGAGAGAGCATCCCAAGCAGGCTCTGTGCTGCCAGAGCAGAGCCCAATGCTGGGCCTGATCTCACGCACCATGAGATCATGACCTGAGCTGAAATCAAGAGTCAGATGCTTAACTGACTGAACCACTCAGGCGCCCACTATTTTTAATTTTTTGAGGAAACTCCATACTGTTTTCCATGGTGGCTGTACCAGCTGGTGTTCCCACCAACAGTACATAAGGGTTCTTTTTTCTCCACATCTTGCCAACGCCAGTTGTTTCTTGTGTTTTTGACTTTAGCCATTCTGACAGGTGTGAGGTGATATCTCATTGTGGTACTGATTTGCATTTTCCTGATGATGAGTGATGTTGAGCATCTTTTCATGCATCTGTTGGCCATCTGTATAGCCTTCTTTGGAAAAATGGCTATTCCTGTCCTCTGCCCACTTAAAAATTGGATTATTTGATATTTTGGTGCTGAGTTGTATAAGTTCTTTATATATTTAGGATATTAAACCCTTGTCAGGTATATCATTTACAAATATTTTCTCCCATTGAATGGGTTGTCTTTTTGTTCTGTTGATGGTTTTCTTAACTGTGCAAAAGCTTTTTATTTTGATGTAGTACTAATAGTTTAATTTTGCTTTTGTTTCCCTTGCCAGAGGAGACATATCTAGAAAAATGTTTCTATGCCTGATATCAAAGAGATTATTGCTTATGTTTTCTTCTAAGAGTTTTATGGCTTCAGGTCTCACATTTAGGTCTTTAATCCACTTTGAGTTTGTTTTGTGCATGATGTAAGAAAGTGGTCCAGTTTCTCTCTTTTGCACGTAGCTGTCTAGTTTTCCCAATACCATTTTGTTGAAGAGACTTTTTCCCATTGTATATTCTTGCCTCCTTTATTGTAGATTAATTGACCATATAATCATAGGTCAATTTCTAGGCTCTCTCTTCTGTTTCGTTGATCTATGTGTCTATTTTTGTGCCATAACCATACTGTGTTTTGATTACTACAGCTTTGTAGTATATCTTGAAACCTGGGATTGTGATACCTCTAATCTGTTCTTTTCAAGAGTTGTTTGGCTATTCTGGAGTCTTTCATGGTTCCATACAAATTTTTTAGGATTCTTTTTTCCAGTCCTGTGGAAAAAAAGGCTGTTGGTATTTTGATAGGGATTGCATTAAAGCTGTAGATTGCTTTGGGTAGTGTGGACATTTTAACAATATTGGTTTATCCAATTCCTGAGCTTCCAGCATCTTTCCATTTGTTTGTGTCCTCTTCGGGTTTTTCTTGGTGTTTCATAGTTTTCAGAGTACACTTCTTATACCTCCTTGGTTAAGTTTATTCCCAGGTACTTAATTAATTAATTAATTAAGGTGCAATTGTAAATAGAATTGTTTTCTTTGCTTGTCTTTTTTTTTAAGTTTATTTTGAGAGAGAGAGAGAGAGAGAGAGAGCATGAGCAGAGCAGAGGCAGAAAGGGAGAGACAGAATCCCAAGCAGGCTCCACACTGTCAGCACAGAGCCCAACATGAGGCTTGGTCTCACAAACCATGAGATGATAACCTGAGCTGAAATCAGGAGTTGGACGCTTAACCAACTGACCCACCAATACGGCCCTCTTCATTTCTCTTTCTGCTACTTCATTATGAGTGTATAGAAACGCAACAAATTTCTGTATATTGATTTTGTATCCATTCCTGTCCTCTTAATTCTTAAGAGTAAGAACTCTCTTAGAAACTTCACAGCAGGGGCACCTGAGTGGCTCAGTCAGTTAGGTGTCCTACTTTGGCTCAGGTCATGATCTCCTGGTTGGTGAGTTTTAACCCCATATTGGGCTCTGTGCTAACAGCATGGGGCCTGCTTCAGATCCTCTGTCTTCCTGTCTTTCTTCTCCCCTGCTGGCGCTCGCTTGCTCGCTCGTTCTCTCTCTCTCTCAAAAATAAATAAACATTAAAAAAAAACCTTCTCAGGAGACTTCTTCTCAGGTCTCAATGACTAGTATTGTGTCACTTGTTTATTAGTAAACCAGTCACCATCAAAGCTAATGAGTAATTCACCATGATTGAATTTGACTAATCAGGATTCTCCTTCTGGGGGAGAAGGAGTCCCAATACTCTTGTGGTAGATGAAACTTACATATACTTAAATGAAATCAGAGTTCCATTAGCAAAGAAGAAGGGATGGCTGCTGGGGAGGCGGCAAATAATGTCTGCCATATCTTCATTTTTTCCTGGGAGATTGCCTTGATTTTTTTATTCACCTATTTTTAAAATTTATGACTATTTGAGGCTCTACCAAATTCTAGGCACTATTCTAGGTATTGGGTATTCTTCTTAAACAACAAAAACTTAGTCTTTGCTTTATCACCTTTACAGCAAGATCATACAGGTTGGGAACATTGATTGATGGGTAGTTCCCTAAAGTGCCATTGGCAATGGTCTCCAGCAATTTTCATTTTGGTCTACATGTACTTGTTTGAAGAACTCAGCTTACTCAACAATTATTTATTCTTCTTTAAAACTTGAAACATTGGGGTGTCTGGGTGGCTCAGTTGGTTAAGTGTCTGACTCTTGATCTCAGCTCAGGTCTTGATCTCAAGATTATGAGTTCAAGCCTCCTGCTGGGCTCCACGCTGGGCATGGAGACTACTTAAAAAAAGTTGGGGGGAGCCTGGGTTGCTTAGTCGGTTAAGCACCCAACTCTTGATTTCAGCTCATGTCATGATCTCACGGTTGGTGAGTCTGAGCCCCACACCTAGATCCCTGCTGACAGTAGTGCAAAGCCTGCTTGGGATTCTCTCTTTCCCTCTCTCTCTGCCCTTACCCCCTCTCTTAAAAATAAATAAATAAAAATAAATCCTAAAAAAAATTGAAACATTTTTTTTGGGCCTGCCTCTGAGTAATTCATTTGAATTTTTAAGAGAAGCTTTACATCTTCAATTGTCAATTAATTTTCAGATTCCTCAAACTGGATAATCAATAAAACAATCTTCCCTAGAAGTTAAAGGAATAATATTCTCATTTTCTCACTATGGCACCTTTAAGGAGACGAGCAGAGGGAGAAAGAGAGAGAATCTTAAGCAGGCTCAACACTCAGTGTGGAGCCCAATGTGGGGCTCCTTCCCAGGATCCTGAACTGAAATCAGGAATCAGGCACTCAACTGACTAAGCCATCCAGATAACCCAAAAATGTTCCTTTTGACTACTGTTTTTAATTGAGAAATAATGGAAAGATGAGGCCATAATATGATTATGTAAGGAGAAGGGATTTTTTGCCAAGGATTCCATGCTTTTTTCAGATTATCCCATTCAGGACTCTTATTTTTCCCTGTTGAAATTAGAATAACCAAGATGCCTGGCTGGCTCAGTCATTAGAACATGTAACTCTTGATTTTGTGATCCTGAGTTCAAACCCAATATTGGTGTAGAGATTACTTTAAAAAGTAAAATAAAATGAGGGGCACCTGAGTGCTCAGTTGGTTAAGCGTCCAACTTCAGCTCAGGTCATGATCTCACAGTCTGTGGGTTCAAGACCCATGTTGGGCTCAGGGCCTTGAGCCTGCTTCGGATTGTGTGTCTCCCTCTCCCTCTGCCCCTCCTCTGTTCGCACGCTCTCTCACAAAAATAAATAAAACATTAAAAAAATAAAGCACAAAGTAAAAAAAAAAAAACCCAAGAAATTAGAATAATCAATAGATGCTCTCGAGATTTGCCTACACTATCATTAGCAATTGTCTCCAGCAAAAGCTACAAAATTTCAGAAGTTTTCCTCTCTTCTAAACTCTGCTCTAACTTTGTAAGTTTTGCTTCTCCAAAGTCAGTATTTATATCTTGAGTGGCATGTTTTTTTATGGCTCGTAACAATGAAAACATTTACTTAATTGGACAACGCCCACAGTAGAATGTAAAGTTCAAGAGCTTTCATGTTAACTACGGTGTTTTCGTGAGATATTTTAGTAATGATAGGGACAACTCTTTGTTTGAATTTCGATAAATATATCTATGAGATAAAGGTCCACTCAGTGCCATTGGTTAATTCTTATGAGGCTTTGGAACAAAACATTTCCATTGTTGTTCCACTTTTTGTTTGTGCTGATGAAAAATGTAGGTCTTAACTGTGTGAACATTGATCTTTAATACGATCTGAAGTCATGGCCATGTCAGGGAAAGGGGTGATCCACTTAAAAGAGAACTATTTTTTGTCACTATAAAAGGACTCTTGCATTTTACCAGAACATTTTTATGAAAATTTTCTTCATAAACATTATAGAAGTTGTAGAACTGGTAGTGAAACTGATGGTTCTTTGGTGGTGTTTGTGAAATCAGATTTCCCACTGAAAAACATTTATGCCACTTTTCTACTGAGTTCAAATGGCACAAGGTGAACTTTTTAAAACTACGTGTTCTTCTTATGCCTTTTGCACTCATTTTGACACTAAGATTAAAAATTATAGGGGCACCTGGGTGGCAACGTCAGTTAAGTGTCCCACTTCAGCTCAGGTCATGATTTCGTGGTTCCTGAATTTGAACCCTGCATCGGGCCCTGTGCTGACAGCTCAGAGCCTGGGGCCTGCTTCAGATTCTGTGTCTCCCCCTCTCTCTGCCCCTCCCCTGCTCATGTTCTCTCTCTCTCTCAAAGAATAAATAAACATTAAAAAATTTTTAAAGTTAAAAATTGTATTTAAATGTTCCCTCAACCTCTTTAAACAGCCTGGAACTGACTCAGTTAGCCTAACTGACTCACACCTCAACATGGAAAATCATGGAACATTCCATGGGTGCCCATGCCTTCAACTGGTGAGTTGCTTAACAGTTTCCCACCTTGCTCTGGATTTTGTCCCTCTGCACTCCAGGTCCTGATGCTGGGTTTTCTCTCAGGCCTAGTCGTGCTTTTACCCTTTAGTCTCCTCAAATGATCTTGGTTACCTCAGGCCTGGTGCTCATGGGGCTCGCTGTGCTTGGCTCTGCCCCAGCTCTCTTTGCTCTGCCTGCATCCTGTAGGTGGGGCCCCCAGCACTGGAGTGTCTAACCATTTTTCACCAGGGCAGAGACATTCCCTGTGCTACAGGAACAAGGATGTGGTGGCTTGTTGGATTTCAGGGCCTGCTATTGGGGGTGTGCACCATCAGCCCCTTATGCGCATGTGCCCCAGCTGAGATCAATGTTGGACATCTACTCCTGATAACTGAGCATCCCCGGGGAACCACCCGCTGGGCTTCCTGATGGACCCACCTGATCTCAGTGTCATAGCCTGACCTGACACACCCCAGTACCTGTACTCACAGACCTCCATCTGCCCTGTTTATCAAAGAGCCTTTCCACCTGCACAGCTACCCTCTACCTGATTTCCAATGGGGCTGCCATTTTACATAATTATAGCCTTCACTGGGCACTTCCTGCATGCCAGGCACTGCCCTAAGTGTTTCACAAGTATTATCACCTTAAGCCTAGTTACGACCCTATGAGCTGGGTACTATGTTCAGCCCATTTCGCAGCTGAAGAAACCGAAGCTTCCAGTTTCTGTCAATGGGCCACAGCCACCACAGCTTTCCAGTTCATGGCCTGCAGCCAGACTGAATGACCCATGGCCCCATGCTAACTTACCATTTAGATAACAAGTGGGGCGCCTGGGTGGCTCAGTCAGTTACGTGTCTGACTTTGGCTCAGGTCATGATCTCACAGTCCGTGGGTTTGACCCCCGTGTCGGGCTCTGTGCTGACAGCTAGATCAGAGCCTGGAGCCTGCTTCGGATTCTATGTCTCTCTCTCTCTCTCCCTGCCCCTCCCTGACTCACACTCTGTGTGTCTCTCTCCCAAAAATAAATAAACGTTAAAAAATTGAAAAAACCCAGATAACAAGTAACCTGTAAATGTGCCTCTATCTACCCAGAACATTCCATTCCTTGGTCACTAGAGCTTTCATCCTTATTGCCTCTTAGCCCCACCATAACGCCAGTTGCCTGTTAATATCTAACAAGTCTTCTCCTTGCCCAGTAGAACAGAGCCCCTGTCAAATTTAATAGGATACACTACAATGTGAGAAAGAGGCATATGTGGCATGGGCTGGCAGAGCACGGCTCCAAGGGAGATAATCAGAGCAAACAGCCTAAGACGCTCCCTCTTCCCCCACTGCTTCAGCTCTCCCTGTTGAGAAATGGAAGTCCACTTTCTCTCCTCCCAGGCAAGCTGAGAGTTTTTCTCAGCCCTGTGAAATTCCACTGTTGGTGACCTCTGTCCAAGCACCCAATGGCATCTTCTACCACTTTCTACTTTGCTGACTCATTGAGAGTCATTCCTTCCTGTATTCGGTTCCTATGGCTGCTGTAACAAATTTCTACAAACTTAGTGACTTAAAACACCACCAGTTTATCATCTTACAGTTTAGAAAATTAAAGTCTGGACATCAAGGTGTTGGCTGTGTTCCTTCAGGAGGCCAGGGGGCAGAATGCATTTCCTTGCTTCGTCCAGCTACAGGCTACCTGCGTTCTATGGCTTACAGCCCCTCCTTCCATCTCCATAGCCTTCAACGGAGCATCTCCCAATCCCTCTCTCTCTTTGACCTCTGCTTCTATCCCCACATCACCTTCTCTTACTCTGACCCTCTTGCCTCCCTCTTAGAAGGACCCTTGGGATCACATTGGGCCCAGCTGGATAATCTCGGCTGATCTCCCCATCGTGAGATCCTTAACTTGATCACATCGGCAAAGTCCCTTTTGCCATGTAAGGTCATATGTTCCTGGGTTCTGGGGATTCCCATACCTCCTCCTACAATAGCCCAGCCATTAGAGTTGGGGAGCTGGAGAACACAGGAGAGGAGGTACTAGGTTGTGGCAGCGACCCTGGCTAGCTCTAATTAATATGTACTGTGAGGAGAGGAAGTAGACCAGAAGAACCTGAGAAAACTTGCTTTCCTTCTCAGGAAAAGGCAAAGTTCTTTCCTGAGACAAATTTGGAGCAGCTTGATTCTGACTTGCCCTGCTCGGCTGCCTAGGTGGGAGAGGGCAGAGGATGGGGGCTGCCCATAAACCAGGTCGTCTTACCATCCCCCATGAGATGGATGGCCAACAAGGAAAACTACCACTTCCACACGTACAGCCACCCCTGTCCTGTCCATCTCATGCCCCTTGGCCTTGCCCTTGTTTCTCTCCTTGCTTCTAACCTGGAGATTTGCTGGCTGACCTTACTTTCTCACCCTTGGCCCCAATGGTTCTTGAACCAGGCCTGTACTCCGGCTCTTCTTAACTTCAGTAGAAACCTGTGTGCCATCTTTGGTCCCCTGGATATCAACCACTATACCTCAAAGAGGTAGACATTGCTCAGGGAAAAGAGTCTAGAAATATTCGCCACCTTTGTCTTATTCTTTCTGGCTTCTTGCCCTCAGGCATTCTGACCAGAACGTGCTGCACACATAATCTTCCCTCGATAGAATATGGGTCACTGACTCCTCTTTGTGAATAATTGTTAGGTGGTTTTTTTTTTTTGACCCTGCAATCTCAAAAAATGCTTTATGATTTCATTCATTTGGATATAATTCATCAGGATCCTAGAATTTAAGGGGGAAATGATGATTTTGTAATGACAAGCATATAGACTATTTAAAGTCAGGATTCACCCAAAATAGCCAGAACATATGATCAGCATCTGGGAAACATCTGCATGGATGGTGTGGTCACAACAAATACCAGAGGATTGGAAGTTTTAAGAACTATACTGAGGGTTTCTGGGTCCTACGAACACCAAAACAAAGTCCTCATGGATTATATAGCAAAATTATATTCAAGGGGAGAGTGTTGAAAAAGCACAACCTTTTTTTATTATAAAATAAAACACAGACATAGCACAACAAATGTATGACTTAATGAATTATTTTAAGCCAAACCTCCTTGTAACCACCAACCAGGTCAAGAAGTAGAGCTTTGCCAGGCACCCTAGAAACCCCTTCATAGCTCCTTCTCCCCCAGATGGAATCATGATCCTGACTTTTATGCTAATCACAAAAAAACAATAGTTTTACCACCCAACTGTACACTCCTATGTACCATAGTTCCTACGTACTATAGTTTAGCTTGCCTTTTAAAAACTTTTAAAAAATATTTATTTATTTTTATGTGTGTGGGGGGGAGAAGGAGATAGAGGATCTGAAGCAGGCTCTGTGCCACAGCAGAGAGCCTGATGTGGGATTTGAACTCACAAGCCGTGAGATCATGACCTGAGCTAAAGTTAGACATTCAATCAGCTGAGCTACCCAGATGCCCTGCCTTTTAAAACTTTTATTTAAATGTCTTCTAAGTCATTTTTAACCTATTTACCCCCTCTTCCATTTCTTTATTTTCCTTACAATTTATCTGTTGAAGAGTGTGAGCCGTTTTGTCCTAAAGGGATTCCTGTGGTCTGAACATTGCCCATTTACGCTCATGGAATTGTTCGCCATTTTCCTCAGCCCTCCATCTGAGGAGACTTGGGCTGTGAAAAGGAGAGACAGCAAATGTGACCACCTCACCAGCTCATCTATAGTCTTTCCCTAGAAATGTTGTGAATGATGCTGATGCATGTTTAGCTTTCCACAGCTGCGGGGCACCTGCTTCCTCAGTCTGGTCCATTGGGTTCCCATCAAGCCCAGCTTCCTTCAGGGAACTGCCTCCCAGTGCCCCCGACCCCATCCCAGAGCGAAGGGATCTAGTGCATGGCCCTAGTTTCCTGGCTTCGGTGAGGTTATGGGAGCAGCTAGACCTCTCCACTAATGATGATGTAGAGCCTGCCTGGGTTGGAGCCTGTCTTCCCTGCAAACAACTTCACAGCAGGTCAGGCAGCCTCTGTCACTGGTAATGGCTCTGGCAAATTGCGTCAAATGGGAGCCTGTGTCCCGTGAAGCACAGGTGATTGATTATCCGGAAGCATTCTTTGCCACATTCGTTTACTGCACTGTTCTGGATGGGCCCAGAATATAGGCTGGGCTGCTCCAGGCAGCAAAGGGACCTCCTAATCCAATATTGCTCTTGGACCTGGGCAAGAGAGCCCTGGCTTGAGCTCCATGGTTTGGAAAGTGCCACATTACCACAGGAACACACAGAAACCATGTGGTAAACATTGCATGGGCAGCTCCACCTTGGGATCCAGTGGTCAGTGCTGGCACAATCCTGAGCCCTGAACTGCGCCCTTCTTGGGACAGTCACTCCCATGACTAACACTGTTCAGGCCCCAGGGAAATACTTCTGCACAGCATTTGTACTGTGTTCTCAAAACAGAAGGTGACTATGGATGCCATGAAGGTTTGTGGCTTGTGCCTCCTCTCATCTTGGAGATGGCTGCTGGGAGATGACCCTTTGTTTTTGTTTTGTTTTGTTTTTAATTTATTTTTTTAATGTTTTATTTATTTTTGATACAGAGAGAGACAGAGCATGAGAGGGAGAGGGGCAGAGAGAGAAGGAGAGACAGAATCGGAAGCAGGCTCCAGGCTCTGAGCTAGCTGTCAGCGCAGAGCCTGATGCAGGGCTCAAACCTGAGAATGTGGGATCTGACCTGAGCCGAAGTCAGAGCCTTAACTGACTGAGCCACCCAGGCACCCCTTGTTTTGTTTTTTGAATGTTTATTTATTTTGAGAGAGAGAGAGAGCACACACATGCACGTGTGCAAGGCGGGGAGGGGCAGAGAGAGACAGAGAATTCCAAGCTGAGCTGCCAGCACAGACCCCGACATGGGGCTCAAACCCACAAACTGTGAGATCATGACCTGAACTGAAATTAAGAGTTGGACGCTTAACTGACTGAGCCACCCAGGTATCCCAGAGATGGCCCTTTGGAGTAAGGACGGAATGGTAGCAGCAGAGGCTGAAGAGAAAGAAAAGATAAACTAACTCTCTGCCCTTCCCCTGCTCACACTCTGTCTCTGTCTCTGTCTCTCTCAATTATAAAAAGAAAAAAAGAAGAAAAAAATGTTTGTTCATGTCTTCTGCCTTTTTTAAAGTTGGATTATTTGGGATTTTTTGATGTTGAATTATATACGTTGTTTATATATTTAGGATATTAACCCCTTATTGAATGTATCATTTGCAAATATCTTCTTTCATTTGCTAGGTTGTCTTTTTGTTTGTTGATGGTTTCCTTCACTGTGTAAAAGCTTTTTATTTTGACATGGTCCCAATGGTTTAATTTTGCTTTTGTTTCCCTTGCCGAAGGTGACATATCTAGAAAAATGTTTCTATGGCTAATGTCAGAGAGATTACTGCCTATGTTTTCTTCTAAGAATTTTATGGTTTTAGGTCTGTCATTTAAGTCTCTAATCCACTTTGAGTTTATTTTGTCCATGGTGTAAGAAAGGGGTCCAGTTTCATTCTTTTGCATGTAGCTGTCTAGTTTTCCCAGCACCATTTGTTGTCGAGACCATCTTTTTCCCATAGTATATTCTTGCCTCCTTTGTCATTAAGTAACTGACCATATAATCATGGGTTTATTTCTGGACTCTCTATTCCATTTCACTGATCTATGTGTCCTGGTACCATACTGTTTTGATTACTACAGTTATGTAGTATATCTTGAAACCTGGGATTGTGATACCTCTTTGTTCTTTCAAGAATGTTTTGGCTATTCTGGGGTCTTTTGTGGTTCCATACACATTTTAAAAATTATTTGTTCTAGTCCTGTGGAAAATGGTATTTTGGTAGGGATTGCATTAAATCTATAGATTGCCTTGGGTAGTGTGGATATTTTAATACTATTGGTTGTCCCAATCCATGAGCATGGAATGTCTTTCCATTTGTTTGTGTCATCATCAATTTCTTTCATCAGTGTTTCATAGTTTTTAGAGTACAGTTCTTTTACCTCCTTGGCTAACTTTACTCCTCCTTTTTGGTGCACTAGTTTTTTGTTTTAAAAATTTTTAGGGGTGCCTGGGTGGCTCAGTCAATTAAGCGTCTGACTTCAGCTTAGGTCATGATCTTGCGGTTCATGGGTTCAGGCCCTGCGTCGGGCTCTGTGCTGATGGCTCAGAGCCTGCAGCCTGCTTCAGATTCTGTGTCTCCCCCCCTTCCCCTGCTTGCACTCTGTCTCTTAAAGGGAAATAAATGTTTAAAATTTTTTAGATTTTTATTGTTTTTTTATTAAACTTTTTAAAATATTTATTTTTGAGAGAGAAAGAGATGGAGTGTGAGTGAGGAAGGGGCAGAGAGAGAGGGAGACACGGAATCCAAAGCAGGCTCCAGGTTCTGAGCTGTTAGCACAGAGACTGATGTGGGGCTCAAACCCACAAACTGCGAGATCATGACCTGAACCAAAGTTGGACGCTCAGCTGACTGAGCCACCAGGCACCCCTAAAATTTTTATTTTTAAGTAATCTCTATACCCAATGCAGGACTTGAAGTCACAGCGGTGAGATCAGGAGTTGCATGCTCCACTGACTGAGTCAGCCAGGTGCCCCTCTTTTTGGTATACTTGTAAATGGGATTGTTTTCATTTTTTTCCCTGCTACTTCATTATGAGCGTATGAAAATGCAACAAATTTCTGTACATTGATTTTACTGAATTAATTGATCAGTTCTAGTAGTTTCTTTAGTGGAGTCTTTAGGGTTTTCTATGTCATCTGCAAATAACAGAAGTTTTACTTCTTCCTTACCAATTTTTTGTTTCTTTTCAGTACTATGTTGAATAAAATTGGTGAGAGTGGACATTCTTATCTTGTTTCTTTAAAAAAATTTTTTTTTAACATTTATTTATTTTTGAGAGACAGAGACAAATCATGAGCAGGGGAGGGGCAGAGAGGGAGCAGGGCCTGAACCCATGAACCGCAAGATCATGACCTAAGCTGAATTAGAAGCAGGCTCTAGGCTCTGAGCTGTCAGCACAGAGCCTGACATGGGGCTCGAACCCACGAACTGTGAGATTATGACCTGAGCCAAAGTCGGACGCTCAACCGACTGAGCCAGCCAAGCGCCCCCTCATCTTGTTTCTTATCTTAGAGGAAGAGCTCTCAGCTTTTCATCATTGAGTATGATGTTACCTGTGGGTTTTTCATATGTGGCCTTTACTGTGTTGAGGTGTGTTCTTTTAAAACATACTTTGTTGAGAGTTTTTATCATGAATGCATGTTACACTTTGTCAAATGCTTTTCTGCATCTACTGAAATGATCATATGGTTCTTATCCTATCTTTTATTGATGTGATATACCACATTGATTGATTTGCAAATATTGAACCACTGAAATAGAATATTTTTAGATGGGTTTTAAAAAGTTATTTTTAAGTTTATTTATTTACTTTGAGAGAGAGAGCAAGAGAGTGAGCGCAAACATGAGTGCAAGTGAGGGAGGAGCAAGAGAGAAGGAGAGACAGAATCCCGAGTAAGCTTGGTGCCATCAGCACACAACCTGATGTGGGACTCGAACTCATGAACCATGATATCATGACCCGAGCTTAACTGACTGTGCCACCCAGGTGCCCTTTTAGATGGGTTTTTATAACATATGAATCCCTTATATTTAGAAATACATTTAAGGGGTGCCTGGCTGGTTCAGTCAGAAGAGCGTGCAACTCTTGATCTTGAGGCTGTGAGTTTGTGCCCAACATTGGCTGTAGAGATTACTAAAAATAAATACACTTAAAAAATATACTTAAGGGGCACCTGGGTGGGCAGTTTGTTGAGCATCTGACTTTGGTTCAAGTTATGCTTTCATGGTTCATGAGTTCAAGATCCACATCAGGCTCTGTGCTGATAGTGTAGAGCCTGCTTTGGATTCTCTGTCTCCCTCTCTCTCTGCCCCTCCCCCACTAGCACTCTCTCTCAAAATTAAACATTAAAAATTTTTTTAAAAAACACATTTGAAAAATCTCATGGTGAGGCACCTGGGTGGCTCAGTTAGTTAAGCATCCGACTCTTGATTTTGGATCAGGTCATGATCTCAAGGTTCATGAGTTCAAGCCCCTGGTAGGGTTCTATGTTGACAGTGGGGAGCCTGCTTTGGATTCTCTCGCCTTGTCTCTTAGCCTCTCCCCTGCTCTCACTCTCTCAAAATAAATAAACCAGCTTAAAACAAAAAAAGGATCTGGGCACCTGGCTGGCTCAGTAGGTAGAGTACGTGACTCTCCATCTCAGGGCCTTGAGTTGGAGCCCCACATCAGGCATGGAGGCTACTTAAAATGCAATGAATAAATAATGGCCTCATGAGAATGCATAATAATTAAAATCTGTCTCTTTTTAGAAGACCAGCAGCCACCTCCCTAGGTGAGAAGTCCTCTGCAGATTTTGTACTGGTGGATGATTTCAGCCTCTTATCCCCTTCAGCAGGGGGCGGGGCTAAGTGTGTGCTGAGGCGGACCCTTGATGAAGCTGGGAACTTGACAGCCATTGAAAAGGGAAGGCAGGGTGGAGGTACTTCACTAGCCGGAAGAACAAAGTTCAGTCTAGGCCCACACCCCTTCCTGGCCAGCTGCAGGCCCCTGGCCTCAGCATTTAAAACTCGAATATTCTGGAAATTGGCCCCAACTTGAAGAGAGGTCACTTCTCCTGGAGGGTGGAAAATGGTATCTCCCAGTCAGGCTGGGGTTACGGACCAGAGATAGAGCAGCCCCCAGTGTCTCTACCTGGCAGTACAAAGGACACGCGGAAGTCCTCAGTGACAGGCTCCTTGTGACTTACCTGAGGCTTTGGTTGCTGTTTGGCCCAACCCGCACTGGTTGTGTCCTGGTTGACATTTAACTTTAGCTGTTTAGCACTGTTGTTTCTTCATGTTTGTAAGACTAGAGGGAAATTTGCCAGGCTTATTCTTGCCAGAGTTCTAGATGATTCCTTGCTTTTTTAAATGTTTATTTACTTATTAATTAATTATTATTTATTTTTGAGAGAGAGAGAGAAGCAGAGAGAGAGGGAGACAGAGAATCCCAGCAAGCTCTGCACTGTCAGCACATAGCTCGTCATGGGGCTTGAACCCAGAAACCGTGAGATGATGACCTGAGCTGAAACTGAGAGTCGGATGCTTAACTGACTGAGCCCCCTGGGTGCCCCGATGATTCCCTGCTTCTTGAATTTGTTTTCATGTGATCGGGTTCTCATAGCCAGTACCATCCTTAGATCTTGGCAAGAGGGACCCCTACCCCAGGCCCCACATTTCAGAGAGCCCCACAGGTCACAAAAACACATTGATTAACAAACATATGGGCACCTCTTGGCTTAGAATCAGCTAGTCGGCATTCGCACTGCCCAGCCCAGGATCTTGAACGTCCACTCCTATTACAGACAGGAAACGCTTCTCCACAGGTGTAGACCTATGTCCTCCAAACAAAAGGTGACCATAGCCACATGCTATAGAGATTTGTAAGCTGTGCTGCAGGTGTCAGAGGGGGACAGTGTTTTGGAGTGTGAGGAGGAGGCTTTGAGGGACTGAAGTGCTTAAGAGACAGTATGATCAAATTCACCAACTCTTCCCTCTCAGAACAATCATGGGTTTGGAGGGTCTCATGAATGAAAGTGATTTTCACAGCATGGCAGCTGAGGAATATTGGCAATATTGAACCATATTTAAAAACATAAACAGTATTTAAAAAACAAATAACAACATAAAAACAATTTGTATTACTCTTTTTATCAAAAAGGTTTATTTATTTTTGAGAGAGAGGGAGACAGCACCCATGCATGCAAGTGGGCAGACACAAGCAGGAGAGAGCAGAGAGAGAGGGAGACAGAGGATCTCAAGCAGGTTCCATGTTGACAGCACAGAGCCTGATGCGAAGCCCACACCCACGAACCGTGAGATCATGACCTGAGCCGAAACTGGATGCCTAACTGACTGAGCCACCTTGTACTACTGTGCCCTTGCATTACTCTTAATTTGCTATATATGCAGGTTTGGGCCTAATGTGTGAAATGTGATACTGCTTTTCGTTATGTTGTTTTACTGTTACAACTTATTTAATAAGACTTAAAATTTCAAAAATTTAAATTTGATATGTCATCTTTATTTAAATAACCTGGGTAAGAATTTGATATATGTTGATTATATTTCCCATTTCATTAAAAATGGTTTTGGGGCACCTGGGTGGCTCAGTGGGTTACATGTCCGACTTCGGCTCAGGTCATGATCTTATGGTTCATGAGTTCGAACCCCGTGTCGGGCTCTGTGCTGACAGCTAACTCAGAGCCTGGAGCCTGCTTCAGTTTCTGTGTCTCCTTCTCTCTCTGCCTTTCCCCTGCTCATATTCTGTCTCTCTGTCTCTCAAAAATAAATAAACATTAAAAAAATGTTTTTGGGCGCCGGGGTAGTTCAGTTGGTTAAGTGTCCAGTACTTGATCTCAGCTTGGGTCTTGGTCTCAGGGTCATGAGTTCAAGTCGCACATTGGACTCTGCAATGGCGTGTGAAGCCTGCTTAAAAAACAAAACAAAACAAAACAAAACAAGTTAGGGGTGCCTGGGTGGCTCAGTCGGTTAAATGTTGGACTCTTGATTTAGGTTCACATCATGATCTCACTGTTGTGGGATGGAGCCCCAGGTCAGGCTCCACACTGAGCATGGAGCCTGCTTGGGATTCTGTCTCTCCCTCTGCCTCTCTCCCCAGCTGCTTCTCTCGGAAAAAAAATAATTAAAGAATAATCAAAAATTAAAAATAGAAATAGTTTTTATTGGGGTAAAATACACAGAGAATTTATCACCTTAACCATTTTTAAGTGGATAATTCAGTGGTATTACGTACATTTATATTTTTGTGTAGCCATCACCCCTACTCCTTTCCTGAACTCTTTGTTCATCTTGCAAAATGGAAAGTCTATACCTGTTAAACACTAACTCCTCCTACCTCCCTCCTCCAGCCATTGGCAACCACCGTCATGTAAATTTAAGACAAATTTTTGAATATTTTAGAAGAAAAATATGTTTTTAAATTTTTTTTTGTTGTATTTATTTTTGAGACAGAGAGACAGAGCACGAGTGGGGGAGGGGCAGAGAGAGAGGGAGACACGGAATCTGAAACAGGCTCCAGGCTCTGAGCTGTCAGCATAGAACCTGATGTGGGGCTTGAACCCACGAACCATGAGATCATGACCTGAGCCAAAGTCAGACACTTAACTGACTGAGCCACTCAGGTGCCTCAGATGAAAAATATTTTTAAAACATACGAAAAGGTTTAAGTAATTTGATTTTTACTACCTACTTTAATTTTAATATTAAAATTTAAAATGAAAAAATCTGCACAATTTTAATGCAATTACTTCTTGTGAGATAATAGAAAAAAATATATATATATGTCTCTATCCCTGGTTTCTGGCACAGAGCTCCTAAAACCCTTGAAATTCTTAAGTGATAAGACCACTCAGAGCATATTTTATTTTATGTTATTTTATTTATTTATTGTATCTTTCATTTTAATATTTGGTCTTTGGCCCCAGTTCTTTTTTTAAAAAATTTTTAATTTATTGTTGAGAGACAGAGACAGTGCGAGCAGGGGAGGGTCAGAGAGAGAGAGAGGGAGACACAGAATCCGAAGCAGACTCCAGGCTCTGAGCTACCTGTCAGCACGGAGCCCGACGCGGGGCTCGAACCCACGAACCGTGAGATCATGACCTGAGCCGAAGCCAGACGCCCAACTGACTGAGCCACTCAGGCGCCCCTGGCCCCAGTTCTTGATGCAGACTTCCTTGATCCCTTGTAATTTCCTGAGTGAAAACAGTGTCTGTTTTTAAAAATGTTTATTTATTTATTTTTGAGAGAGAGACAGAGCATAAGTGGGGGAGGAGCAGAGAGAGAGGGAGAATCAGAAGCAGGCTCCAGTCTCTGAACTGTCAGCACAGAGCCTGACATGGGGCTCGAACCCATGAACCATGAGATCATGATCTGAGCTGAAGTCAGCTCAACAGACTTAGCCACTCAGGTGTCCCAGCAGTGTCTTTTGTTTTAATGAAACCTTTGCTGGTGGCCCCTGGGTGGGTGGGGGCTGGTCACTGGAAAGACCAAAGCATGATTAGAAGCTGGAATTTTTAGCCTTACTCCCTACTCTCCAGAGTGAGGGGAGGGGTTGGAAATGGAGTGAATGATGAATCATGCCTAGATGAGGAAGCCTTCATAAAAAACTCCAAAATACTGGCGGGCCTGGGTGGCTTAGATGATTAAGCGGCTGACTCATGATCTCAACTCAGGTCTTGATCTCAGGGTCATGAGCTCAAGCCCTGCTTTGGGCTCCACACTGGGTGTGAAGCCTACTTAAAAAAAAAAAAAAAAACACCACCACCAACATACAGGGTTCAGAGAGCTTCTGGGTTAGTGAGCACATGGCAGTGGTGATGGGGAGGTAGTGATGCATGTGGAGAGGTCATGGAAGCTCCGCCCCCTTCCCCCCACTTTGCCCTATGCATCTCTTTATTTGGATATTCATATCCCTTATCATACCTTTTTATAATAAGCTGGTAAACAGTAAGTTAACTGTTTTCTTGAGTTCTGTGAGCCACTCTAACAAATTAATTGAAGCCAAGGACGTGGTCATAGCATCCTCTGATTTATAGCTGATAGGGCAGAACAGGTGAGGAACTGAACTTGTGACAGGCATCTGAAGTGGGGGTGGGGGACAGTCTTGTGGGGCTGAGCCCTTACCCCGTGGGATCTGATACTAGTGTCAGAATTGAGTTAAATTGCAGCATACCCGGCTGATATCACAGAGCATTGTTGCTGAGGGACCCCCCACACATGCAGTGTCACAAGTGTTGTGAGTGTGGCAGACATGTGAGAGTAAAAGAGATACATAGGATGGGGCGCCTGGGTGGCTCAGTCGGTTAAGCGTCCGACTTCGGTTCAGGTCATGATCTCACGGTTCGTGGGTTCAGGCTCCGCATCAGGCTCTGTGGTGACAGTGGATAGCCTGCTTGGGATTTTCTCTCTCTCTCTCTGTTTGTCTCTCTGTCTCTCTCAAAATAAATAAACTTTCAAAAAAATATATAGGAGGAGACTGTTTTTTCTAACGTTAAAATCCTTTAGTTAATTATTTTCAACAGAACATAAATTATGTAAACCTTTTGATTATTACAGCATAATTTGTGACTTTGTAAAATAAAGGCAATATAATAATATTTATGGAATATATATACTAATATAAAGTTGTATACATCTTCATTTTATTACTCATCCAAATGCAGAATACACAGACACACACAAACATAACTGATTTTAGCAGTCTTTGATATATATATATATATATATTTTTTTTTTTTTTTTTTTTTGAAGATCTTATTTTTAGGGGTGCCTGGATGGCTCAATCAGTTAAGTGTTAGACTCTTGACTTTGGATCCGATCATGACCTTATGGTTCCTGGGATTGAGCCTTGTGTTGGGCTCTGCACTGACAATGTGGAACCTGCTTGGTATTCCCTCTGTTCCCTCTCTCTCTGCCCCTGCCCTACTCACACACTCTCTCTGAAAATAAATAACTAAATTAAAAAAGATTTTATTTTTAAGTAATCTCTACATCCGACGTGGGGCTTGAACTCACAACCCTGAGATCAAGAGTCTCACACTCCATTAATTGAGCCAGTCAGCTACTCCAGTAGTCTGATATTTTACTGCCTGTCAGTCATATAAAAAACCATAGCTTTACATATATACTTACCAATTTTGTCATTGTGTGGGTGCATTTTTTGAAGATTCTTTAAAAAAACCTGTTTTTAATGTTTATTTTTGAGAGAGAGAGAGTGAGCATGAGCAGGGGAGGGGCAGAGATAGAGGGGGACAGAAGCGGGCTCTGTGCTGACAGCCTGAAGTGCGGCTTGAACTCATGAACCATGAGATCGTGACCTGAGCTGAAGTTAGATGCTTAACTGAGTCACCCAGGCGCCCCATATTTAAATAAAATTTTTAAAATGTTTATTTACTTATTTTGAGAGAGAGAGAGAGTGAGCAAGTGGAGGAGGGCCAGAGAGAAAGAAAATCCCAAACAGGCTCCTTGCTTTCAGCACAAAACCCAACATGGGGCTCGATCCCACAAACTGTGAGGTCATGACCTGAACCGAAATCAAGAGTCCGATGCTTAACTGATTGAACCACCTAGGTGTCCCCGTTGTGTGGGTGTATTAGTCAAGATAGGAGAATAGAACATGTTTTATTCAACAGGCTGCTAGTTTGATATATAAAGTCTTTAGACATATTGTATAGGGGCCTCCCTTTGTATTCTTGTCCTGACAATTTAGGGTTGTCAGATTTAGCAAATGAAAATACAAAAGCCAAGTTAGATTTGAATTGCAAATAAACAATGAATAATTTTTTAGGATAAGTTTGTTCCATGGAGTATATTTGTTATATCCTAAAAACTATATTTTGTTTATCTGAAATTTACATTTCTCGGGTGGTTATCGTTTACCTTAATCTGGCAACTGTGACCAAATTCCTCAAATGTAAGTGGGAGACTTACCTACAACCCAACCTAATCTGTGAATCTTTACTGTAATTCAACTTTATCTGACCTGCTAGGGTGTTTTTCATTTTTAACGTTTTATTTATTTATTTTGAGAGAGAGAGAGAAAGAGAGAGAGAGCAGGGAAGGGTCAGAGAGAGAGAGAGAGAGAGAGAGAGAGAGAGAGAGACTCCCAAGCAGACTCTGTGCTGTCATCACAGAGCTCAACATGGGGTTGGATCCCACAAACTGTGAGATCACAACCTGAGCTGAAATCAAGAGTCAGACAGTCAACCAACTGAGCCACCCAGGTGCCCCTGACCTGCTAGGGGTTTTTAAAAAACCTTTTTCATTGTGAAGTAAAAAACAGAAAAGTGCCTAAAACTTACACAGATGATTTAACACATATTTATAAAGTTAACACCTATACCAACAATACCCAGATCAAAAAACAGGACCTTGCTCCTACCCTTGAAGGCCTCAGGGGTCTCTTCCAATCATAGTTCTAATCTGTCCTCAAGAAATAATCCCTCTCCTACTTTTACAGTAGTCATTTCCTTGCTTTTCCTTACATTTTGACTATTCATGTCTGCATTCTTATTTAATTTATATATTTATTTACTTACTTGCTTATTTATTTTAGAGAGAGCTAGCAAGAGTAGGGGAGAGGGGCAGAGAGAGAGAGAGAATCCTAAGCAGGCTCCGTGCCAGGCTTGATCCCACGACCCTGGGATCACAAACCTAAGCCAAAATCAGGGCTAGAATACTCAACTGACTGAGACATCCAGGTGCCCCTTGTGTCTGCATTCTAAAGCAATATGGTTTAGCAAACAAAAAAGCCAGAGACAGACTCACAAATGCAGAGAAAAAACTGGTTGTTGCCAGATGGGGGAAGATGGAGGATGGGGGATGGGTGAAATAGGTCAAGACTAAGAGGTACAAACTTGCAGTTATAAAATAAATAAGTCACAGGAATGAAAAGTACAGGATAGGGAACATAGTCAATAACACAGTAATAATGTTGTATGGTGACAGATGGTAACTGTGCTTACCAGGGAGAGTGTTGTGTAAGGTACAGAATTGTTGGAACAGGGGCACCTGGGTGGCTCAGTCAGTTAAGCATCTGACTTCAGCTCAGTTCATGATCTTGTGGTTCACGAGTTCAAGCCCCACATTGGGCTCAGTGCTGATAGCTCAGAGCCTGGAGCCTGCTTCAGATTCTGTCTTCCTCTCTCTCTCTGCAACCCCCCCCCCACCAACTCTTTCTCAAAAATAAAACATTTAAAAAAAGAATTGTTAAATCATGTTGTACACCTGAAACTAATATAACATTATATGTCAGCTATACTTAAATTTAACGGACTGAGCCACTCAGGTGCCCCCTACTTAAATTTAAAAAGAGATAATACAATGTGGTTTAACCTTTTTTGAAAGTTTATTTATTTATTTTGAGAGAGAAAGAGTGTGCACAAGTGGGGGAGGGACAGACAGAGGGAGAATCCCAAGCAAGCTCTATGCTCATCATGGAATCCGATTTAAGATCATGACCTGAGCCGAAATCAAGAGCAAGAGTCAGACTGTTAAGCAACTGAGCCACCCAGGCACCCCAACCTTTTATTTTTCTTTTTTTAATAATCTCTATGCCCAACATGGGGCTCAAATTCACGATCCTGAGATCAAAAGTCACACATGCTACTGAGTGGGCCAGACAGGTGTCCCCAAAACTGTGTAATTTTTTATATGCGAGAATATACATTTCCACCTCTTCTTGCTTCTTTTACTTAAATTTAGATATCATAGGTTTTTAGTTTGTTGTTTTCTGATGCTCCCAGTCCTAGGAAAAGGGGAATACAAAGTAGAGATCCTCAATTTTCTTGATCTTTTTTTTTTATCTTGCCAGTTTTGTGGCATCCATTGGGTTGTTACATCAGCTCAACTCAGTCTACCTATAATTACGGTGTCTGTGTGCAGGAAACAAGATTTGGAAAGTAGGCAGAAACAGGTCCTGCTGACGTAGAACAATTTTTTCCAAGTGAAATATCTGTAATTAGCCCAGTAATGATATTAAGTAAACTTAGGAGTTTCAAAGTACAGCATGCATGTGTGTTAGGGGGGGCATTGAAATGCAAGATAATGTAAGAGTTTGGTTCAATTATTTATCCACTCCCTTTCTGTAAGAAACATATTTTTAGTAATACCAGCCCTGGCTTTTGAAGAGAGGGAACTCTGCAGGAGTAAAGGAATATAAAAGTTTTAGGAAGAAACATCAGTGATTAAAAAAAATATTTTCGTTGGAAAAAGCCTTTTAAAACAGGTCCCTAACCAGGAAGCCACAAAGCAAAAAACTGGTAGTTTTGATAATATAATATAAAAAATGTCTATGTAAATCAAAATGCCATAAATAAAGACAAAAGCTAAATACAGACCCCCCAAAATCTTTGTAATACACATGATGGACTATATGGTAATTTCCTGAATGTACAAAGAGCTTGTACTAACCAATGAGGAAAAAGACCAGTAATCCAATGGGAAATGGGCAAACGTTAGGAACAGGTAGTTTACAGAAAAGGAACTATAAGTGGTTAATAAGCATGTGCTAAGATGCTCAATATAATTTCTAATTAAATAAATTCAAATTAAAACAACCATATTTGCTGGTCTAATGGTCAAAGATTTAAAAGTTCAGTAGAACCAGGACATGGTAGAAATAGAAGTTCTCATTCTTTCTTGGTATACGTGCAACTTGGCAACTCCTTCAAGGAGACAATTTAGCAGTACCTAGCAATTTGGCAACAGTTAGCACAGTTTAAAAATACACAAAACTCTCTGACTCAGCAGTTCTACTTCAAACAATTTAGCCTACAGATATACTGAAACAAGTAGGTACAGATAAATCTGAAAGAATGTTCATCATCTCACTGCTTGGACTGTCCAGTGGTAGAAATTGGTTAAGTAATTTGCAATACATCTTTACTGTGGTAGAATGACGTAGGTCTATGGGTGCTGATGTGTGAAAATCTCTGTGGTAGTCAGTAAAGATATTCCCAAACGGTCTGCCTCTTTTCTGCCTCTCCATACATGGCTTGTGGCCAATGATATCTGAGCAGAAGTGACATATGTCCCTTCTGGGTAAACACCTTAAATGCTGGTGTGTGACATCCCCTTCTCCCTGCCCCAATGATTGTGGACACAGATGTTGAGATGGGTCCTGGGTCTATGATGGACGCAAATGTTGAGATGGATCTTGAGTGATTATGACGGGGATGGCCCTCTTACTTATCTGGGTTAGTAGGAGTGGGAAATAAACATCTAAACCACTGAGACTGAATGCTTTTCATTACCTCAGCATATTCTAGCCTATCCTGACTAATATGATCTCCAAGATAATTATTACATGACAAAATCCTAAGTGCAAAAAGAGTGATCTCATTTGTATGCGTGTGTGTTTATCTGCTTAAGAAATTTCTGGAAGGATTCCTGAGTAACTTAACAGGGTTTACAATGAAGGTGTTGAAAGGAGGCAGAGATTGGGAAGGCAATTTCTGCTTTTCACATTATAATATTTCACATTATAGTTGGAGTTAAAAAAAAAAAGCAGCCACCATGACCATGGTTACGTTTAAATTTAAAACTGGCCAATGTTTCCACAAAAAGATTTCTGCAAGAATATTCATGGCAGCTTTATTCATGGTAGCCCCAAACTGGTAATAGCCCAGATGTCCATCTATAGGAGGATGGATAAACAGATTGTGATATACTCATACAATGGAATACTTACTATCTAGCAATGAGAGTTGAATGAGCCACACTAAATGTAACCACATGGAAGCTTATACAAATATGATATTGAATAAAAGAAGCCACACACAAAAGAATGTGTAGTTTATTCTATGAATGTAAAGTATAGAAACTGGCAAAGCTAATTTATGATGTTAGTAGTCAGGGTAGTGGTCATCTGAGGGGGTGAGTGGGTTTTGACTTGGAATGGGAGAGCTTCTGGGGTAAGGGCTACAAGGATGTGCTCAGTTTGTGGGGATTCATGGAGCTGTATCTTATTATTTGTACACTTTCCCATCTATAGGCTATATTTCAGTTAAAAATTCCAAAACAAGAGGCACCTGGCTGACTCAGTTGGTTAAGCATCTGACTTTGGCTCAGGTCATGATCTCAAGGTTTATGAGTTCCAGCCTGGCATCAGGCTCTCTGCTGTCAGCATGGACCCTGCTTAGGATCCTCTGTTCCCCCCCCCACCGCCCCTCCCCTTCTCGTGCTTGCTCGCTCGCTCTCTCTCTCTCTCAAAAATAAACATAAAAAAAATTCAAAAGGAGGGGCACCCAGGTGGCTCAGTTGGTTAAGCTTTTGACTTCAGCTCGGGTCATGATCTGACGTTTCATGAGTTTGACTCCTGCATCAGGCTCCATGCTGACAGTGCAGAGCCTGCTTTAGATTTTCTCTCCTTCCCTCTCTTCCCCTCCCCTGCTTGTGCTCATGTTCTCTCTCAAAATAAACTAAAACAAAATTCAAAACAAAGTCTAGTTGATATAAAGAATAAACAAATGGGCACCTGACTGGCTCAATTGGTATAGCATGTGACTCTTGATCTCGGGGTTTTGTATTCAAGCCCCATGTTGGATATAGAAACTACTTAAAAAAAAAAAAGAATAAATAGCAAGAAAGCAATGCTTGGCAAAGCTAGTGTAGGCTGTGCTGGCCCACAGTGCCCTGTTGGCAGCAAATCCTCGAACGCAGGCCTGGGCATGTTGATGTACTGAGGCCCCAGGGGCCCAGTGTCCTAGTGTGAGCCCCCAAATAAACTCCGAGCAGGCCAGCCTCCCCTCCTGCGCATGACCTCAGCACCAGCTGCGTATTCGCATTGCATTAAAAAACCCTGCAAGGACATATCTGCTGGAGCCTAGTTGGTGACCAGGGCCTTCCAGTGGGGACAGGGCATCCTTGGCAACCAGATGCAGAAACACAGACTCAAGCAGGAGTTGCTGGCCTCTTGGCAGAGATGCTTAATTAGCTTCCTGCAGGAGATTTTGTTTTTAATATAAAAGATGATCTAATTTAAGCAATTTTATTGAACAACGAATGAAAAACAATCTCATTGTTTAATCTATTCCCGCAGAGTGCAGTTCAGGGTTCCCACCAGACGAAAACTACTTTCATAAAATACTAAGACGTTGCTTGCGTTTTTCCTCTGTCATTCTCTCCCAAGTGTACAGTGGAGTTTTCCAAGGTTTATATGTGTTTGCTAACACAAAAGACTGAAGGGTGAAGCACTTGGAGAATCTAGCTGTCTTCTATTAAGCCATACATGAGAGATTTGCAAAAATGTAAAATAATGCCAATCTTCTGGCTAATTTTTTTTTGTTTTGGAAAATATAGTTTTTTTAACTCCATAGAAGTATATGGTTAAAGTTAATATGTAATGGATTTCTTTTCTTTTTTTAATTTTTATTTATTTATTTTTATTTATTATTATTTTTTGGGGGATATGACCTTTATTGAGCTTATCCACTGGAGTGGAAATAATGTTTGTACAAAACCAAATGTTTGTTGCTATAACTTCTGCATCACAATTAAAATCCAAACAGTTTTTTAAAAACAGTCAACTCAATCAAAACCCACTACTTCAGAATCAATAGCTTCTTTGAAGCCACAGTAACACTTAAATATGGTTAAGACTCGAATGCAGAAATTTGGTTGGTTGGAAAGCTAATTAAACTTCCAACTTGCTCAAATAGAATTACAAAAAGGC